>NC_142008.1:47960443-48275443 GCF_049901715.1 Pseudonaja textilis | reverse complement strand
AAAAAATGGAATAATTAGTGACTGGTTGGATTATAAAACACAGAAAATAACAAAGAAAGTTAGAAAGATGCTACCAAAATCCTTCCTTCAAATAAAAGACGAATTTAACTTAAAAGATGCACGGAGAGAGAGAAATGCAGAAAGTAAGCAATATCCTTTTTTTAAAACAGGCATACATCCTAGTCTAGAATAGATACGATATGGATGTCAGCAGAATTATTGACTAATGTACGACAGATTGAAATAGAAACAAGCACTTGGGCAGATCATAATCCAGTGTCATTTATTTGGAAAGGATACAAGAGGAGATTAGATAGACTTTAAATAATATGATATTAAAAGAAAAAGACTTTAAACAGAAAATAGAGAAAGAACTTGTTTTCTTCTTCAAAGAAAATAGAAAAGAGGATACATCTTTACAGAATCTCTGGGACACGATGAAAGCCTACACAAGAGGCTTGATAATAGATTATACTAGGAGAAGAAACATAAAACAGAACAAAACATTTAAGACATTAGAGGCTGACTATAAAAAATTGGAAAAAGATTTACAGAAGTCCTCACAAAAAAAGATATTAAAAATAAAATGGATATAATTAAACATAAAATGGGGCTAATGGAAAAAGAGGAATTAGCACAAAAAATTAAAAATGCCAAACAGAATTACTTTGAAGATGCAAATAAACCAGGCAGATGGCTAGCTTATAAACTAAGAAAGGAAAGAGAAGCAAGAAGGGTTAGTCAATTAATAAATAAAGGACAGGTTTGCTATGGAAATGAGGAGAAGAAAAAAATTATACAAGACTACTATGGAAAACTGTACTTTCAAAAGAATATTCAAGAAGAAAAAATTAAGCAATATCTACAGAAAGCGAACCTACCTCAGATACCTAAAAATATTGAAACAATGTTAGAAAGAAACATAACAATGATGGAATTAACAGAAGTCTTAAAAAAACAGAATGTTGGGAAAGCACCAGGTCCAGATGGCTTGCCAGTGGAATTTTACAAGACTTTTCAGGAAATATTGAATCTTCATCTTTTAGAAATTATGAATAAAGTTTTGTTGAAAAAAGAATACCAAAAACATGGTCAGAAGTATACATTACTCTTATACTGAAGGAAGGTACAGACCTGCAGCAAGTTAAAAATTATAGACCTATATCTCTATTGCAGGGGTCGCCAACCTTTTGGACCTCAGGGACCACCAAACTCATAGTTTTAGATCCCAGGGACCACTAACCAGTTTTGTGGGCATGGCCTAATGTGTGGGTGTGGCTTGGTGATCATGTGACTGGCTGGGCATGGCTTGTATGTAAATATTATAAATATTTATATAAATATTGAATTCTTTATAAAAAAAGAGCAACTTTTACCCAAAATCAGGCAAAGCAGGCAGATTGAGTTGCTCACAGATCTGCCATTGTCTAGCTCAGTCTGTCACATAAAATTTGCTTGCAAGCAAACTCATAAAATTAACTCACAACACACCATGCATGTAAACATTGATTTTTTTATTTTTTTAAAAGAGCAACTTTTACCCAAAATCAGGCAAAGCAGGCAGGCAGATTGAGTTGCTCACAGAATCATTCAGTGATCTATCTATCTGCCATCAGCTAGCTCAGTTTCTCAAATTTGCTTGCCATGAGTCTGCACTGAATTTGCTTGTAAGTCCTAAGGCAGTTTGGCTGTGCTGAGCCGAAGATCTAAAGACTAGCTAGAAAGCAAGAAATCCAAGCACTTCCTGCTTCCTAGCTAATCTAAATCTCCCGGCACAGCAGAACAGATGATGGTCGTAAAAAGGAAAAATAGCAATTCAGCAGGCAAGTTTACCGAGTAAGGAGTGAGTAGGCGAGCAGGGTTCCTATGGGCCATTTGGGCAGTGCAGCCTTGTGTTTCTGTACAGTCTGGATTAATTGCTTTGTGGGGGTACTCTGGGGGTGAGATTTCTCTGTGGCCCACCAAAATTTTCTCATGGCCCACCAGTGGGCCGTGGCCCACCTGTTGGTGACCGCTGCTCTATTGAACTCAGACTATAAAATATTTGCTTCAATTTTGGCAGAAAGACTAAAAAGATACTTAAATAATTTTATTCGTACTGATCAAAATGGATTTCTGTCAAAGAGACAAATCAAAGACAATGTGAGAATTATTTTGGATACTCTGGAATATTATGAAGCACACCCTGAGAAGCAAACGGCCTTGATGTTTCTAGATGCACAAAAAGCCTTTGACAATGTGAGTTGACAATTTATTTCACTGCAATTGATACAAATGGGCTTTGGAAAAAATTTATCCAAGCCATTGAAACAATATACCATGAACAAACTGCAAAGGTGATGATGAATGGAGAATTAACAGAATCCATAGATATAAGAAAAGGGACAAGGCAAGGCTGCCCATTGTCACCTCTGCTGTTTGTGTTAACATTGGAAGTGTTGAACAGGAATATTAGAGAAGAAAGAGAAATAAAAGGAATGAAAATTAAAAAGGAGGAATATAAATTGCAAGCTTTTGCAGACGACCTGATATTAAAAGACTCATTGGAAACAGCACCCAAATTAATAGAAAAAATAGAAGAATATGGAAAAGTAGCAGGTTTGAGAATAAAGAACGACAAAACAAAGATATTAACAAAGAATATGTTAGCAAGATGAAAGAAAGAGTTGGAAGAAATTTTAAAAAAACAGGTCATGAACAAGGTTAAATGTTTAGGGGTACATATTATACCAAGATGTAGTACACTGAAAGAGGATAACTATAAACTCAAACCGCAGATTGCGACAGATTTGATAAAACGGAAAAAACTGCAACTATCATTGATTGGGAGAATATCTACAATTAAGATGAATATATTGCCTAGAGTTTTATATTTATTCCAGACAATTCCTATTCGACCAGGGAAAGAGTTTTTTGAAGATTTAAATAGAATTGTGTTGAAATATATTTGGCAGGGTAAAAAAGCAAGAATAAAATTAAAACTGTTACAAGATGCAAGAATAAGAGGAGGGTTTGCCTTGCCCAATTGGGAGCTATATTACCGGGCATCAAGTTTGATGTGGGTAAAGGAATGGATAATACTAAGGAACAGTAGATTTTTGATTTTAGAAGGCCATGATTTGCTGTTGGGATGGCATGCCTTTCTCTGGTATAAGGGAACTAAAACATAGGGGTATTTTAGAAGACATTATATTTGAGAGGCATTGTTTTTGAACTGGGAGAAGATAAAAAGACAATATTACTTAAAAATTCCAACATGGATATCAACTATTGAAGCTTTTTCTTATTCAATAATATATAAAAAGGAACAAACAGTTAGATATGGTGAGATATTGAATGAAAAGGGTGAACTCAAATCTATGCAAGGTGTAAAGATGAATTGGTTTTCATATTTGCAAATACAATCTAGGTTTGATAAAGACTCTAAAGCAGAAGCTGATAAGTTGACTGATTTAGATAAAATTTTGATGGGTACTGATGAAAAGGTAATTTAAAAACTTTATGGACATCTATTAGAATTTAAATTGGAGGAGGAACAAGTTAAAGAAACGATGATTGGTTGGGGGAAAATTTTGGATATGGAATTGATTTAGAAAAATGGCAAAAATTGTGGTCCCAAAATTATAAAATGACAATGTCAACTGCATATAAAGAAAAGTTGTATAAGATGTTTTACAGGTGGCAACTACCCCCAATGAGACTTGCAAGAACATTTAAGAATAAATCGGATAAATGCTGGAAATGTCATCAGATACCTGGTTCATATTACCATATGTGGTGGACATGTTTGGACACAAAGAAATATTG
Organism: Pseudonaja textilis; assembly: GCF_049901715.1. Taxonomy (NCBI): domain Eukaryota; kingdom Metazoa; phylum Chordata; class Lepidosauria; order Squamata; family Elapidae; genus Pseudonaja; species Pseudonaja textilis. The sequence goes on along the minus strand of NC_142008.1, from coordinate 48,271,636 downwards.
GACTAAAATCCACACATGGTTGGAAAAAATGATAAAACAACATATAGACTTTAAACCAGAGATATTTTATTGGGAGTCATACAGGACATATACAATAAAGTTTTGAAATATTTCATTGTAAATGTTTTAACAGCAGCTAGAATTGTATTTGCAAAGAACTGGAAAAAAGACAAAATACCTATGCAGGAGGAAGTTATTAAAACGTTATGGACTGTGCTGAAATGAGTAAACTGACATTTGAAATTAGAGAACAAGAAGACAAGCAATTTTATATGATATGGGGTTTTATCAATGGTTGGATAAAAAGACATGGTAAGGTAACAGAATAGATAATTTTGTTCTAGAAATTTAATAGACTTATACAAAATATAATGTAGACATACATAACTACTGGATGACAGCATAATATAATATTGATGGAATAAATAGCAGGTTAATAAATAATTGATAAATAGATAAGAATATGTTAGTTTGACAATGTGAGATTGATATAAATTGTGAACAATGATTATGAAAGGATCACACAAAAGATTCTAAACCAACTGACACACTGTATATACAAAATGAAAGATGGTTTTATGTTTTTTTTTTATGTATTGTCTGTGTATGTTTATCTTAAAATTAAATTTTTTAAAAAATATATATGGAAAAGCCTCATTTTGTAATTGTCTGATGGCGAACTTGTCAATGCCAGTGGTGCTTAAGTTTAAGCCAATGGTGTTTTTGGGATTGCACCCAAGGTACTTATTTTTAAAAAAATATTTTTTATTAAACATTATTAACAGTTTAAAACATATATACATTCTTTACAATGCTACAGCATCGCAGATACTCATATTTACATAGTAGTTACATTATTAATCTTTATTTTTATTATCTAACCAACTGTACCATGCATCCCAGACCAGACAGTATTCCCATTCACCTCTATCTTTTAACTCTAGTGTAAGCTTGTCCATCTCCATTCAGTTTAAGATCTTTTTTATCACTATCCTTTCAGAGGGTACACTGTTGTATTTCCAGGTTTGTGCCGATATGATTCTGGGTGCAGTAGTTATATGCAAAATAATATATTTATCTTATTATCCCCACCAAGAAAAATTCAGGTCTAAACTCAATTTGTTGGCTTGTTATTTCCTCTAGCCATTTTTTAATTCTAGTACAATATCTCCTGGCTTCCGGGCATGTCCACTGCATGTGAAAAAAGGTACCTTGACTGTTTTTACATTTCCAACATTCTGAGCTTCTGGTTGGTCTAGTAGGGGGTAGATGTCAATGGTTAAACATTTTATATATGTTTTCTTTATATGCTGCCGACATTCTTAATTTGTAATCCCCCACATTTCCCCCCAATATTCTAATTTGATACTATACCCAAAGTTCTTTTGTCCATGCTATTAGTTTCTTTAACTGTTTCTTCTTCCATTTTAAATTAAAAAGGAAATTGTATATTTTGGTTATCATCTTCTCCTCCATCCCCTGTATTATTTTATCGAGTTGCTGTTGTTCCTTATAGAAACCATATTCTTTTAAGTCTTTTTTATATCTTGCCTGGATCTGCAAGTATGGCCACCAACCTATGTCTATACCTTGCTGCTTTAATTCTTGAATTGCTTTTATATACATTGCCTCAATCGTTGATAGCCACTCTGTATGAGTGTGTCTTTCATCTGATGTCTTTGAAAGTAAGAGTGTGTTTTACCTTTCCCTTCCCAGATGAATCCATGCCACCCTAGTTGCAGGTCGTGGCCTTCTAATAACAGTATCCTTTTATTATTTAAGTTTATCCAATCCCTTATTCATGTCACAGCTACTGCCTGATGATATACTGTAGTTCCCAATCTGGAGGTCTGAAGTCCCCTCTACTTCTTTTATCCTGCAATAGTTTAAATTTTATTCAGGTTTTCTTCTCCAGCCAAACAAATTTGGTTGTTATTTTATTTAGCCCAAGGCACTTATTATTATTGGTACTACCTTTGCTTGCTTTTGCCACAGTAATTTTACTACTTTTTTTTGCTAGTCTTTGTAGTTTATTATCTTCTCCAGTTCTTTCTCTTATATTCTGCTATCTCTAGGTACTGGCATGTCCACTATCTGGGTATAGTCTGGGTATTATATGGCAGGTGCCTGTCTGTTTGAACTTTAAAATCCGAGAGCAATTTTGTTATGTCCTTGGAACTCTAGGAGTCCCCACTCAGGTCCGTTCACATTGCGGGGGCGTTTTCCCCCTCGCTCATTGGTTGGTTCTCCCCAGCAGCCAGCTATAAAAGCAGGCTGCGGGGTCCAACCAGTTGCTGATCGCTGCGAGCCAGTTCCAGGCTTGGCAAGCACGGTCAGTCCTTTATTGTTATAATAAAGTATTTGTTGCACTCATGCTCTGGTTCAGCCTCTCATTACCCAAACTTAACACTGGCGACGAAGGTGGGATGGCTACCAGAAGCACAATGCAACCGCTGAGTCACTAGCCGCCGATCCGCAGCCAGAGAGAGCGATCGGCTGGCGATAAGAGCGAACGCTGATCCGCCGCCAGAGAAAGCGGTCAGCAAACAACGAGAAGCGAACGCTGATCCGCAGCCAGAGAAAGCGGTCAGCCAGCAACGAAAGTGAGAAGCGTCTGTAGCCGCTTGTTAGCCTAGCTACAGGAAAAGTGAAGCGCTGCGAGCCGCAGCCAGCTGCTTTTTAGGCGCGAAATTCAAAACGGCTGTCATTTGAATTTCAAACTCTAAAAGTACAGCGCGGTGCTGTAAGTCTAGTCACTGGACGCCACGCAGGCGCGACTTCAAAACGCTGCCAACGGCTGGCAGCCTAACCACGTGTTTAGCCCAGAGAGAGAGAGAGGATTGTGAAAAAGCCTCTCCAGAGCTGAAATCACTTGCCTGCCACAGGCACTAGAAACCTACTGCTGCTGCCCCAGAGAGATTTTTCCACAGATTGTACAACCCGATTTCTTCACTATGAATTCCAATCCAGTCTTCCCAGCGTTCAAACCGGATGAGGAGAAGTGGGAGTCATACAAGAACCGCTTTAACCATTACATCGACGCAATTGGGCTGGCTGATGCAGGGAGCACCGGAAAAAATCATATTTCCTGATCTACTGTGGAGCCATCGTCTTTGACACTGCCACAGCACTTCGTGGCTCCACATGAGTTAAAAACGTTCCATGGTCTGAACTGTTGAAGTCCTTACTAACCACTATTCTCCCAGACCTTCACAGATTGCCAGGCGATTCACCTTCCGCATGAGGAAGCAATCAGACAAAGAGACCATCAACCAGTACATGGTCACGCCTCAGGACCGCAGCACTCCATTGTGGGTTTGGAACCTACCTGGAGGACATGCTCCTAGATCAACTAGTCTGCGGGTCAAGGATCTCCACCTCCAAAGGCGCCTACTCGCTAAGAAGGACCTCAACCTCGCACAAGCCGTCGAGAGGAGGCCCTGGCAGCAGAACTGGCAGCACACTCAGCCACCGAAATCCATGGTCCAACTTCCAAGCTAACGACAGTTCCAGTCCACTCCGAGGAGGTGGTAGTAGAGGAAGCCCCTAGTGATGAAACCGACATCCACCGCCTCACCAACGCCAGGCATCCGCAGGTAGGAGCCAAGCAAGAGAACAGCAGTCCACCCAAGCACATCACCCTGTGCCTATCCTGTGGTGGATCTCATCCGAGGGCCACCTGCAAATTCAAAGGAGCCACCTGCAACATCTGCCACAAAAGGGGCACATCGCGAGAGTCTGTCAAGCCTCTCAAAACTCGGCACAAAGGCACCCTCCTTCTCACATTCGGGACCTCAGAGGCAAGTATTGAACTGTCGCACTCACCACCATGCCAAGCACACTTGCCATACCATTAGTAAAATCTCTCTCTTCGTTTTGTTAGAAGGTAAACCGTGTCGCATGGAGTTGGACACAGGGTCAGCGCTCAATTATCTCGTGGAGCACCTCAAGAGGCTACAGCCCAGTCTATCAAGAAGCCGGCTCCAGAAGTGCCAGTTTAGCCTGAAGGACTACCAGGGAAGGTCATTCCTGTAATCGGCAGAGGCAAGTTCCTTGTCAATTTTAGAGCTTTCAAAGGTCACCTACCTCTAGTGGTAGTTAACGGCAATCTCCCCACACTCTTGGGGCTCGATTGGTTTCCCCATCTCGGCCTAGGGCTAACAGGAGTCCATGCTGTCTCAACCTCTGACACTGACTCCTTATTCGCTGATTACTCAGATGTATTCAGCGATGAGCTGGGGTGTTATAACGGTACCCCCTATCTCATTCTCAGTCGACCCCCAGGCAGTCCCAATCAGGCTAAAACCGCGTGAGAGTCCCATTCGCTATTCGCCAAAACTAGATTCAGAATTGGATAAATTATTAAAACAAGGGGTCATTGAGCCAACAGATTTCGCCAAATGGGAGAGAGCCATTGTCACACCCCCTCAAAAAAAAGACGGTAGCCTGAGAATTTGCTCGACTACAAGACCACAATAAGTTTTTACAAGTTAGCGTTACTCCAGTGCCCGTCATTCAGCATTTATTACACACTTTTGAACCTGGCAGCATTTTTGCCAAATTGGACATGTCTCAAGCGTATCAACAGTTCCTGTTGACAGCCAAACAGCGGAACTCCAGACCATTGTCACCCACAGGGGTGCTTTTCGGTGCAAGCGCCTCCAATTTGGCGTAAGTGTTGCCCCAGGCATTTTTCAATCCCTCATGGAGCGGATTTTGCAGGGCCTCCCTGGTGTAGTACCCTACTTCTGACGACATCTTAGTCTCGGCCAGGGACAGACCCCAACTCTTCCAGAGAGTTCGAGCAGTGTTAGAGAGGTTCAGACAGCATGGCCTCAAATTAAAAAAAGAAAATGTGCCATTGCCACTAGACAGGTGGACTTTCTGGGTTAGTAAAATTGACGCCTCAGGCATTCACCCCTGGAGTCCAAGGTTAAGGCAATTCACGAGGCACCCACTCCAACCTCCAAAACTGAGCTGCAGGCCTTCTTGGGGCTATTGAACTTTTACGCGTCTTTCCTGCCCCATAAAGCATCAGTGGCAGAACCCCTGCACAGACTGTTGGATAAAAAGTCGCCTTGGCACTGGGGTCAAAAGGAAGACTCCGCCAGCGCCGTTAAATCACTACTCACGTCAGAGGCGGTCCTTATTCAGTTCACCCCAACCTTCCATTAGTGCTAGCAGCAGACGATCCCCTTTGGAATTGGGGCAGTATTAAGCCACAGGCTCCCCAATGGCTCCGAGGCTCCCATCGCTTTTTTCTCCAGGACGCCTCTGCAACAGAGCGCAATTACAGCCAGATAGATAAGGAAGCTCTAGCAGCTGTTGCAGCAGTGAAGAAATTTCACGAATTTCTCTTTGGCCACTTTTTCGAGCTGGTCACGGATCATAAGCCTCTCCTGGGTCTGCTAGCTGGGGACAAACAGACCCCTCAAGTCCTCTCTCCTAGAATGACGAGATGGACCCTTTTCCTAGCGGCATACTGCGTATAGACTCATACACCGCCCAGGTAAAACATTGTCCCACGAGACACTCTCAGCCGCTGTCCCTTGCCGGCTCCAGCTGAAGACCCTGCTCCAGTCCACGCTATCTTTGAGGTCACCCAATTGGACCTCCCCATCACTGCCCTTGACATTGCGGCCAAATCCAAGACTGACACAACGATCGCCCCAGGTACTGGACTGGGTGAGGAGGGGGTGGCCGGGCGGTGATGTTGAAAACAAATTTACACCTTTCAAGACCCGCCTGCAGGAATTATCCAGTTTGCAGGGCTGTCTGCTGTGGGGCACTCCGAGTGGTCATCCCGACCTCACTGCGCACCCGAGTTCTGGAAGGCGTTGCACGAGGGGCACCCTGGCATCGTCAGAATGAAGGCACTAGCACGCAGCTACGTATGGTGGCCGGGCCTCGACGAGGACATCATCAGATGGGTAAGCTCCTGCAATCCCTGCCAGGAATCCCGTCCAGCTCCTCCTATTGCCACCCCTACTAAGTGGGAAAGCGCCAGCGCTCCGTGGTCCAGAATTCACATCGACCTAGCCGGCCCATTGCACGGAAAATGTTCCTAGTGGTCGTGGACTCCTACTCTAAATGGATTGACGTGGCACAACTATCCACGACCACCACGCTAGCAATTACAAAGGTATTAACTCGCCTGTTTGTAACACACGGGCTGCCTGACTCCATTGTTTCCGACAATGGCCCACAGTTCGCATCAGCCGAGTTCAGCCAAGTTTCGCTGCCAACCTGGGCATCCGCCACATCTTCATGGCCCCATTTCATCCTGCCAGTAACGGATTGGCTGAAAGAGCCGTTAGGACCACTAAAGAAGCCCTAGCTAGGTTCACCAAGGATGACTGGCACCACAAACTCTCGCGTTTCCTGATGAGCCAGCACTCAACTCCGTGCTCAGTTACTAACAAGTCCCCAGCTGAGCTCCTTATGGGCAGACGCCTGAGGACTGTATTGGACAGACTTCACCCACATTACTGCCTCTGACTCTCCCTCGCTTCCACATCGGGGTTAGGCATTTTATCTTACAGGAACCCGTATTCGCGAGGAACTTCGCTGGAGACCCTCTGTGGATCCCGGCGAGATCGTGGCCATCACCGGACCCAGGTCATATCGGGTCAGACTGGAGGGACGGCCGAGTATGGAGAAGGCACCTGGACCAGCTGCGAAGGCGTCACAGCACCCTAGTCAGCAGTGACTCTGAAGTACAAACCGGGCGAGGCCACAGCATCAACCCCACATCAGCACCAGTTCCGTGACCTGCTTACACCAGCGGCCGATCCAGGGAATCCGAACACGGACAGCGACGCCCAGGACGGCTGACCAGTCCGAACCAGTCAACGGGAGCACGTCCCCAGTGACCAGCCCTACGAGTCCCGAGCCAACCCGATCCGAAGGCGTGTTAGTGACTCCCTACCATCCTGCCTTCCCTACAGACTCTGAACTGACAGACAACCCACCAGAGCTGCGCCTGCTTCTGGGCGCCAGCATAAACCTCCTGCCTACCTCAAAGACTATGCGTGTTCGCATCTGGGGGGAAGGGTGTTATGTCCTTGGAACTCTAGGAGTCCCCACTCAGGTCCGTTCACATTGCGGGGCGTTTTTCCCTCGCTCATTGGTTGAGTTCTCCCCAGCAGCCAGCTATAAAAGCAGGCTGCGGGGTCCAACCAGTTGCTGATCGCTGCGAGCCAGTTCCAGGCTTGGCAAGCACGGTCAGTCCTTTATTGTTATAATAAAGTATTTGTTGCACTCATGCTCTGGTTCAGCCTCTCATTACCCAAACTTAACAAATTTAGCGTCTCAAGTCTTCAGTTTCTTTTTTAATGTTCCAGTTGTAGGCCATTGCTACCTTTCTCCTGGTCTTTTGTAGAAATTGACCTTATAATGATTCTCCTTGCCAATGTTTTGTTCCTGTTTTTATTACATTATTTCAACATTCACTTTTTTTCTCCTCTTCGTAAGTTTCAATTCTTAACTTGCATCAGTGCTTGTTCTTAGCCGTCTTTATGTAAAAGATAATAAATCAGCCATTGAACACTTTTTTCTGTGAAGTTTGTTTGACTTGAACTAAACATATATCTCCATTTCTATGGCACAAGTATAATTTTGTGAATATTACTATGGGGATGCAATGCATAGTGAATATTTTTTGTCTGTCCAATTTACCTTGTTCAGTTAATAATTTCAGCAGTGAATCACAGGTATGGCCCAGGTACTGATGGCTTTGATAAGGTATTCACAGTTCAATTTTGTCATTAGCAATTGTTTTATTCTTTCTTTTTAAACATAAATGTTCTGTAATATTTGTTATTTGTTAAGTTTTCATTTTAAAAAAAACAAAGACCTTTTTTATGGTCTTTATTCTAGTCCTGCTTGACAACCAATAGAATACAGATATTTCAATCTTATTCTTACTGGCTGCTATTGATATTTTAGAAAGGATGTGAGAAACAAAACACCTGAGAAACTGGAAAAGTAATCATAATTACATTCTTTTGAATTGTAGAAGCAGACTTTTTAGCCTTACAGAAGATTCCCAGGATAGCTTTCTAATTAAAACTATTTTTAAAAAGCATGGTTACCAAATAGTACAGATGTATGAAGCAGTCTCATGAATACCTACTCCTACTCATTGTTTTAATTGCCATCTAGGATTGCAGGTGTAAATAAACTTTTTTTTAAAAAAAGCCTAAGATTGGCAAGAGTATTAATATGAAAAACTATAGAAACAAAAGCATAACTTACAACAAACCAAAAGAGTGAATAAAGAGCACAATTTTCAAGTGCTCCTCTAAACTTAAGTTACCTATGGATAGATCTCAACAGAGAATATGTGAAAGCTAAGGAAAGGTTTTATCCAGACCTAAATGCACTTGTCAAAATGCTTCTGATAAAGTCCTGTAGAGTTAAGCAGGCTCATATAAAAATTGGTCTTTTAGATACTGTGCTACTTACAGTAGAATGCAAACTAAATATTACTTTAGTCAAAATGCAATAACCTTGATAAAACTGACATTTTAAAGTTACTAGGAAATTGTATATTTGCATATGTAATCTGGCTATTTGCTCTTTGGTATTAAAATCCTCAGATAACATTATGCCAACTAATGGCATAAAAGCAGATCACATCCTCATTACATGATCATCATGATTACTGAAGTAATTTATTAGGATTTCCAGTGGGAAAAGAATGAAAGTAGGCACCCTAATGAGACAAATCAGAAATGACAATGCTATCAAATCCTGATTTCTTAAAAATTGTCTTTGCATATTAATTTTATAAAAAATAGCAAGTCAATGTAAAGACCTTTAAGCAACTAAAAATATAGATAGATTTGTTGGACAGATATACAGTAGTATTCTGTACAGAATCATGATGGCAGATTATATATTCAAATGGGAGTCTCACTCCATTAATACTAAAATGTAAAGAAAAAGGATTTTGCAAATTTAATCAGTTATGTCTCTCACTCAATATTTTCTCTGTATCTGTCTACCCTTCAATGGTCTACCTATTTAATCAGCATCCAGTTAAATACATTGAAAAAGGAATGGAGCTGTAGAGGAAAGATGGGCAGAGTTCAGCATATCATCATCTATATATTCTTTCAAATATTTCACTTACGGCATAATCCTTCATTTTACCCACATAAACTTCATAAACTTTAAAATTAATCTACACATTTAAGAGCATATTGTGTAGTCATTTAAAAAAGAGAACTTTCTAAATGATATTTCAGCAAAAATTTAGTTGTCATTAGTCCTAAGCTAACCTTTTATTATTGAGTTCATTAAAAACAGCTTCATAATAAAATTAAGCCTTATTTAGATCAGAAAGAGAGGAAGTTCAGATCCATTTTAAGTTAAGGCCACTGTGCTTCCTATAACATCTTGGGAATACCATAATTCAGAAGCTGGAAACCTTTTTTCCTATAATGCTGTAGGTCGAAAAACATCCATTAATACAGGTAGTCTTCAGCTTATGCCCACAATTTGGATTGGAATTTTGGTCACTAAGCAATGCATTCATTAACTGAGTCATCACATGACCAAGCTCAATTTTACAATCATTTTACTATGGTTGTTAAGTGAATCATAATAATTGATAAGTGAATCATGTAGTCAGTAAGTTAATCACATGGATGTTAAGCAAATCCAACTTTCCCAATTAACTTCGCTTGTCAGAAGCTGACTACAGTCATGATTACATGATTGTAAAATACTGCAGTAGTTATAACTGTGAGTCAGTTGCCAAGTGCCCAAATTGTGATCACAAAATGACAAAGGTGGTGCACGGTCAGGAGGGCTCATAAATCACTTTTCCTAAAGCCTTTATAACTTTGAACTATCAATAAACAAATTGTTGTAAATCAAGGATTACCTTACATGGCACTCTAGGCTTCGATATTAAAATTATAGCCATTGTCAACTGACATATTTTAATCACAGTTTGATTTTAAAAAACCCAGATACTGTAAAACAGCAACAACGGGGCAGCATAAATATTTCATTCAGAAAAAATGTGATGGAAGAGCAGAATATGAATATTTTTTTCATTATCACCCTACTTAAAATATGTATTCTGCCATTAAGTAAGTCTGTTACTATTTATCTAAAACATTATAGATGCAATTTTTCTCAACTGTTGTTCTCAAAACAACATCTCAAAACAAGATGGAGTGGAATTATCATCTTCCTTTAAAATATACTTTTCCAATCTATTTAGAAGAATTTTCCCAACTTGGTATCTTCAAATGCTGGATAACAATTCCAATAATCTCTGACCAACATGGCAAATGGCCAAGGTATTTGAGGATGATGAAGCAGACCAAAGGTGATTGGGAAGAAATCAGGTAAGCAAAATCTATTTCAGAAAGATTAATATTGGACATCAGCTGCACACGTACGCACACATACATGCACACACAATACCCAGCAGAGATCAGCTTATAGAAAACTAGTGCAAATCTGATTCATCTACAGGATCTTTTATATATGGTTATTTTTAAAAGTTTGTAAGAAATTAAATAAGCACAACTGATGTCCTACTATTGCAATATTATTCTGAAGATAAAAAAGAGGAAAATCTTTGTCTTATAATAAATGCAGAGTAAAAAACACAATAGTATATTTTCACAACATAATGTCCCAATTTTGAAGTTCCAACAGCTCCAAATTTAAAATTTTCCTCTCTGGAATATAAAATGCAAGCATTTGCAGACAATGTGGTACTGTTTATAGAAGAACCTGGGGAACCTGGATTCTGCTATGAGAAATTGAAGAATTTGGCAAAGTAGCAGTATTTAAAATAAATAAAAAGAAGACAAAGATATAGTAAAAAACCTCACTGAGATTTAGAAAAAAGATTTAAAAGAAAAATTGGAAATACAAATAGTCAAAAAAGTAAAATATCTTAGTATTTGATTGACAGCAAGATGTTCCTCAATAAAGGAAAATAATTACAACAAATTAATGGCACAAATAAAAAAAGATTTGGAAATATGGGGAAAACTGCACATTTCATTAATGGAAGAATTGTGCAATTAAAATGTCTATATTACTGAAATTTTTATCTCTTTCAAACTGTTCCAATAAAAAATTAGGTAAATCCTTTTTTGAGGAACTAAACAAAGCAACAATTAAATTTATTTGGGCAAGGAAAAAACCCAGAATTAAAATGGAATTAATGCAGGATAAAAGAAGCAGAGGTGGTTTTGGACTTCCGGACTGGGAATTATACTACCATGCAGTGGCTATAACAGTGGTGGCTAACCTTTTTGGGCTCCCGTGCTGAAAACTGCGCTTGCATGCACTCAAAAAGCAATGCACTCCCCACGCCCCTGCGCAGGCACGTGCGACCCCCCCGCAACGTGATACACATCTCTGTGCATGTATGCACAATCCCCCACACGCACCATGCATCTCTGCGCATGTGCATGCAATCCCCCCACATATGCTGCATGTGTCTCTGCGCATGCACATGAGACCCCCTGCGCATGTCTTTCACGCACCCCTGTACCCCACGCATGTGCACCAGATACTCGAGAATCAGCTGGTGGGCACGTGGCCGGTGCGCATGCAGTGGGGCTCTTCTAGGTGACCTCTCACGTGACAGTAGAAGTGGCTCTGCATGCCACTTCTGGCACACGTGCCATAGGTTCACCATCACGGGGCTATAACATGGATAAAGAAGTGGATCAATTTAGAAAATAAAAGAATATTATTAATAGAGGGACACGATTTACAGCGAGGGTGGCATGGATTCCTATGGGAAGGGAAAAACAAAAATCACTCCTATTTCCAAAGACACCAGATTAGAGATGCATTATTCCAGTTATGGGGGAAAAAACATTACTCCAGAATACCTAATTCGCTGTCAACAATGGAAGCGACAATATACCTCAACGCATTGGACTTAAATAAAATGAGAAAATATAAGGACTTGATGGATACACAAGGGAGATTGAGAACAGCACAAGAACTCAAACAACAAAGTATAGAAATCGATTGGTGGCCCTACATGCAAATTCAAGTAAGATATAAAAAAGATAAAGAATATGGATTCTAAAAAGATCAACAACAATTAGAGAAAATAATTCAGGGAACAGAAGAGAAAATGCTATCCAAAATATTTTCTTTTGAATTTCAAAATGGAAGAAGAAATTGTAAAAAAACAATGATAGTTTGGGCCAAAAATCTGGGATATAACATTGAATTAGAATATTGGGGAAAAAATTGGGGGGCAAAATTATAAACTAACTCTATCAGCAGCTTACAGAGAAACATATACAAAATGTTCTATAGATGGTACCTACCCTCTGCCAGATTGGCAAAGGTGTTCCCAAATAGAAGCCCAAACTGTTGGAAATGTCAAAATAAACAGGCACCTTCTTCCACATGTGGTGGACATGCTTAGAAGCAAAAAAATATTGGATAGAATTCATAAGTTGGTAGAGGAAATAACCGGGGAAGGGATCGAATTCAGACCAGAACTGTTCTTATTAGAAATATTAAGGGAAAGTCATGCTAAAACAGATGTATATATTATTTTACATATAATAACAGTGGCCAGGATTGTATATGCACAGTCCTGGAAACAAGAGACTATACCAACTGAAGGGACAGTGATAAAGATCCTAGACTGCGCAGAGATGGACAGGCTGACCCTTGAGTAAAAAGATAAAAATGAAGTACTGAGTACTATCTAGTCTGGGATGCTTGGTATCTTTGGCTAGACAATAGATATAAAAGTAATATAGCAACTGATAGATGAACATGAATGATGACGATGCTATAATGTTATTGGAAATGTAAATATGCTTTTAAACTGTTGGAAAATGTCTAATAAAAATTATTTAACAAAAATAAAGTTTTCCTCTCTAAAGACTGGAGCAAAAGACATCTACATATAAAACATAGAATAAGGCATTTCTCACAAAGAGTTTTATATTTATATGTAGGAAATCAATTTATATTATCAGTCATATTGTTCAAATCAGATGACACTGTGTAGTTAGAAGGTAATTTACTTGGCTGCCGAAGCAGTTTGATAGTTGTTCTGATTTGTGATATTCATTTTGTTTGTTAATGAAAAACATTAATGAGCAATGTTACTGGAAGTACAGCTCCAAGAACTGGCATTATTAACATGCTTTCAATATACTGTATATTATGTTGATTGCAGTGTCACAGCCTGAACTTTGGCTCACAAACCAGTCAATCAAACCAGTCAATCAAACAATGATGTAGAATTTTCGGGAAGGACTTTTTCACTTACCTTTGCATTGATTTGTGTTTTTGTCTAGGATTGCTTTTGTAGATACAACTTTCCCATACCTAAAAGACAAAAGGGGAAAATAATTTTAGATATAAAGAAATATATATGGGGTGGGATTCAAATTTTAACAACCGGTTCTGTGGGCATGGCTTAGTTGGTGGGCGTGGCTTGGTGGTCATGTGACTAGGTGAATGTGGTTTGGTGGTCATGTTATTGGCTGGGTGTGACCAACTCAATATCATCACATTGAAGCATGCATCTTCTTGCCTGGCTTCTCATGACTATGGGGATGCTGCAACAGTCGTAAATGTGAAAAATGGTCATAAGTCACTTTTTTCAGTGCCATTGTAACTTTGAATGGTCACTCCACACAAGCAAAGTACCAGCAAAGGAGGGGGAAAAAACTCCAGAGAAGTTCCTGAGACAGGAAGTCTAGTCCTGCCAAGAATGTAATAAGGGTTAACGGAGAGGCAGTTTCTGTAAGCAACACCAGAATGTTTCCTTCCTGCCTTCCTTACAGGATTAGACCAATAATTTCTTCTAACAACCAGTTCTCCGAACTGCTTAGAATGTTAACAACCAGTTCTAGCGAATAGGTGCGAACTGGTAGAATCCCACGTGTGTGTGTGTGTGTGTGTGTGTGTGTGTGTGTGTGTGTATAGATTTCAATCTCATTCAGGCAATTAACATGATTAAGACACAGAAGCATGTTTCAGCACTAGCAACTAGGAAATCAAATAGACTGAAAGCTTTAGGAGTTTGAAGTGGTATTTTCAGATTATGTTGATTATAACAAGATAATCTTATTTATTTATTTATTTCTTATCTCATAAGAAATGACTCTGGATGGTATAAAATAATCAAATAAGAAACAATACATATATAAAACAAGCATTTAAATATATAAAAAGTCCATATTAAAAATAGAGATTACTTAAACATAAAATATATGCAAACCTCAAGCAATATGTGAGTACATCCACTTCATTGGAACTTGGCATAAAACCTAAAATTGTGCAAGCTGATTTGCCTGTGGAGTCCTCGGTGCTCTCTGAGCTTGGTTTTTTACTTACAGATGTTTCATTACCAAACTAATTAACATCATTAGTGCTAGATTAAAGTGAGGTTTACTCCCTTTATTTTTATTAGTGGTTGTCTTGTCAGTGTTGGTAGGGTAGTCTTGGTGATTTCTTGATTAGGCTGTTGTTTACTGTTAGCTAAGTTTGTCTGAATTGATGGTTTCTTGATTGGACGCGTTTCCTTCTTGATTGATCAACCCTAAGCTACATATATTCTTTTACATCAGTCACTTGTTTCTACTTCAAAGAACTCTGCTCTCAACACTCTTAGAAACTGATCCTGCAGAAGATGGGCATAACGAAACCATCTGATAGCTATAAATGAGGGATGCATTTATGTAATTATTTAATACAAGAGAAAAATTTATTTTGGTTTCAGTTCCCTTCACCCCTAAAAAGTTGGGAACTACAAGCGGTTTCTCCCAAAAAGACTACTTAGATCAGGCAATTTTACCTGGGGAATGTTGTCTTGAACTTAACCTGAATCAAAGCCACAGAGGGCTTTATAAGTGAAAAACAGCACTTTAAACTGCACCTGTCAGCCTTCAAGATTTTCTCCCTTTGCTTTGCATCTTTCGGCTGTCATAAGTAATGGGGGGAGGAGGGGTAGAATGGTTATGGGAAGTGAGCTGGAGGTGTTACAAACCAGAACTGTATAAACTGGGGTGGGGTGGGGTACATTCTTGCTTAGGTTTCTATTCTATGCTATGCGCAGCTGCAACTCTTTATCAAACTATGTCAAGGTCAACGGACAGAAGCCTCATCACCACCTGGAGATGCCCACATGATGATATACACAACTTTTAATTGGATGAACCAATTGAACTATTGGGGGTGGGAACGTTGCCATTACTTTGTATATGTGATTTACGCGCCCATTTTTTCAGGTTCAGAATTCTTTTGTCGCTACCACTTGATTTCCAGTAAAAGATATCTTTTCTCTGATTAAAGGAATCTAAGTATTTCTTTCTTGGATTTTGAATGGAGCACCAGCTGACAGCACCCAGAAAGTTATTAGTGAGTCGCTGCATTCTGGATCATTTGCACTTTCCAAACAGTTTTTAAGGATAGCCCTAAGTATATTAGAATGCTCCAGACAGGTTGTAGTAAAAGCAT
Organism: Pseudonaja textilis; assembly: GCF_049901715.1. Taxonomy (NCBI): domain Eukaryota; kingdom Metazoa; phylum Chordata; class Lepidosauria; order Squamata; family Elapidae; genus Pseudonaja; species Pseudonaja textilis. The sequence goes on along the minus strand of NC_142008.1, from coordinate 48,256,153 downwards.
AAGCCACAGCAGCAAGGTCTTTTTTCTCTAGGTATAGGTTCCAATTGGTACACCAGCTGAAGCAGAAGAAGGACCCCGTATCATGGCCTCTACCTACTTTTCAAACAAAAACCATTTATACAAAATGTCCTCAAGCCACAGATCTGATTCTGTAGGAGGATCTCCCATCAAAAAAAAAAAAAAAACCACTGGATCACACTGAAAGTCCCAATATGGAAATAATAGCTTTGTCTTGCAGGCTCCATTTTAGTTATTTTTGTCTCATCAAAACCCTCAAAACTTCCTGACATCAAAACTTCATCAGAATCTTCATTGAAATCTAGTGTGGACATTTATATTGGGTATCTTCAATATACTAATGATATCATCTCCAAAACAGTGATTGATCTCTCAAGATAAGTAGGGGTGTGTGTGTGTGTGTGTGTGTGTGTGTGTGTGTGTGTGTGTGTGTGTGTGTGTAAATGAAAAGTTTGAGACCAGGAGTTTATCTAGCACTTGTGGATGATAGGAAAGCTTAAGAATAGGGTACTTTTCAACTTCATTCAAGACTGCTGGCAACACTTTCCCTATGATAAGGTACCAACTATATAATTTATTTATATATGAGATATATATCAAATATACAGAGAGATAAATATAATTTAAAGAAGACTTCAAATAATAGTCATAACATTGTTTCTTCTATTTTGTTCTGTACCAACTATTCTATGAATGAGAATGACTGCCCGAAAGTCACCCAATGTACAATTACCTCATACAGCAAATCACCATACAACACAAAGCAGGGGTCACAATGGCTCAATGAACCTCATTTCAGTTAAATTAAAATCTATTTATAACAGTACTTAAATTAGTACTAAAGAGATTTTTTAAATGAACATATACGGATTAACACTGTGATAAAGAAATAGCTTTTAAACAGGGATTGAAATGCTTTCAGAGAAGGAGCAATATTCAATTTAGAATACATTTATGCAATAAATGAGCCATAGAGAAGTAAAGATGTGGAATGCACACACTGCTTCTCAAAATATTCTTCCTGTAAATAGGAGTGAAGTTTAGTTTATTCAGCAGATTTTTTTCAGTATTACAAAAGGCATTTGTTATCTCCTCTTGAAACTGTTAAGCAATCCAAATTCTTTATTTTGAAGCTCCAAAGGGAAGAACTACCCAGTTGCCAAAACAGACTTGTCTAGTTAGCTGAGCAGCTACATTGGATTTGAGTTCTCTAACAGCCTAATCATTTTCTTTAGATTCTAGAGAGGAAAGATACTCCAGCCTTTATCAGTCCTCTAATTCAGCGGTTGCCAACTGGTGGGCCATGGCCGGCTGCAGAGAAATCTCACTCCCAGAGCACCCCCCAAAGCAATTAATCCAGGCTGCGCAGAAACACAAGGCTGAGCCGCCCACATGGCCCGTGGGAACCCTCCCCGCCCACTCCTTACCCGGTAAACTTGCCTGCTAAATTGCTATTTTTCCTTTTTCCAACCATCAGCTGTGTCGTGAGACTTAGATTAACTAGGAATTAGATTTAGATTAGCTAGGAAGCAGGAAATGGTTGGGTTTCTTGCTTTCTAGCTAGTCTTTAGATCTTCGGCTCTGCTTTTAAGCACAGCTGAACCTCCCTTAGGACTGAAGGTTCTATTATTCAGTACAGACTCACGGCAAGCAAATATTATGTGACAGACTGAGCTAGCCGATGGCAGATCACTGAATGATTATGTGAGCAACTTACTCTGCCTGCCTGCTTTGCCTGATTTGGGGTAAAAGTTGCTCTTTTTTATAAAATATTCAGTATTTACAAACATGGTGTGTTGTGAGCTAATTTTGTGAGTTTGCTTGCTAGCAAATTTTATGTGACAGACTGAGCTAGCTGATGGCAAATAGATAGATCACTGAATGATTCTGTGAGCAACTAAATCTGCCTACCTGCTTTGCCTGATTTTGGATAAAAGTTGCTCTTTTTTTTTATAAAGAATTCAATATTTATATAAATATTTATAATATCTACAAACAAGCCATGCCCAGCCAGTCACATGACCACCAAGCCACACCCACAAATTAGGCCATGCCCACAGAATCAGTTAGTGGTCCCTGGGATTTAAAATTATGAGTTTGGTGGCCCCTGAAGACCCAAATGTTGGTGACCCCTGCTCTAATATAACAAAGTCTGAAATCAGTTTGTTGAATTCAATTTTACAGCTTTTTAGAGAAATAACAAGGCTGTAAAACAATACTAATCCTGTGCTCCTGTTATTTTCTAGTTCATGTAAATCACCACCTTTGCTGAAATTAGTGGGAATTAGAGAAATGTCTGGGCTTCTGAATTATAAAGCAGAATTGATTTAATTTCTGGTTTATCATTGCTGTATGAATCTCATTACTTTTAGCATGTTTTAGAATCATTCCATTTTATTCTTGCTCCTTCAGATAAAATAATTTCATAAAAAGCAGTCTATTGCATTGCATTTAACTTCATAAAGAGCAGCAAACCAATAATACCAAGCATTCTAAACAGTATAAATAATATACAATAGTAATAGGAAATATAAAACAAATATATGCTTACGTTTCAAAGAAAAAAGTAAAACTCTAAATAAATGTATTTCTCAATAATTCTGATAGCAGTCAAAATAAATTATAATTTCTCACAAACTATATCCAAGAAAACAGCGACAAATGCCATCTATTCTACTTTTATCCATTCATCTATCTATTTAGCAATCTATCTATCAATCCATTCCATCTATACCTGTCTTTAGCATGTATTCATCGTTAGAATAAGAAAGATACCCTTGGGTCAAACCAGCACCTCTTTCTGAAGCCTTTGGTTCTGAGGTAACCAGCACCCAAAGATAAACAGTAACTGGAAAATTAAGTCTCCTGTTTTTACTAATTGTATTCTGTTCCTTCTGCTAGAGTTATCACAAATAGAATGAACTACTCATATCTCAAAATATCTCATAAACTTTCATGCAAGACTGAGATTGTGGAAAAAATAGGAAGAGGAAGCATTTTTATCTTTCCCTCAGTTCCTGAATAAAAGGTAAACTATAACTCCAACAAACAAACAATTTATAAGACAGCTTAAAGACATTTTGCCTATAAAAGTTGCTGGATTGAAATCAAAATTCTTAGGTATGAAAATAATCACCCCCACCCCCAGCACTTCCCTCAGGCTTTTGGGCTTTGAGATTATGCAGCTTTATTTGTTAAATCTTTTTGTTTATGGTTTGGATAGTGTTTATGGCTTTGGAAGTTTTTGTCAAACAGTTCCTGTTCTTAACATGTTACCCCATGCAGAATCACTTTTGGAAGGTGGATGTCCTTATAAACTGTTTAAATAAATTATTTATTATGATTTATTTATAATTATGTACGCACTATCCCAAAACTTCCTAAAATTATTCTATTCTATTGTCCATCAGCAAGCTATATTATTTAAATGGGTCTACAACTTAAAAGACACACTTCCAGATGGCAGTTCCTGAGAAAAGGGAGCAAGTGTACTAAGAGCAAGTGTACTGAATAATCTTATCAGGCAGACAGATATTACTGTCTGGAAAGGCAATAACAACCCTTTTGAATTCTGCTAAATATCAGGACTTGGAACCATAAAGACTTTTAATTGTATCCAGAAAGCAACTGGTAACTAATGCAGCTTTCAAAGTATAGTTGTAACATGGATGAATTATGGCATGTCCATAACTATAAATATTGCTACATTCTAGGCCTGCTATAGTTTCCAAATGCTATTCAATATTAGCACATTATAATATTTCAACAGATGGATGACTAAGGCATGAATGAGTATGACTAAGGCTTCCCAACATAGGAAGCATTGTAATTGGTATGCGAGAAAGAACAATATGAGAGCTTCTTGATCACTGATGACTGCAGAAGGATTCTCAAGTTATAATCCAGGTCTGAGCAGGAAAGCACAAACCTGTGTAGATTTAATGACAGTATCTGTGGAGTTTGATAGCTTATTGAATGTTAATGAGAAATCAAGTAACACACAAAAAAACATACTGTATAAAATCAATACATATGATATGGTTCTATCCCATTATTATATTTTTACTGTCCAGTTTTGATTTAATAACCATAGATTTATTAATATACCATTATGAAGATCAAGTTTAAAAGTTGTGACTATGTTTCCAAATTATGTACTACAAATTTGGAATTTATCATTCTATGAATAACAATGGATCAATAAAACAGGCACAGTCAACCACTAAAAATATATAGCACTACTAGCTTTTCTTAAACTCCAATGCTTGGTTCACAATCTATTTCTATGGTGATATGAATTAATACAAGTTGTATTACCTAAAGAATCATAAAAATCCAAACCATACTTGCCATCATGTTTCATCTTCAAATGTACAGAATATACTTTACCAAAGCAGCACTTGTTTGCCAACATATTTTAATACGTCTTGTTATCAAAATGCCAAAAATGTTAAATTTTTAACTATAGTAAAATGCATATATAAATAGGATCTTAAATTAATTCAGCAAGCTGTTTGAAAGTATTAAGGAACTGAATCTCCTTGTTCCTATTCCCATACTTTAATATCTATACAATAGCACTTCTCCAGAGTTATGTTAAGTGATTCTTCCAAGATTTAAATATTGGCAATTTATCCATAGGTTTTTTTTATGTTTCTAGTAGGATGTTGATGTTCCTGGGAATGAAATTTTCAAATTAGTAAATCAGAATAGTTTATGGATGTATCTTCTTACTGAGAAGCATAATCTGTCAGATCCGTGTATCTGCCATTCTTCAGTGAAAGGAGGGTGGGGAGGAAGTTGGTACAAGTAATCCTTTTTGGTGTAACCTGAATATCTTAAATCTTATATTGAATCTATATAACTTGCACATGATATACAACTGAAGGACTGGAGACAGATTTCTAGAAACTTGTCACCTCTTGGAGAGATAGCAAAAGAAGAAGGCACCATAAAAAATTCCAGCTCTGAAAGATACTCCCTGGGAAACTTTTCTAAGATACGTTCCCAGAAAAGGGGAGGGGGATTAACATGTTGGTTCTTTGTTTGAGTAAATCCATATCAGAATAAGGGGAGGCATTCTAACTCCCTTTATCTATTACTGTATGCCTGGAAGCATCTTACATTCTGCTTTGACTAGTACCTGGATCACTTCCTTTCAATAAAGAATTCCTTTTGAAGTACCTAGCTTTCAGAAGTTCATTCTTCTCGGTTGAAGGGGAAAAGTCCAGTGCTTACACAAAGCAGAATCTGCAATCGAGGTCAACCTAGAGAGGAATTTTTTTTGTTTAAAAAAAAAAAAAGAATTTCACTCTACCAAGGGGACCCTGCAAAAATATCTGAATATAGCAAGGAGCAAGGGGAAGCTGAACGCTGGGGAGAAACTTCGACAACTGCCCAGACAGACACTGACTTTGTTTTTTTTGTTTTTTTTTAAATAAATTTTATTAAGTTTCCAAATTTTATAAACATAAAATAAAACTTTATACATTGTTATCAACATCAAGGCATCTTTTGCATCTCCTCACATTTTTCAGTATATGTATTTACTTATTCCTTTAGCATTACATCTTCCTCTTACTATAAATCAATATCTTTTATCCTTACATCTCAATCTTCTCCATGATATATTTACATATTTACATACTCCCTCATTCTTTTCCTAATTGCCATTTTATTTTCTTTTTATTTCTAAACCACTCATACCAGGCATACCAGGCCCTATAACAAATTGAATCTTCTCTGTCTTTTATTTTCATTGTTAGCCTGTCCATCTCTATGCAATCTATTATTTTTTTATAACCATGCCTTCTGGTGGAACAATTTTTCCTTCCAGAGTTGTGCATATGAAATCCTTGAAGCTGTTAATATATGTAACATAATATATCTATCTGTTTTATTGCATTTTATTATACCTAATAAAAAAGTTTCTGGATTAAATTCAATTTTCTGATTCGTGATTTCTTCTATCCGTTGTCTAATTGTATTCCAATATTTTTTCACTTCCCAGCATGTCCACCAGGTTTGAAAATAAGTAACTTTTTCTTTTCCACATTTCCAACAATTTGGGTCTGAGTTAAACATTTTTGCCAATCTAGCAGGAGGAAGGTGCCATCTGTAGAACATTTTGGATTGATTTTCCTTTATGCTGTGGATGTAATTAGTTTGTAATTTGATCCCCACATTCTCTCCCAATTTTCCAGATCTATATTGTGGCCAACATTTTTCGCCCATACCACCATCGTCTCTTTGACCACCTCCTCTTCCATTTTAAAATCTAGCAGAAAGTTATATATTCTTGAAATCATTTTCTTTTTCATTTCTTGTAGAATTTTATCTAATTGATGCTTTTCCATTCAGAAACCAAATTTTCTTTGTCCTTCTGATATCTCGCCTGAATTTGCATGTATGGCCATCAATCTATCTTTATATTTTGTTGCTTTAATTCTTGCCTCATTTTTAATCTTCCTTGTGTGTCTAACAGATCTCTGTAATTCCTCTTTTTTCCCAGATCCATTGCATTTGGGTAGATTTGTACTTCCACTACCATACCATTTGGTATTTTAGTATGATTCTTTTTAATCTTGTTCCATATCCGAATTAATGAATCTCTAATCATGTGTCTCTGAAAATATGCATGTTGTTTACATTTCCCATCCCAAAGGAAACTATGCCACCCTCTCTGCAAGTCGTGACCCTCTATCGACAATACTCTTCTATTTTCCAGGTTGATCCAATCTTTAATCCATATCATAGCCGCAACCTGATAATACATTTCTTAGTCAGGGAGTCCAAAGCCACCCCTTTCTCTTTTGTCCTGTAATAATTTCATTTTTATCCTAGCATTTTTCCCATCCCAAACAAATTTTCTTATTATGCGATCTAATTCTCTAAAAAAGGTTTTATCCAATCTTATTGGTACAGTTTGAAAAAGATACAGCATTTTTGGTAGGGTAGACATTTTAATTGCCACAATTTTCCCCAGTAGTGATAGCTGTAAGTTCCCCCACATTTCCAATTCTTTTTTGATTTGTATTAATAATTTGTCATAGTTATCTTTTTTGATTGAAGAGCATCTTGCCTCAGCCGGCTGACTCCTGTTTTGTTTTTGAAACAACAAATTCATCAATCAAATCGTTCTCGACATGGTGTCACACTAGATAGTACTTGTGACTCGTACTTACTTAATAAAGCAGAATACATAGGGCTAGCTTTGCCTATAGTGGGCATGCCAGCAATTGATGCTCACGCTCATATTAACATTAACTCTGTTGCATGTAATTTAGCAAAAACAATTAGTGTTACTTCTTCAGCTGTCTCAACCATCAACCGTGAGATGCAAGCATTGAGAAAAACTACAAAATCTATGTTGTTTTAATTTGTCTGATGGGTCAAGAACCATCCAGCACCAGATTAATATTTTGAACTATTTGGCCTCGGATTTGAAAATTGATAATTTAAGATCTTGGTGGGAAAGCTTTTGGGCTTGGTTGCCCACAGGCATAATGGGAAATATTTTACACTATGTAGTTATTATTTATGCTATTTTAATTAATGGGTAGGTGCTGCTTTGTTCAGTGTCTTCCTTCCCTTTGCAACATATGTATCACTGCTTTTTGCCCTAAACCTCCTCCTACATTGCCTCAGGGTCAGGTATATGCCCTGTATAAACAACTAAACTTGTTCTTTAATGATTATAATCTCTTTATTAATTCTTATGATTATTCTTTGTCTAACAAAATAAAAAAGAGTGAGATGTAGTGGTAAGTAAGATCCTGTAGGTGGCAGGAGCAGCAAACTGCAAACTTCCTAAATGGGCCTCTTCCTCTCATCTCACTCCCGGGCTGGTGAGTCCCGAGCTAGCTATTATCTAACCTTGTTCTTATCAACCAGATGTTACAGAGCTGTCACGAGCCGGCATGTGATTTCACCTTCTAAGATCATTGCTATTCTCAAGGATTGGTTAAGAAGTTTCACCAATGCTGCATCTATTCTCCAAATGTAACCAATCCAAATGCTGTATCTATGTTGCCTTTGTCTTCTTTTGTAAAACCCTATAAAAGGAATAATGCTAGATAGGTAGTCAGACATCTTGGCACCCTGCAGAATGACTGGTCTTTGATCTCCACATTTTCTAACTTGAATATATTATCTTGTTCTTTTCTTGGGAGAGCACTAAAAGCATTAATGAGGCCCATTTCTGTGCCATTAACTACATCTTCACCAACCAAGGCTGGCTGACTCTCACTTTCTTTCTCTCTTTTTTCCAAGATTGAGAATGCAGAAGAGACAGCAGCCATGGGAGCTCGCATGTTAACAATTAAAGGTTTAACCTTTTCGCATCAGCGGTATGGTGGGCTGCTTGAAAGACAGGAGTATCCGCTTCCAATTTGGGACCTCAGGAAGCCATTCCACAGCATGAAGATCCATCTGCCCCAGTGGCAGTGAAGAAGCTGATTTAGGGAATTTAGTATAGCAGTCTTAGTAATCCAGTGTCTGTAATTTAATCTGTGCATATGGATTCTCAAAGCAATCTGTTGTGTTTGCAATGAGCGACGTGATTGTAGGGGAGATGCTTTCCTGGCTTCCAATGAAACTTCTCTATTGAGAAGTCCTCTTCTTGTTGCCTTGTCTGGAGAAGGGCTTTTTTCTGAGAGGGCTGCCACTTTTTAACAGGTTTTTTTAAATTGTTTCCCTGAGTCTTTGCTCTTTTTCTTGTTCCATCCTGAGTATGAGATTTACCCAGGTCAGCTGTAAGCATATTGGTGATGGGGTCTGTAGCCCGATGCTGTACTTGCAAAAAGACAGCAATATCTTTTCTTAGTGTCTCCACATCATGTTGGATTGTTTTTAATTGTTCAAATATTGAGACAACCATTTGCGATGTGAGAAGGCACTGCTTTGCCATAAACTCTGTTGTATTCTCCCATGGTAAGCTTTGAATTAGTTTAATGTTAACCTTTTTAGTCTTTAGCACAATCTCCATATCAACTGTAACTGGTTTAGCTGTTTGTGAAAAAATCTGGCAGTCATTTTGGTCCTCCCCCACTAGATCGGGAAAGTCTAATATTTGCTGTTTTGTCAGATCTCTTTGCAGGTCCCGTTCTAACTTCTCAAGACTGTTGGAAATGGAGGGGGCATTAGTTTTACTTACAGATCTCTTGCCAGCAAAGTGCTTTTCAATTCTTGGTTGTTTTGCAGACTTCACTGGTGGGAGAGATCCTGGGCTAGTGCCATGGTGCTTCTTTCTTTTCCCCATGCCTTGTTAGTTCTCAGCAAAACAAAAACTTTTGTCTGTGTTGTGGTCTACACTATTATCTTCTCCATAAAATACTATTTAAATAAAAAGTATCCAGTGAGAGTACTAAAATTGATAAAATAAAATAAAACCAAGAGGAGCTGCTGCAGCGTGCTCTGGCAGCTGGCTTCCCCCGGCTCCTCTCTGAAGATATATATATTTGGTGGTCCTAGGTATATACAAATCTCTTTATTCCTAAAAATGGCAAAGAAAACTGATGGTTGATATATTTGATAGTAGCAGGCAAAATAATATAAGCATATATTGTGTTGCTTATGCAATTGCTGGGGGATAAATATGGGATAAAATATATCTTTCTAAAACCTTCACATATATCTATAATTGTTTAGATTAGTTCAATACACAGTAAGTAAAATTCCACTTTGACATCTAGTGCAGTGGCCCCTAACTTTTCTAGCATCAAGGAGTTGTTTTGGAAGAAAAAATTGTCTTCCACAGACCAGGGGAGAAGGGATATGGTTTCGTGCACAATCTAGATCCCACACATAGATGAAGCTTCACTTGCTCATCTGCCACTCGCACAGTCTGGTTTCTAACAGGCCACAGACCGGTACCAGTCTGCAGCCCAGGAATTGGGAATCCCTGATCTAATGGATAACAAATAGTTATTGAAAAAAAAGTGTTCCTCACTTCAGGTCTAATGTTTTTAAATTTATTTTTTTCATAAAATTATTTAGGAAAAATAAAATCAAAGCATCTCTGTATTGCATAATGATACTCTAATCCTGCACAATTAGTGTAAGCAGGGTCTAAATTTACAATCCAAAACAAGTGTGCAGTTCTTAATCTTGTGTTTGCACTCCCTAGGATTTTCCTCTCTCTGATTGCTAAAATTAGCAGTGTAGATCGCCAGCATTCTAAAAGAGAAAATATGTAAAAGATAAACCACATCTCCTACAAATAAAAAAATCAATGTTGTATATTTAATAAAATGTTTCTGCATCCTACCGTGCCAAAAAAAGGAAAACCAAGCAATATGACTTCATCTACTTTGCCTACTAGAATTCCTAGCTCTTTCCTACAAAATTTTAACAGTAGCCCCATGTACCAAAATATTGCCTACTTGCATTAACATGTTTGCTTCAACATGATTTCTTGAATTAGCCAGGGCTTAAGGTACATTAAGCAGAAAACAATTAACTACCTCACTACATTTATATATAATCCTTCATTTAACTATGGAAATTCATATAACTTAATGACAAAGAGCAAGTCCAGCCACTGAATGCTATAGAAAGAATTGCTTATAGGGAAAGTTCCCATTTTAACTTGGAAGTACAATTAAGGCTTGGTGGGTATAAAAATTTGGAAATCAATCCACTCTCAACCAGTTCTAAAATACTTATTTGGTTTTCATTTTGAAGAGAAAAAGACTGTGCTGCAGTTTTTTGCTGTTTTCTGGAAAATTACTCTCTGGATATTGCAGATACAATTTAAATAACAAAAAGTTCAAAAGGAAATTGTTCTTGTTGTTATTTGTCCTTCTCCTTCCTGCATGACAAGAAATTCACAAGAGAATTTCTATCTAGATATCATGATCAGTTATGTCTGAACACGTGAATATACCCTTGTGCTCCTGGAATTTGTCATTTCCTTCCAATACAGCTTTCTAAGAAGTTGGCAACTAATGTTAATGATTACTTCTTCTGTGGAAAGGGGAGGATTCTTAAGCTCAACAATATCCTGTAATACTTTAAGCATTACATAGCTCTTAACATTTTGAATTTTTCCTTTTTGATGCTGAAACATTTACATTAATAATAAGAAAACAGCTCAGAGCTTAATGAACATATCCAGCAATGCTGTTATGGTTGGTTGGCCAGATGCCAAAAATGTGTTCAAGGAGAGACAAAATGAAGAGGATAATGAAAGAACAGAAATCAAAAGATGCTCATTAAACCTGATGCCTTCATAATTTTAATATGTATTTCCCTGCCACATCATACACACACAGTTATTAAAAATTAACAAGTAGGACATTAAACACACACACAAATATCTGTTTATAATAAGTAAAATGGCCTTCCATCTAATCTGAATTGGCTAATTTATTTGAGTAAGTGCCCTCCACTTACTATAATATCTAGAGTAAATGCTAACAATCAGGAGGCTGTGAGTTCGATCCTAGGTAGAGGCTAATATTTGGAATAGACTCTCCTGCTGGAGCAGGTGGTTGAACTAGATGATATCCAAGGTCCCTTCCAACTCTGTCATTTTATAACTAAATTGGGAAAATATGAAGTTCCCTTTCTAATCACCTCAGTTCTGCTAAATAGATTTGCTTGCCAAGTGCTCTTCTAGAGAAAAGTGTTTCAAAGGTAAAAAGTAAATGTTTAAGTACTGCATTCCATATTCATTTTCACTGTCCATTTAAATCCCTACAGACTTGACAAATCTAACAGCTTCATTTTATTTATAAATTACCATACCACCATTTAAATTACATATTTGCTTTGATAGATTTTATTCTGGAAAAAGATTGTGTGCCTAATTTGAACTGTTAATCAACCAGCCACAATCAAGACCCACAGGCAGAAATAAAAAAAAATGTTCTCCCATCTTTGAAGAGAATATGGCTGCTGGAGAATTTAGGGGGATGTAGATCCTGGTTTCAGTTTAGCTCAGTTTAGTTTTTAAAATCTTAATCTATGTAGTTTTGAATGTTTTAGTATTTCAGTTAGTTTTTAGGCCTTTTAAACTAATTTTTAACAGGGTTAAGAGCCTTGGTGGTGTAACGGTTAGAGTGCTGTACTGCAGGCCACTTCTGCTAACTATTGGCTGCCTGCAATTTGGCAGTTCAAATCCCACCAGGCTCAAGGTTGACTCAGCTTTCCATTCTTCCAAGGTGGGGTAAAATGAGGACCTAGATTGTTGGGGATAATATGCTGACTCTGTAAAACTGCTTAGAGAGGGCTGTAAAGCACTATAAAACGGTATATAAGTTTAAGTGTTATTGCTATTTAATCACCTTGCCTTTTTTACAAAAAAATAACTTTTATATACTATTTTAGAGATTAACACGGAGGAGCAGCAACAGCAGGAATGTTTTCCTTCTGTGGTTTTATCAATAAACCAGGACTGATAAGATTGTTTGGATCTTTTGCTTTTCAGTATAAGTATTTTTTAATAAACCTATGATAGTGAAGCAACAAATTGTAACAGGCAAACCTCTCTCAGAAACAACATGGCTGCGACAATGCCAAGACAAACTAAGATAAAAGACTTTTTTCCAGATATTGGACCTGCAAGTAAGACTCCTTTTCTCTTCCCCCCTCCCAAACAAACCTAGTCCCTTACTGGATTGGGAAAAGGACGATTGCATCTCTGTGGAGGAGGGAGTTCCAGCTACAGTAGGGGGAAGGGGCAAACAAGAATAATATTAGGAACAATTTTAAAGCAGATTTGGTCACCAAGAATTGCCTACTAACAGCATAAATAGTCTCTCTCACATTTTACCAACTCCTGGAAGCAAATGTCGGGATTAAAGAACTAAAGTCTTTAATGAGAAAACATACTAATAAATTACATGAAGAAGTAAACAGCAAAGCTCACATTCCAAAGCTTACCCATGATGGTTGGCCAGCCTGTGTGGACTGGGGCCTCAGGGCGGAGAGGATGCAGTGGAGAGACTGGTCTTGCAGAGATACAGGATTTTACTCCAAATTGCTAACACCCTCCTGAACAGGAGCAGGAGGCATAACGAAGAGTGGTTTTGATCTCTCTATCCCAACTCATATGCTGTAATACAAGCTAACAGAGATTTCCCAAAAGCTAACAGAGATTTCTTGGCTCCCTGACAGACAAAGCTGCAAAAAAATACTGCTAACCTTTGAGCAGATTGTTCTTCCATCAATATTATTCAGGCTTGAGACCTCACTAAAGAAATTCTGTATTTGGCCAAGACAGGTATTTCACACTATCCGAATTCAGTTCCTGTTAAAGTCTGGGCAGAGAGCTAAGACAGTGGGGGAGGTCGACATCAAGCTTGGGAACTCTAAAATACTAACTGCCAAACAAACAAGCCCTCAACTAACAAGGTTAGAAAAAGATTAGGACAATAAAAAAGAATATTTATACCCAAAGAAAGCTTCAGTTCATGGATGATAAGGGCTAATCCACAAGTTTGCCACCGTTTACTCAGGAGACCAAGAGATGATATTAAAGAAGATCGAAATAATTGATCAAATGTTGAGGTTGGCAGTTAGTGCAACAGAAAGTTTGAATGTTTTGCTTCTTTCTGGCAGCTGTTCCATGGAACTGCTATCAAGTCCAGCTTCTGAAAGCACTAAAGCTATTCTAGAAAAGTGCAATGGCTCATTTCTCCTAGTAGTAACACTAAAATACACTTGGAAGATATTTTAGCTAGCTAGTGTCAGGGGAGGAAAATAAATGAGATGAATTTCTTGGGAATTAGCCTGGGACATATAGTAAAAGCAGACAAAGCAGCAATGGTGAGTTCACAGCTTCTGACCATATTAGACCTAGCCTGCCTGGAAATTCCCTTAGTTAGCCTCTTGAAAACTCCTCTCAACTTCCTTATAGAACACTTGTTGAAAAAAATAACTTACATCCGGCTGAAGCTGCCTTTATGAAGCTGCTTTATGAAGCTGCTTTATGAAGCAAAAGAATTCTTATGTTCCTAATGCTAAAGCAAAGTATTTTATATGCTTTGGTATGTTTTGGAACCTTCCACTTTTTCTCCTGAAGAACTCACACTGTAAAGTAAGGATGAAAGAAACTTTCACTGAACACTGCAGCTGATCTCTGCATCTCGCCCGCTCTGCTCACTGTGGCTACCAGGAAGGTAAGTCACTCAGCCAAAGGGCCACCTCAGAGTGGACATGGTGAGATTCAGTTGCCTTTGGGGTCCAGCTCTTGCCATCCTTCAGCCGTCTGCCTGCATGCTGCCCACTTGCCCTTCGCCTCAGACTGGGGGATGCGCAAGTCCCTAGCTCTGGCCTTTCCTGGGGCCTCTGCCTGAATGCTGTGACAACAGTGTGAGCCCCATTGACTAGAAGGTAAAGCTGGCAGTGTAGAAGGAAGACCCACTCTGGGCTTTCTGTGCTCAGTCAAAGGACCACCTTGGTAAGGGAGGGGGAGACACAATGAGGCTCAACTGCTTTTTGGGCACAGCTTTGGCTTCCACAGGGCCTTCTGGATGGGAGACCTGAGAGAAAATACCTCCCCCTAGAACTGCCCTGGAAGTGGTATATCCCCATGTTAGGAATAAGTCACCTAACAGTTGGGTTGGAAATATATAAACCAGGATAAACATTTTAATACTGTTTCTTTAAGGGAATGCTAAAATTGTAATTGGGTATGGTTTCTCAAATGGCCATAAGATGGAGCCAGAAACGTGGGTTGTTAGTCCTGCTCTTCTGTTGTTGCTTGATGTTCAATGTTGGTTGATTTGCATTTTTTCCCTATTGACTGTTGCTGATCGTCATTCTTCTTGGATTAATGTGAGTCTGATTACTGAACTGTTTATGATACTGGACTTCGTTATTTGGATTATCCCTGGACTGAAAACTAACTGCTATAACCGTGTATGACTTGGACTGTTTGTTGAACTTTGATTAACCATTTACTGGAAGTAAAACCTACATTTTACTATTCAGTGTATCTGTGTGTTGGTTGTGTGTTATTCAATACCACTCTCATTACGTCTCCCTGCGTGCACTCATTCTCCTAACGGGGAATTACCTCAACACCCTACCAAGAAGCATGCAGCCACCACCTCCTCTTTGCTGGTGCAAGAATCCTCCAGCTGCTGGTCTTTGCTGGCATGAGAAGCCTTCAGCCACCGCTCTTTGCTGGCTCAAGAAGGCTCCAGCCAGTGCTGTTATAGCTGTTGCTATTTGCTGGTGTGAGAAGCCTGCAGTCAGTGCTTTTTGCCAGCATGAGAAGGCTCCAGCCGCTGCCTTCTCATGCTGAAAAAGACTGGTGGCTGCATGCTTCTCACTCTGAAAAAGACTGGCGGCTGCAGGTTTCTCATGCCAAAAAAGAGACAGCAGCTGCAGGCCAGTGTCTTGGGATGGGGGCATGTGCCCAGCTGCACCAACAAAGGCTGAAAGTAGCCACCCACCATTTCCTGCTACAAAAAACATTTTTAAAACCCTGACTGTTGGGCAACGAGATCCAGCAACAGATGAGGCATTGGAGAACCATTATTGCTGTTGCTGCACAAAGGTAAGTCCAAGGCTCTGGCCACTACTGCTTCGGCCCACTTGTACTGCCTCACCTTGCCATGAGTGACATCGAGTTGGCCATGCCTACTCAGTCACATGACACCCCTCCAGCCACGTCCACCTGTTTTTGAGGACGAACCAGTTGTTAAATTAATTGGGCTGATCTCTATTGCAGACGCTGCTTTATGTTAGGCTACAGAACTTTTCCCATTCAATCAACTAGAATGAACTTCTGAAAACATATCAAAACGTATCAAAAGGAATCCTTTATTGAGATGAGACAATTCATGTAGGGGTTAAAAGCAGCATGTAAGGTCTCTCAGGCATGCAAAGATAGATAAAGGAATTTAAAACCCCTCCCCTTTTCTTGATGTGTATTTAGTAAAACAAAGAGCCAACATGTTAATTTGCCCCACCCCCTTTTTAGAACGATCTTTTTTCAGTTTCCCAGGACACATCTCACTGTGGAATTTTTATGGTCTCTTCATCTCCTGGCTGTCTCCCTCAGAGGTGACAGGTTCCGGCCATCTGGGTTTCATCTCTCCATTGTATCATGTGTAGGTTATACAAATTTGATATAAGATTAAATATATTCAGGTTACATCCAGAAGGATTTCTTTATCAGTCTCCCCGCCCCTTTTCTTCTTCCATTGAAGAAATGATACACAGATCTGACATCCTGCCCCCCCTTAAAAAACAGATAGGTCTACCTGGAAAAAACAAAAATCATGCATTACATTTGCAATTTAGGATAGTTTATCAGGGTATGTTAGGTGGAACTTTCATAGTGTCATTTGGCTACCCACTCATTTTCTGAGGAAGGAAGGTGTTTCCAATCTACTAAATATTCTGAGGATCCACAGTCAGTGTGCGAATCAAGGATATCTTTCATTTCAAAATGTTGTTCCCTATGTACCATGATGGGAGATGGAGGTGTGGGAAGGTGGGGTCTGAGGTTTAAAGTGATCTCCAGTTTGAGCAAGCTACAGTGAAATACTGGATGAATCTGCCTAAGTGTTTTGGAGAGTTGAAGCTCTACCATCACGGGGTTAATAATTTTGGAAATGGGGAAAGGGCCAATGAATTTTGGTCCTAATTTCTTAGAGGGTTGTAATGATATTAAGAATTTTGTGGACAAATATACACGGTCCCCAATCTTGAAAGGTTTAGGATCGCAGCGCTTTTTGTCTGCTTGAACATTAAAAGCTGCACTAGCTTCCTGTAATGCTAATCTTACCATTTGGCCACGTGGCTTGCAAGTTATTTATCTACACCTTAAGGGAGGGGATTTCAGGTTCTTTGGTGGGTAGTTCCGACATGGGGTTGAATTCTTGGCCCATGGCTACCTGGAATGGGGTGAACCCCATACTGCTATGGACTGAGTTATTGTACGCTACTTCTGCAAAATATTGTTCTAATACGGTGTTTGAACGTTCAGAATCTCCATTTGTCTGGGGGTGATTTGATGACGATAACCCTGGGTGGAGCCAAATAGGTTTAAAAATGCCCACCAAAATTTGGATGTGAACTGAACATCCCTATCTCAGATAATCCGTTGGGGAGCTCCATGAAGGAGATAAATGTGTATTAGCAACATCTTTGCCATTGCCTTGGCAGTTGGGATCTTTTGGCATGGAATAAAGTGAACCTGTTTGGAAAAAAGATCAGTTACCACCCAAATGACAGTATTTCCAGCACTTTTGGAAAGCTCCACTATAAAGTCCATAGAAATCTCTTTCCAGGGTGCAAAGGGGTCTGCTACTGTCTGTAAAAGTCCAGGAGATTTTCTTTATCTTTTCTTTGCAGCAGAACAGGTGGGGAAGCTGGCAACATAGCTTTCAATGTCCTTTTTGAGAGACGACCACCAAAATTGTCTTTTGATGAGGTGCAGGGTTTTTACAAACCCAAAGTGTCCCGCTATTTTGGAGTCATAGCAGCATTTCATGAGGTCCATTCTCTGGCTTGCAGAGACATAAAATTTGTTTTCTACCCAAGCCAGTCCATCTTTAATTAAACAAGTGTTTTTGTTCGCCTGGAGCCAGCCGTCCTTAAGTAGTGCCTTAAATATTGACCTCGTTCTGTCTTCAGTCAGTGATGATTTTCTTTTCTCTTGTGCCCGGGTGATTACTTTGGCTGCTAGTGGGTCGGTTGGATCATTGGTTTTATAACCTCAATCCTTTTGCTGTTGTATTGGGCTTTTCTGGACAGTGAATCTGCTAAGAAGTTCTTTCTCCCAGGAAAATATTTGAGAGTGAAATTAAACCATTCAAAATATTGAGCCCACCTTGCTTGTTTTCGGAGAGTTTCCATGGATTTCTCAGGGCTTCCAGATTTTTGTGATCAGTCCATACTTCAAAGGGGATTTGGTTTCCTTCCAGGAAATGTCTCCATGTGAGCATTGCCCACCGCACAGCATATGCCTCTTTCTCCCATATGGGCCGGTTCTTTGCTCGGTTTCCGTCAATTTCTTGGATGTATAACCACATGGTTGTAATTGTCCATTTCCATTCTTTTGGAAGAGGACTGCTCCAACTGCAACATCACTAGTGTCTGCTTGGATGACAAAAGGTTTTTCGGGATCTGGGTGCTTAAGGACTAGTTCTGCTGAGAATAGACGTTTGAGTTTCTCGAATGCCGCTTGGCATTCCATTGTCCAGATAAGGGGTTGCCTTGGTTTGGGTTTCTCTCCCCCACTTCAATTTTAGCCAGTTTGTGATCGGGAGGGCGATGTTTGCAAAATCTGGAATGAACTGGCGATAAAAGTTCACAACCCCCAGGAAGCTTTGCAGTTGTTTGCGGGTGTGCAGTGGGTCCCAGTCCATGACCGCTTTTACTTTCTGTGGGTCTATCTCTATTCCCTCGTGGGATATTCTATACCCCAAGTAGTCAATTTTTTCTTGGTGGAATTCTCATTTAGAGAATTTTGCATATTGTTTAGCATCTAAGAGTTTTGTGAGGACTGCACGTATTAGCTTGATATGTTCTTCCATCATTTCCGTGTAGATTAAAATATCATCAAGATACACTAGAACCCCTTTATATAAAAATTCATGCAGGATTTCATTGATCAATTGTATAAACACAGCAGGTGCTCCCTGCAGTCTAAAGGGGAGCACTTTAAATTGGTAGCATCCCAATGGTGTGTTAAAAGCTGTCTTCCACTCATCCCCTTCCTTTATTCTGATGCGGTAATATGCCTCTCGTAGGTCTAACTTTGAATTTTTTTTCCTTTCGAGAGGTGGGCTAACGTGTCCTTCATGAGGGGGAATAGATACATATTCTCTATGCAAATTGCATTCAATTTTTTGTAATTAACACACAAGTGTACAGAGCCATCTTTCTTTTCACGGAATAACACTCAGGCAGCTATTTTAGGACAGGCGGGTTCAATGAAACCCCTTTTTAAATTTTTATCGATAAATGCTCTGAGTTCTTTCAGTTCTCTGAGGCAGGAGTCCCCAACCACCGGTCCAGGAACGGTACGGTCCGTGGATCATTTTTTACCAGGCTGCAAAGCTTGGGTGCCGCGAGGGGGAGGGAGGGAGAAAAGAGCGCTAGTATGCCCCAGCGCTAGTCTCCCTTTTCCTCTCCTTCTCCCCCATCAACCACGCACACGCACGCGCGCAGGTAAAGCTGTTGCTGTTGCTGCTGCACCACGACCCGGAGGAACAGATTGGGCACAGGCGCTGAAGGAGCGCCACGGCGTCCGTCGCCAGACAGCAAAGAAGCAGCAGCAGCTGAGGTGGCGGCTGTGCCTCCAACTTTCTTGGGGAAGCTCATTCCCTGACCAGTCCCGCTTCCCGGCCCACGCTTGCACCCCTCGCCCCCCCCCCCCACTGACTTCCTCACAGGTGGAGGCGGGAAGCTGCGAGGAATTTGGGCGTGCTTTCTAGCGGGCTGTGCCAAGTCTTTTTTTTTTTTGCCTGAGGCTGGAAAGAAGAAGGGCGACAGGTCACTGAGGAAGGTGAAAGAGACTGAGAAGGGAGAGAGAAGCCCGGCTAAAACAGCTCCGCGCTGCTTTAGGGACTAGTAGTAGAAGGTACCGGTCCGTGGAAGAATAAATAATCGTAAAACCGGTCCCTGGTTCAAAAAGGGTTGGGGGCCACTGCTCTGAGGGACATGCAGTACATTTGTGGTTTTGGGAATTTAGCCCCTGGTAGGATTTCGATGGCGCAGTGTGTGGCACGATGGGGTGGGAGTTCATCACAAGCTTTCTCACTAAATGCTTGGGCCAGATACTGGTACTCATTTAGGATGTTAATGGTTATAACCGACTGTCCGGTCATGGCTGACTCTCTGTTCTCTGTTCCTTACTTAATCCTTTCCTCTGAGCTATTTGCAAATACAACATCTCTCTGGAATTGTACAGTTCCTGTCCTCCAATTTATTTTTTGATTCCATTTCTGTAGCCATGTGAGACCTAGGACTAGTGTCCTAGGTGGAGGAGTTACTAAGAAAAAGGAATGTGAGGTAGCAGAATGTGAGGCAATTGGCAGTTGGAACAGAGTTCTTTTCAGGTGGGGAGGGAAAGTAGAACTCCTAAGCATCAGAGTGTATTAAGAAATACTAGTCATCTGATGGTCATTTTGAAAAATCCTTTCTTAGCAAGCACCTAGAAGCAAAGAGGAACATATGCGCCAAATTTATAGGCTTTACAGTTCTGGAGATTTCGTGATGCTTCATGAAACAGGTGAAACTCAAAAAATTAGAATATCGTGCAAAAGTTCATTTATTTCAGTAATGCAAATTAAAGGTGAAACTAATATATGAGATAGACTCATTATAGGCAAAGCAAGATAGTTCAAACCATGATGTGTCATAATTGAGATGATTATGGTTTACAGCTCATGAAAACCCTAAATCCACAATCTCAGAAAATTAGAATATTGTGAAAAGGTTCAATATTCTAGGCTCAAAGCATCCCACTCTAATCAGCTAATTAAGCCATAACACCTGCAAAGGGTTCCTGAGCCTTTAAAATTTGGTCTCTCAGTCTGGTTCAGTAGGAATCACAATCATGGGAAAGACTGCTGACCTGACAGTTGTGCAGAAAACCATCACTGATACCCTCCATAAGGAGGGAAAGCCTCAAGAGGTAATTGCAGAAGAAGTTGGATGTTCCCAAAGTACTGTATCAAAGCACATTAATAGAAAGTTATGTGGAAGGGAAAAGTGTGGAAGAAAAAGGTGCACAAGCAGGAGGGATGACCACAGCCTGGAGAGGATTGTCAGGAAAAGGCCATTCAAAAGTGTTGGGGACTTTCACAAGGAGTGGACTGAGGCTGGAGTCAGTGCATCAAGAACCACCACACACAGACGGATCCTGGACATAGGCTTCAAATGTTGTATTCCTCTTGTCAAGCCACTCCTGAACAACAAACAACGTCAGAAGCATCTTACCTGGGCTAAAGAAAAACAGAACTGATCTGTTGCTCAGTGGTCCAAAGTCCTCTTTTCTGATGAGAGCAACTTTTGCATCTAATTTGGAAACCAAGGACCCAGAGTCTGGAGGAAGAATGGAGAGGCACACACTGCAAGATGCTTGAAGTCCAGTGTGAAGTTTCCACAGTCTGTGTTGATTTGGGGAGCCATGTCATCTGCTGGTGTTGGTCCATTGTGCTTCATGAAGTCCTTATCAACCGGATAAGACTGTGCAGGAGGAAGAACCAGAAGGAGAAGTTTTCTTGGCTGAACTGGGACATTAAGATACTTTTAAACACCCTGGAAACCTGACTTTTGGATTGATACATTTGTTTCCAAAAGAAGTTGTTAAAACGGCGAAAGTGCTGAAAGGAGAGTTCACTCCCCTTCCTTACGGAGAAAGCAAATGAGTACTAAAAAAACCTGCTTCTTTAAGGTAAAAATAAGCTCTTTGTTATAAGTGGGAAGGAGAGGACTAAAAAAACCTTTAAAAATTTGTTGGAGGAGACGCCTTGAAGATTATAAGATCAGCAACTAACTGTAATATGGCTTTAAAATATATTTTGGGATTTTGCCCCAGGAGGAAAAACTCCAAAGAGAAGAAGAGGAAATATTTTGTGTCTGTTTGGATTGTTTGATAACTTTGACACTTGGAAATTACTTTAAGATTAAAAACATCTGGGTTGTTCTTAAAAATTTACAGTGGCACTATCTGTGGATGAATTAAAAATGGAATATGAAAAATTAAAAGAAAGAGAACAAGAAGGCAAGGATTCTTTGGGAGCTGTCTTCCACTTTGTAGAAATGGCGGTTTCTACATATCAGCAAATACATGAGGAAGAAGGAGAAGGAGAAGAATATTCTATGTACAATCCTTGTTTATTGATTGCATGTAATATTCTAATTTTCTGAGATTGTGGATTTGGGGTTTTCATGAGCTGTAAGCCATAATCATCACAATTATAACAAATCACAGCTTGAACTATCTTGCTTTGCATGTAATGAGTCTATCTCATATATTAGTTTCACATCTTAAGTTACATTACTGAAATAAATGAACTTTTGCACGATATTCTAATTTTTCGAGTTTCACCTGTATATAGCATAGTACTATTCTTTTTTTTTTAAATAAAAAAATTATTTGGATTTTCACAAAACATAATACAAGTAAAATTTCCTTTTTTGAGAATGGCATGGTCCCAGGTTATCACTTCTCTATACAGACACAAATTCAATTTCATATTAATCTTTGTGTTCTATTCCATATCTTATTACTATTTTAACATTTTCTCAATAATTTTTCCCTTCGTTTTGTCAATCTTACTTTTAATTATCTCATTCCTTTCTAAATCTTTTTCTAAGTTTCAATACCTTTCTAGTCATTATATTTATACTTCTGTCTGTCCTGTCTCAATTTCATATTTTCTTTTCTCATTAAACAAAATGTTTCCCTGTAGTTACTAATTGGAGTATGACACCTTTGTATCTTGTATTTTTATCCATTCAACTCTTATTTAAACTTCAATTTATGCCTTTACAATTATAACATTCAATATAACACATAACTTCCAGTCGAATTCTGCTTGGTACATTCTTAAAATACACACTAATTTCTTAAAGAGAAAATGTATATATAACAATAATAAATAAAATACTTATTCTATTCCAATTCAGCTCTATCATTGATGTTGGTTATAATCTTTGACATCTTTAACATTTCTTTTCAAAAGGGTATTATACTTCTAGGAACACTTATAATATTTCCATAATTTTTTCATGTTTGTTTCATATTCCTCTTCACTTAAATTTTTATAACACATTTATAATAATTGAAATGTTCCCCTCCTTTCCTAATTTCATTCTCTCATTCTTTTTATTTCATTTATTTATTAAACATTCCATTACTTTACAATGAGTATTTTATCTATCATTTTAATCACACTTGTTTCACATTTTCAAAGTTCATTTCTATTTCTAATATAACAGTACTATCTTATGTACTCTTGCAGAATTCCCCTTTCAATTAAGTTTTCACCCATTATCTCTGTGTCTTCTAAATAGGCTTATACCCTTAATCCTTGTACATTTTCCCTGTTTCTCTATGTCCTGTTTCTGTCCTTTATAATTTCTTTTCCTTTCCCTCTTCCCCCTCTTCTTCTCCTTTCCCTTTTTCTCTCTCTAATTCTTTTTCTCTCTTTTGTAATCCTCTCTTCTGTTTCTTCCTAATGTTGTAATTACTTTTCAAACTATTCTTTTTTGGGGTTGTTTTTTCAGATCTTAAATTTTTCACTCTCTTTCCCCCCTTTCCTTTCTTTTCCCCACATAGAAATACTTGGTCATTGAAGATGGCTTCTTCTTTGTCCCGCCCTTCTTGTTCTACAGGCATTTCCTGTTGTTTCTCCTAGTTCAGGATCTCCACTTCTAAAAATTGAAATATGAAGCCAAAAGAACCTCTTCCTTCTTGTGCATCTTCTTTCTGTTTTTTAAGTTCCATTCTCAATTCTTCCAAGCGTGATACAATTTTAAAAACTTTTAAACAACCACTCAATTAATTTTAGTCCTTTAGATCCAATCGACAAAAATCCAAAAATCACCAAGTAATCCAAATAATCCAAAGTTGTTTCTTCTTGCTTCTTTTTTCCACTTTCTCTTCCTGGGATTCTCTTATCTTGTTACAAAGTTTCAGTTAAAATGTATCTTTTAGGAATCTTGTTAAAGTTTCACTGTTAATTCCTTTCACTTCCAGGTGGTCTCCTCCATTTTCCAGATCCCACCCTTTTGTTTTTTTCCTTCTTTTAAAAGTCTTTGAGAATCCAGAAATCTTTATTATCCCTTTGACATTTTATTTTCTGCTTAAATGCCTGTTAACGTCAAAGTGGTTTTTTGCCGGTTTCTTGCTTAAATCTCTTAGTTGTCAATATAGGGAAGAAAAGAAAAAAACCCAAATCCTTTCCCTTCCCTCTCTCATTCGCTGCTACAAAGTCTTCTTTGGGAACAATGTTGTTCTTTATAATTCAAATTCCAGGGTACTTTATATTGTTTCTTTTTCAGTTCGATCCAGTCACCCAAAACTTTATCTTCTTATCTTCCTCCTGCACATTCTTTTCCAGTCAAGTTCTTCTTTGAGGTGGCCATTTCTGACCACTGCTGCAACTGCCTTCGGGAAAGGGAGTAATGGCCAGCTGGGGAGGAGAGATGTGACTTTTCTCAACCCTGCTGGCAGTCTCCCACCTCTTCACCACCTCTATGGGGTGGCTTAGCCCTGAAACCAGCCAGCTCAGGGCACTCCAGCGGCGAGCACAGATCAAAACTGCGCATGATTGCAGATTTCAGCCTGTCACTGAACAGCATAGTACTATTCTGTGCTATACATAATATGGTATGTTGATAATGGTTTTTAAATATATCAGCATTTCTTATATAGATAGTCCTTGATTTATCATCAGACCTTTCAAATCTACCACAAGCTATTATTACTGTTAGTTATTACTGTTTTTGAAGTTACCACCTTCCCCACAGTCACATGATCATATTTTGGGTGTTTGGCATTTGGATTACTATTAGGGTCATCACACAGTCACATGGCTGCAATCTACAATGTTTTTGCCTGGTGTTTATTTTCAGTTCCTAGCCAAAAAACAAGCATACATCAGGAAAAATGCATTTGCTTAACAATCATGGCTTTCATTTTACAACTGCCTTACAAAATACTGAAAAACCTAATCTAGTAATATATGCCTTGACTTATAACTGCAATGACTTACAATCATAATTTTGACTGAATTATGGTTGTAAATTGAGTACTACCTGAATTCTACCTGAATTTGATCCAGAAGAAATCACAAGCCTTTATATAGGGCTGGATGGGTCTTCCCATCTTCTACATCCCATCTTGCCACTTAACTCTGTAACGTCCTGCATAAGAAGTCTACAACATGAAGGCATGTACTGCAAAATCCTCTTCAGAATAGCCTGCTCCAATATGTGAAAAGCAAGGGAGTCCAATGGAAAGAGTACGGCTACTGGCCATGCTTCCTTAAAAAATGACAATTGCAATTAAGTGACAACATTAAAAAAAGAACAGAAAGTAGAATTAAAAAACTATCCTCCCTAACAGTAATGTACCCTTATAACATACAATTATGCATATTCTTTGTGGGCTTGAACTGAAGGCTAAGGAAATGTAAAGGGACAAAATAAACATTAGATTTTAAAACCAAGGATTCAGGGAAGAGATCCTAGACAACAGAAGAAATGGATAAAGTTAGTGCTAATCAAAAGAGAAATATGGAAATATATCAAAAGCCTAAGGCAAGGAAGAACTGTAGAAAGTTGAAAGAAGGATGTAAGTTGTAATGAGCCAAAAAAATGCTGGGTTATAACTGTAATTGATGACAGTGCTCCTTCATAGAAGTGGTTTCATATTTTTAATTATAAACAGAGCTAAAACAAAATAATAAAAGACTTTATGAAATACATGTCTTCTTACTGTAGCAATTGATTATAAATACTATATATAATTTACCTATCTGAGTGGTTATTTAATACTAATCTGACAAATACAGTCATAAAGACAAATGAACAAATTTCAAAATCCAAAGATTCACTCCAAGGATGGGCATATAAATATGTGATATATGTTCAGTGCACGCTTAGTATATATATGTTCCTCTTTTGTGTTATAGGCAAAACTATTATTCCAGCATCAGATAAAGTAAGATTTAAAACTTAAGACCATCCTTGCTTGGGAAATTCTGAAGTGGCTGAGAAGAAAGAGCGAAAGAAGAATGCCAAACTCAAATGAACTCATCAGTTCTGAGCAGTTAATTGAAACTAAACATTACCAACTCGTGATGACAGGAATACTGTTAATAGAACATTGAAGCTGAGAGATGTGTAGAAATAAAAGAATAATATATTTCATTTCTTTAATTTTACTCGAACAAAAAGATTCAAAGCAACATTTATCCAGATATTTGATATTAATAGCTTGCTAATTTGGAAGGGTTAAGATTTTCAAGAGATTAGATCTCACCCCAAAAGTTCCTCCTATAATAGCCATGTTGGGATACATGTCCGTTGTCTTTCTATATCTGTTCTCTTTTCCACTGCAACAAATTTCCTCAGCAACCACTAATACATGCTTTACTCAGTGTCAAGTGAACATTTTACTATTTTCCTAAAAAGTCTGCATACCATTATGTTTTTTTGTCCAGCAGAGGTTATCAGGATGTTTCTGTCACTCTCCAGACCAAGATGCAAGTTTTTATCAGATGTTATCCAAAGGCAAGCCACACACTTAATTACTTCATCTGCACATAAATAAAGGTTCCAAGTTGTTGGGGACCATCTGTCCTTGCACATGTGATTCAGAAAAACAGAACAAGTGGGAAACAGAAGTAATTTTACTTACGGCTGGCACAGTTTGATTAGGTCCTGGTCAGTGGTGCCCGGAGGAAGGCCTCGGATGTACAGGTTGGTTTTACTCAACAGTTCACCATTGCTGCTGTTGCTATTGTTATTGCTACTATTAGTACTGGGGCTGGGAGGAGCCATGGGATGGCAATGTGGTGCATAGGAATGCTGAAAAAGAGAGAGAGGAATATTGGGGGGAAAGATACAATCAGTATTACAAAAGTAACCCTGGGCTGTCAGGAATACATTGCTTTTTTCAGATTTCTTTGGCATGTTGGAGATATTCTCCTTGAAATCTGGCATGCAAAGAAACCAATTAAATTGGATGCAATTTAAAAGTAATAAAATATAAATTGTATTAAATACAATTAAAAAGTATGCTGCTTATTATTCTACCCTTTCCACAGACACATATAAAAAAACAATTGCAATTATGGCAGTGGTCCTTGAATTTATATCAAAGTGTTTCAAATGGCAGATACAGTGCAGGGCTCACAGATATTGTACAATCTATCCTAAGTAATGAAATGACTTAAAACCACAACTGAGCCCAAAATTTCTATTACTAAGTGAGCCAATTATTAAGTGACACCCCTCAATTAATAAATGAACCACTGCAGTTGTTAAGTTAGTAACACGGTTATTATGAAAATTGGCCTCCCCATTGACTTTGCTTCTCAGAAGATTGCAAAATATGACCACATGACCCTGGAACATTGCAACCATCATAAATACATTGCCAAGTGTCTGAATTTTGACTCTTGACAATGCTGCAACAATCATAGGTCTGAAAAATGGTCATAAGTAATTTTTTTCAATGCTACTGTAATAAATGAACTGCTGTAAACAATAGGAAAATTCCAAAAGTTCATCTTTTTAGTCATAGGCGTTTGATTTACAATGATCATATCAAAGAAAAAAATGTCTGATTTTTCCATAATATTTTTTTTGCTTTACTCCAAGCTCTTACATTTTTCTAGGCTTTTAAAGAATAGGTTAATTTACAATCTGAGGTTCCTTTCTTCTAGTTTTATTTTATTTTATGATTTATCATGTTGTTTATATTATCTTGCAGAAAAAAAGAAGAAAAGAAAGGACAAAGCCAGAATGCAGGAAAAAAGAAATAAAATATAAAGAAATAGTTTCTTATTTTCTTTATAGGAATTCTAAATATAGATATAAATTAATGTCTTATTCTGGGTTACAACATAACTTTCCTTTTTTCAACAATATATTTTTCTAATTATTAAAATAATATATCATAAATTCTTTTTATTCATTGTAAAACACACACATCAAGACTGTTAAGGCAGTCAGGATTACATTTACTTATCTTTTTTCTAATCTAATCTAATCTAATCTAATCTAATCTAATCTAATCTAACGTGAATGTAGCCATCTCAACAATTTATGAGTAATGTCAAATCTTTCCACCTTTGTGCTATAATAATCTCATTGCAGTTACCATCTATAAAACAAAATTCCATGACTCTTTCCCACTGTTTGCTGGTCTGTCAAAAAGAAAGGCATCTGAGAGGGCGGAGCTGGCATCGCGACAATATGGCATGCGATCTTGGAAGTCTAAGATCGCTACCAATATCTTTGCTTCTGGACATTCCAATCGGATCTAAATGGTCCTGAAGAGACGGTGAAAGTGAAGAGCGCATCCTGTCGATCTCAGGGATACCGTAAAGTCCCTGGTAGATCCAGGAGAAGCTCTTTTTGCCAGCAGCAAAGAGGCAGCCATTAAAGCTGCTGAAGTTGGGACAGCTACGAAATGAAAGAGAACAGAAAGAGTGAGTGTGCCGGTTTGGTGAGAACTTTTTCTTTATTCTAAGATTTGAAAGGACACCCTAAGGAAAAGAAATAATCTGTAAAAGTTTTGACAGAAGTGATTAAGTGGCGATTTTAAACAGGAATGTCAAAGTAAATTTTTTTTCTCATTGCTGGATTTTCTATACATGATCTTATATTTTGAAACTGGACTGGGTTTTTTTCTCTTCTTTCAGCTATTCTTTTTCTCCTTTTTGATTTTATAATATTTTAGGCTAGAGACTCCCATTTAGTTATTTTTTAAAAATATCTTTTTCTTTTTTTTAATTAATTCTTATTATATTTTGCTTGGAAAAGGAGGGGGAAAGTGAAAGCAAAAGAAACTTTGTAACACTGCCAACTAGAGGCTTGGAAATATTCTATTTCTCTTTTGACCAGACAAAGTTGAGAAAGAACTGAGACTTCTTTTCAAGGACATTGCTATTTGATAAGATAGAGGGAAGAGCATGGGAGAGTATTATTGCAGGTGCTCTTCTGGGTTTCTATCAACAGCTGGAGTCTGGTGTTGAAGCTTATAGGAAAAGAAAAGGTGATAAATCTCTGGAGAAGAGAGTTATAACAAGAGCCTTGGATAATTAAACAAAGTGCAGTGTGCTCTTTTTATTTTTTCTAAACTGCGCTATCCCTCCTCATCAGTTTACTTTTTGTAATAGTTATTTGGATTTTTGGCTCTTTGGAACTTGTCTTTGTTTTGTTTTGTTTTCTTCTCTTTGGAAGTTAAATTTCTATGCTTGCTTTTTATTTTAAAGGAAAAGCTTTAGTATTAATTATTCCCTTCCTTTTCTTTTTAAGGAGTAGCCTTTTTTTCTCTCTCCCTTCCTAGTATTTTTGTCTTTCCATCTACCTTCCATATTGGTTTTTTTTTTAATCTTTCTGGCCTTTTTCTTCTTCTTCTTCTTCTTCTTCTTCTTCTTCTTCTTCTTCTTCTTCTTCTTCTTCTTCTTCTTCTTCTTCTTCTTCTTCTTCTTCTTCTTCTGCATCCTTTTATATTTGAGACCTTTTAATTGGATTAAGGTGTTGAAGAACCTGAAGAATTTTTCCTTTCTTTTTTTAGCTTTTTATTCTTCACTTTTCCGCCTTTTTTAGGATTTTACAACTTTTCTTTTTGTGTGTGTGTTTATGGTCTTTTCCTTCATTTTTGAACTTTTACTGTTATCTAACCAATTGATTGGATTAAGGTATACAAGAACCTGAAGATTTTTTTTCTTTTTTTAATTATTATTACTATTTGGCTTCTTTTTTCCTACTATTTTTATTTGGAACTGCAATTGGTTATTCCACAATTGGATTAAGGTCTAGAAGAACCTGAAGATTTTGAATTGCTCGAAATGAATAGGAAATTAACAGCTCCTGGTTCCTCAACTTCTACTTCTTCCTCTCCACCATCTGGAGGACAACATTCAATACAGACAATGTAAAGGCAAGAAAAAGAACAAGAAAAAGTGACCCTGCAGGTGATTATGCAAGGAATTCAAAATATTCAAACAAGATCAGAGAATATTGAAAAGAGAATAGAGAACATCGAACAAAGAACAGGGAAAACCAATGAAAAAGTGGAGAACATCCAACAATTGATGATGAAGTATGATAAGAGACTCCAAAAAATTGAAGAAGATAAACAAAGAGACAAGAAGATTGGAGACATTAACTGTGGTTGAACAAGATAAAAGTGATTTGCTGAGATGGGAGATGGACAGGTCAGAATTTTATCCTAGATTCCAAAGCATAGAGGAAGAAAAAGGACAAAATCTAGCTGAGGTAATGATAGAAATATTGGCTGAAGCTTTGGAAATAACTGAAGAGAAGATGATGGATGGAATAGATGAGGTCTATAGAGTCTTCACAAGACATGAAATGAGAAATACCTTACCAAGAGAAGTTTCACATCAGATTTACAAAGAAAGACCTTAAAATGTAAATATTGCAAGTGGCAAGAGAGAAAACATTGAAATACAAAGACAAGGAGATTGTGGTCTTGAAACAAGTACCCAGAAGAGTGAGAGAGATGAGAAGAGAATACTGATTCGTGACCAAATTACCACTTAAAAAAGAGGTGAATTATAGATGGCTGATTCCAGAAGGTTTAATGATCACATGGCAAGAATAGAGATATAGAATTGACTCAGTTGAGAAAGCTGAATCATTTTACACAGAATTTTTCAGAGGGAAAGAGGAAGAGGCAGAAAAAGAAATTTGACTAATTGAATTCCAAGAGGACTGCCAAATGACAACTGAAAAAGAAGAAGGTGCAGTAGGTGGAAAGGAGGAAGCCAAAGGTCAACGTGAACCAAGATCCACGACAGCTGTCAAACCTAACTACAAAATATAACCATGGAAAAGAAAAAATTGATTACAATTAATATAAATGGACTTAATTCAGCTGTTAAAAGAAGGAAAACTTTCCATAAATTAGAGAAATTAAAATTTGATATAATCTGCCTACAAGAAGTATTAAAAAGCAATATGAACAACTGTTAATACAGCCAAAATTAGGGAAAATATTTACTTCCCTGACACAATGCAAGAAAAGCAGAGTGGTTTTATATATTAAAGAGACCATCCCAGCGAAATTGATTTATACTGATGACAACGGAAGAATACTAATGGTGGAAATAATGGACAATAATACGAAAACACTCCTGATTGCAATCTATGCCCCGAATGACAAACAAGAAGAATTCTATAAAAAATTACATATGAAAATAATTGAACTGGACTATGCTAATATAGTTATGATGGGAGATTTTAATGGAATTGTAGACAATAAACTGGACTATACAGCACAGAAAACAATAAAGCAAAACAGAAAGACTCTCCCTAAATCTTTTTTTTTAATGGTAGATGAAATAAACTTAAAAAATACATGGAGAGAAAGAAATGCTAAAACTAAACAATACACCTTCTACTC
The DNA here is from genome assembly GCF_049901715.1 of Pseudonaja textilis. NCBI lineage: Eukaryota > Metazoa > Chordata > Lepidosauria > Squamata > Elapidae > Pseudonaja > Pseudonaja textilis. The sequence goes on along the minus strand of NC_142008.1, from coordinate 48,225,051 downwards.
AAATAGACATTTATCTTGGTCCAGAATAGATATGATATGGATGTCAACAGAATTGTTAACTAATATTCAAGAAATAAATATTGAAACAAGAACTTGGGCAGATCACAATCCAATGACAATTAAATGGAAAGGACAAAGAAGAAGATCTAGATGGACGTTAAATAATACTATTTTAAAGGAAAAAGACTTCACACGGTGGATGGAGAAAGAACTGGCTTTTTTCTTTAGAGAAAACAAAAAAGAAGATACATCAATCCAGAATGTATGGGATGCAATGAAGGCATATGCCAGAGGCTTGATAATAGACTATACAAGGAAAAGAAATACCATGAAAAGATTAGCCTCTAAGGCATTAGAGGATGAGTATAAAGGACTTGAAAAAGAGCTACAGAAAATGCCACAGAAAAAGGACATTAAGTTAAAAATGGATATAACCAAACATAAAATGGATCTAATAGAAAAAGAAGAATTAGCACAAAAAATTAGAGGTGCTAAAGAGAACTACTTTGAAGATACAAATAAACCAGGTAGATGGTTAGCATATAAATTGAGAAAGGAGAAAGAATCAAGGAAAATATTGCAATTAATAGATGATCAAGGCCAAGTTTGCTATGGTAGTAAAGAGAAGAAGGAAATCATTCGAGACTATTATGGGGAAACTATACACACAAGAGAATATTGATGAGGAAAGAGTTAAACAGTATTTACAGAATGCTAATTTACCCCAGATACCTAAAGAGATTGAAACAATGTTAGAAAGCAATATAGTGATGATGGAGTTAACTGAAGCCTTCAAGAAGCAAAATAATGGAAAGGCACCAGGCCCAGATGGATTTTCGGCAGAATTTTTTATGTTATGAAGTTATGAAGTTATGTTAAAGAAGAAGATACCTAAATCATGGTCAGAAGCTTATATTACACTTGTCCCAAAAGAGGAGGCTGATCCATTACAAATCAAGAATTATAGACCCATTTCCTTACTAAACACAGATTATAAAATTTTTTGCTTCAATATTGACAGAAAGACTTAAAAAATACTTAAATAATTTTATCCATCCTGATCAAAATGGATTTCTGCCAAAGAGACAAATTAAAGACAATCTTGGACACTTTGGAATACTATGAGGTACATCCTGAAAAACAAATGGCTCTGATGTTTCTAGATGCACAGAAGGCATTTGATAATGTGAATTGGCGATTCATGTTATTACTGCTGGAACAGATGGGCTTTGTTAGAAAATTTATTCAAGCAATAGAAGCTATATATCATAAGCAAATGGCAAAGGTAATGATAGTGGGAGAACTGACAGACTCTATCGATATAAGAAAAGGAACAAGACAAGGATGCCCACTACACCTCTGTTGTTTGTGTTAACTTTGAAGTGCTAAATAGAAATATTAGAGATGAAAAGAATATAAAAGGGATGAAAATTAAAAAGGAAGAATTTAAGTTGCAAGCATTTGCAAATGATCTGGTTTTTATCTTAGAAGACCCACTAGAAACAGCATCAAAATTGATAGAAAAGATAGAGACATATGGAAAGGTGGCTGGTTTGAAAATAAATAAAGATAAGACAAAGATCTTGACAAAGAATATGCTATCAAGACAAAAGGAAGAACTGGCAGACCTATTGAAAATTCAGGTCATGAATAAGATCAAGTACTTGGGGATATACTTGACAGCAAGATGCAGTACACTAAAAGAGAATAATTATATCAAACTTAAACAGCAGATAGCACTAGATTTGGTGAAATGGGAAAATTTACAACTGTTATTAATAGGGAGAATATCAACAATCAAGATGAATATATTACCCAGAATTTTATATTTGTTTCAAACAATTCCAATTAGGCTTGGAAAAGACTACTTTGAAGATTTAAATAAAATTGAGTTGAAATATATATGGCAAGGTAAGAAAGCGAGAATAAAGTTAAAACTTTTGCAAGATGCTAGAATAAGAGGAAGGTTTGGTTTGCCTAATTGGGAGTTGTATTACCAAGCTACAAATCTGATGTGGGTTAAGGAATGGATAACATTAAGAAATACTAGATTGTTGACATTAGAAGGATATGATCTGTTGTTGGGGTGGCATGCTTTTTTATGGTATAAAGGAACTAAAACACAGGGGTACTTTAGAAGACATTACATACGGGAATGTCTGTGGTTAAACTGGGAGAAGATTAAAAGACAATGTTATTTGAAAATTCCAGTCTGGCTATCGATTACTGAAGCATTTTCTTTTCCTATAATATACAAAAAGGAACAAACAGTTAGATATGGTGAAATGTTGAATGAAAAGGTTGAAATTAAATCAATACAAAAACTAGAGGAAGAAGGTATAAAGATGAATTGGTTTTCATATGTGCAAATACATTCAAGGTATGATAAAGATTCTAAAACAGAAGGTTTCTATGATAAACTGACTGATTTAGATAAGATTTTGATAGGTACTGATGAAAAGATGATTAAAAAATTGTATGGATATTTATTAGAAATTAAACTAGAAGAAGAACAAGTTAAAGAAAAATGATTGCTTGGAGGAAGAATTTTGGATATGGGATTGATTTAGAGAAATGGCAAAAATTGTGGTCTCAAAATTATAAAATGACAATGTCAACAGCATAAAAAGAAAATTTGTATAAGATGTTTTACAGGTGGCATTTTCCCTCGACAAGAATAGCAAGAATGTTCAAAAATAAATCCGAAAAATGTTGGAAATGTCATCAGACACCTGGCTCATATTACCATATGTGGTGGACTTGTGCGGATGCTAAAAAATACTGGACCAGAATCTACACGTGATTGGAAAAAGTGACAAAAAAAATATAGATTTGAAACCAGAGATATTTTTATTGGGAATTTTACCTGAAATATATAGTAAAGACTTGAAATACCTGATTGTAAATGTATTAACAGCGGCTAGGATTGTATTTGCTAAAAACTGGAAAAATGAGAAAATACCGTCACAGGAGGAAATCATTAAGAAAATATTGGAATGTGCTGAAATGAGTAGATTGACATTTGAAATTAGAGAACAAGATAATAAACAATTTTATAAAATTTGGGATCTATTCTATCAATGGTTAGACAATAAAATATAGTAATGAAATATGTAGACTTTTAGAAAATACTAAATATATAAAGATGTATTCTTTTCTTATTATATCTACAAAATGTTTTTAGGATAGATTTGGGATGATAATATGAACTATCGTAAACAAATTAAGTAAAATATGATTATTTCATAAAGCATGAATAAATAAAAATATAGTCAAACGATTGAGTAATAATGATATTAATGTATTTAATATTTGATTGAAAATACAAGATTATATACAATGTAATTATAATTGAAGACTACAAAATGGAAGCACAAAACAATTTGTAAACCAACCGGCACACTGTATGTGTGTGTGTGTGTGTGTGTGTGTGTGTGTGTGTGTGTGTATAGATAGATAGATAGATAGATAGATAGATAGATAGATAGATAGATAGATAGATAGATATATGGCATTCGGCTTTGCTCGGGTATTTTCCCACATCATTCTAGTGAAGCCTGATGATGGCAGATGAGATTCTGCTGAAACGTCGCTACAACTTTAAAAGCACAGCTACTATGACGTGGGAAAATACCCGAACAAAGCCGAATGCCATACATGTAAGTACCCACGAAAACTTAAGAATATATATATATATATATATATGGCTTGATGTTTTTATGTTTTGTTTGTTTATGTTTATTTTAAAAACCAATAAAAAGAAAAAAGAAAAAGAAAAGCATATGATTTTTATTATATATTAATCTTTAAAATCCTCTGAATCCTCCGTCCAAAGTTTTCTGGCTTTTTTGCACATCCACCAAGCATCGTAAACAGTCCCTTCTTGTTCTTCACATTTCCAACATAAATTTGAAGCACCTTTATACATTTCAACAGGTTACTTGGTGATATATATACGAACAATACATCCTTTTTACAATTTTTTTCTTTTAAGATTATAACAGTTATGTTAAATATAACTTAATGTAAATTTCAATGCTCTCAATATTTCAATAATGTAAATTTAAGTGCTTTACGTATTCTCCCACTGTTCCATTTATATATTGTAATCAGAATTTTAGCTTATTTATCATACATTCTTTCACTTGTTCTTTTTTTTCAAATTTCAATATAAGTTATACATTTTAGAAATAATATATTTATTTGTATATTGTTCTTTTTCAAACTCACAATGCTCAAAGCCATTTTTTAAAATCAATTTTAAATTTTTCTAACAATTATACATAAGAGAATAATTGACCAGTGCACCCTTCAGCCACAATATTTTTTCCTTGACTTTATTTTACCTTCCCTTTTTGACAAAAAATTAATGTTACAATAAGTTAGCCATTTGTGTTTACTTATCATTTCTCTTCTATAATATGTTTCTTGTGCTGAGCCTGGGTTTACATATATTCCATATCTTCAGTATGACACAGCTAATGAAATAATTTTTAAAATCTATATTAATTTTAGCTTTGTCATATCATAAATATAACGCAACCCAAATTTCAAATCATGCCTTCTATCTGCAAAAGTCTTCTATTTCTCAAAAGCATCCAGTCTTCGACCCAAATTAAACCTAAATTACAAAATATAATTTCAAACATAATCTTCCTTTCTTTTGCATCTTTTAACACTTTACATTTAACGAGTGCACACAAACTTAGGTGTATCTTTTTGCCATTGTTTAGTTGGTATATTAGCTGTCAAAACAGATATTGTCTGAAACAAAAATAGCAAAATGGTATTCCTCTTAATCACAAAAATTCAGCCCAAAAATAACAATAGTAATTTTCCCTGTCTTCACATATCCTTTTTACTTTTATTCCGTATCTTCACATAATTACTTCGAAACAAGATAAAATCCCTGTTTGTCATACTAATACCTACTTCATCCTGTATGAAGCAGGCTATGAAAAATTTTGCCCCTTCCCCCCCCACCCCCCAAAATACAAAAGGACACATATTAATTATAAATTTATAAAAGGCTCCTGTTTCTGTCTGATGTTCTCAAGCCATTTTAAATAAGCAATAAAAGGAAGAATTGACACTGCATGATCCATATTATCCTGGAAAAGGGAGTTGGTACTTACCCGATATGCCCGTTCTGTGAGCTGTGAAGAGCATCTACTAGTGGGAGGTGCTTCAGTCTCTTCATGTATAGGCTGGGCTTAATTTGTGGAATTCTCCTCCTCCACGGGACTCCTCCCAAGCATCCCCCAGTTTTGGTGAAGATGAGGTGATGAACACCCTCGCCCCGTATGCCCTATCTAATCGTTGGACAGAACAGGACCCCGCCAGACGGAAATTGGGTGGGGCTGGATGCTTTTCACAGCTCACAGAGAATGGGCATATCAGGTAAGTACCAAAGCCCTTCCTCCCATGAGCTGTTCAGAGCATCCAGTAGTGGGACATACCAAAGCATGGCTTGTCCTACAGGAGGGTCTCTGTCTGGCTTGGAGTCTTCTCCTGGGCCTTATGGACCCATTTTAAAACTCTCCTGTCAAAGGAAGCCTCAGCTGAGGCAAAGATTTTATAGTGCCTAAAGAAGGGTGATGGTTGCTGCCTGACAAATATTGTTATTGGTGCTTGCGTGGACCACGCTGCTGATGTTGCGGCACTTCTGGTTGAATGCGCTGTTATGTCCCTGGGCACCAGTATTGATTGAGTCTCGTATGTTTTAGCTATTGCAGCGTTTAACTATCAACCTATTGTACAAGATGAGACCTTGCATCCTTGAGTGGTTGGCTCGAAAGAAAAGAGCCTCCGTTTTTCTGAAAGGCACTGTGCGGTGAATATATGTACGTAGGGCCCATCTCACATCAAGCTGATGCCATTGGTGTTCCAGTCCCTGAGTTGGTTTTGGACAAAAGTTAAGGAGTATAAGTTCTTGTGCCCTGTGAAAAGCTGAGTTAATTTTTTGTATGAACATAGTGTCTGGACGAAGGACCACTCTGTCTGAATGAAAAATGCAAAGATCTTGTCTGATTGATAAGGCTGCCAGTTCCAAAATACAACGAGCAGATGTTATTGCTACAAGAAAAACTACTTTGTACATTAGAAAATAGAGACTCTTAGTCTTCAAGGGCTTGAAAGGGCCCTTCGTGAGTGTGGTGAGAACCTTGTTAAGGTCCCAAGTTGGATAACGGTGAACCACCGGAAGGCGTAAGTTTGTGACACCATGAAGAAAACTCTGCATGCGTGGGTGCTGAGAAATAAATGGTAGGTCTCCACAAGTGACGACCGAGGCCAGGGCCACTACCTGTCTTCTCAAAGTATTTGGTGAAAGACCCTTGTCCAGTCCTTCTTGTAAAAACTCCAGTATTTGAGCTACTGATGGAGAGGTGGGATAGATGCGAGATTTCACACATTTTTACAGAAACTAGTCCACGTGGCATTGTATATGCGAGTTGTTGAGGGGTGCCTGGCCGCTTGGATGGTGGCGATAACCTTGCTAGAGAACTTCTCACTTTTCAGATGTCTCCACTCAACTTGTAGCCATTGAGGGTCTGAATGTTGAAGAGGGCCCTGGGTGAGCGAGACTCTGTCCGGCGGGATTCTCCATGGTTCTGCTGAAGACAGATCTTGGAGATCTGCAAACCACAGCCACCTGGGCCAATATGGTGCCACCATCAAAAGTTCCGCTCTGTCTTCCAGAAGCTTCTGGATGACCTTGGAAATCACTGGAAATGGAGGGAATAAGTACAGAAGACCCGGAGGCCAGTGGCAGTGGAGCGCATTGATGTTTTCTGCTCCTTGCAAAGGGTATCTGGAAATGAATTTCGGGAGCTGAGAGTTGAGAGGGGAAGTGAACAGATCTATTACCAGCTGACCAAATCTTTGAACCGCCTCTTGAAACAGGCTCAGGTGCAGGCACCACTCCGATTGATCGACCATAGGCCTGCTTAACCAATCTGTCTGGGTATTCGACAGACCTGATATGTGCTCCGTCCTGATGGAGAGCAGGTTGTTCTCAGCCCAAAGACACAGTCACTCTGCTTCCCGCATGAGTTGTTTCAAATGCGTGCCTCCCTGCTTGTTTATGTGGGCCTTTGTTGTCACGTTGTCAGTCAAAATCAATACATGTTGGTTCCGAATCTGTGCAAGGAAGCTGCGAAGAGCCAGATGAACTACCCTGAGCTCTAGCCAGTTTATGCTGCACGGCTGTTCTATGGAGGACCAATGGCCTTGGGCTGTGAGGGATTGATAGTGAGCTCCCCATCCAAACAGGCTAGCATCTGTTGTGATGGTAAGACTGTGGGGCTCTTTGAACTGGCAAATGATTGGCCTGGTCCACCAATAAAGAAATATGAGGACCTTTGATGATACCATGACCCTGTATTTGGAGTTGCTTCTTCCTGACTGCTGGTATGGAAGCAGGAACAACTGCAGAGATCTAGTGTGGAGTCGTGCCCAGGGAATAATAGATATGCATGAGATCATTTTGCCTAACAATTTTGATAGGTCGGCCAAGGATACCCTCTTGAGGTTCTGATCTCTGTAGCTAACTGTTGTATGCTGTTTTGTCTATCTGGTGACAGGAAAACCTTATCTTCAACAGTGTCTATAATTGCCCCCAAGTGGACTAATCGAGTCGATGGAGTTAAATGACTCTTTATCCAATTAATTGAGAAACTGTGTTGTTCTAGTGTCTGTAATGTGATTTGAGTGTCCCTAAGTGCTTGATGAACGGAAGATGACAAAAGTAATATGACATCAAGGTAGCACTGTAGCCATATGGGAATACCTCTGAGATGGACGGCCAGTGCTGCAAGGACCTTTGTAAAGGTCCTGGGGGCGGATGCTAGTCCAAAGGGAAGGGCAACATATTCAAAATGGTGGTTATTATAACAGAACTGTAGAAATTTACTGTGGGATGTTCTAATTGAAATATGTAAAATCTATTGACGTAAGGACATCACCCCTTCTGATGCTGAGTAAAATAGATTGCAAGGTGTTCATTTTAAACTTGCGATATACCAAGAAACGGTTGAGTCATTTTAAGTCTAAAATTGCTCTCCACCCCCCCAAACTCTTCAGAACAACAAAAAGATGTGAGTAAAAACCTCACCCTCATTGATTAGTAGCTACTGGTTGAATGGCTCGTATTTCTAGAAGATGTGGAATAGCTGTTTCCATAAGAGTCCATTTAACTGGATCTCTAGAAAGAGGGCATGACATGAAGAAGTCTGGGAAGTGGATTGGAATTCTAGAGCTAGGCCAAATCTGATCGTGTCTCTGACCCAGGCATCAGATGTTGAAGAGCCCATTGTTCTGTGAATAATTTAAGGCATCCGCCAATGGGAGCAGAGTTAAAGGTTCTATTTGGGGTGGCGGAATGACCGGTTTCCTGCCCCTCGAAAAGATCTCTTGGCTTGTCCACCGCTTCTATTTCTTTCCACAAAGTCGGGCCTCTCTGACTGTTGTCCTGGCCTGAAGTTAGAGGGTCCCTGAATATGGTCCTTGATAGGAGGAACGAAAGGATCCCCTCCGAAAGGCCTAAGTGTTTCTAGAATCTGATTTCGAAAAAGAGAAGGTAGTATCTTTTTCTTATTCCTGGTCTCAATTAGTAGCGGATCAAGAGCAGAGCCAAACAATCTGTCCCCCGAAATGGGAGTAGAGGCAAGCTTCCACTTATGATTAGTGTCACATTCGGTATGTGTTCCCTTAGGTGACAGAGCCATCTAAGTGAGGATCGTGGAAAAAAGGATGCAGCCGTGGCCGCTCTTATGGCCCATGCATCAGACTGATGGGCCTTGCATAGAGCCAACTCAGCTTGTTTGTCCTCTGGCTTTAACACCTCCTGGGCTTCACTGGGAATAGAAGAGGATGCTAAACCCACTACTAGTTAATTTACTTCGGGAGTGTTCAGTAATTTAGAGAAATCAGGTGCCAGATTGAAATATTTTCTGTTGTATCCCATGGGGCTGGATACACTGCTGCAGAAGCCCACCACTTCTGCACCAGGTCCAAAAACACGTGAGGGACTGGGATCACATCCACCTTGGCTACCTGGTGGGTGAAAATTAAATCCTCTGACTCCTCCTGCAAAGGAGTTGTTATGGCCAAGGGAGTTGATTTGTCCAGGCAGGCTGTGTTTTTGGCCTTGAACAATAATGATTTAAACAATTGTGGGTGGAATAAACCTGTAAATGTCAGCTGATCTGGAACAAGCCCTCTGACATGCCCCTCTCTAAGGGATCCACCTCTGACAAGGCTGGGTCACTGTCGTGTACAGACCCTTATTCAATATGTTCCATTTGGTCAACTTGGTCTTCCTCCTCTTGTATACCCTGGAGAGGAATGTCTTGAACCATAGAAAACTGCCCCTGACGGTGTACCTGAGTATAGTGCTGTTCCATCCTGCCTAGTGATGGTAATGATTGCAAATCACAATCAATGGGCGCAGGATGTTGTCTGGCCAGAACCGTCTGTTGCATCCCTGCTGTGATTCCTTGGCGTATAGCCAGTTCATCCACGCTCTCATCCTCTTGGGAATTTCATCCGGGAGGACCTCCTCCTAATGAAGGCCAGCCACCGTTGGAGTAAACATGGCCTCCTGGGCTCTTCACGTAACTGGTGCTACCATTGGACCACTTAGGTTGACCTAAGAAGCCAGACTGTGCCTGAATGAGAGAGAGAGATCCAGGGGAGGAGGAGGGTGGGGACTACTAGTCGGTGTTGGTCTAGGAGTGAAGAAGTTTGTGAGGTCCTTTCATCCTCCAGCATGCACTTTTTCATGTGCCTTTCCAATGTGTTTTGGCTCCTCTTGTCGTCTTTTTCCATGGCCCTGGAAGTTCCCTTGGACTATTTAGATTTGTTCTGGGATTTAGACATGGCCTTTGAGGTTGATGCCCTAGAACTACTACCACTTGCCATTTCGATTGAGAATTTACAGCATGCCCATTAGTCAATGCTATACTGTATGTGTGGTTGGCACGCCCAGGGGCCTGATCCAAAATTGGACAGGATACCCTGATACAACACCCCCCCCCACTTTTATTGTACTTTTTTCTATAATATGAGTCGTATCTCAATAATAATAATTTCTATTGTTGTTGTTATTGTTGTACACAAAAAGGATAGTATACATACCAGTCGAGATAACCATGCTGGGTTTCATATCACAAATCACTAGTCAAACACTACCCAAGTGTTTAGGACTGAGTGATGTATCGGGGGATTATGAGAGCAGATCCCAGTAAGGAGGACTTCTGCAGCTAACCAATGATGATCTTGTCAGCACCAATTGTTTTTAAGTGCTTGCCTAGGTCTTTAGGCACAGCACCCAGTGTGCCAAGTACCACTGGAACCACCTGCACTGGTTTATGCCAGAGTCTCTGCAGTTTGATTCTCAAGTCATCAGAAGCTTCCTTGCTAAATATTTGGGCTAAATCCTGGTACTCTTTGGGGATGTTAATGGGCTCAGCCGGCTGACCGGCCATAGCTGGTTCTCTGTTCTCTGTTCTTTTTCTTTTCCTTTCCTCTGGGATGTTTGCAAATGCTACATGTTTCTGGAAATGTATGGTTCCTCTCTTCCAGTTTATTTTTGGATTCCATTTCTGTAGCCATGTGAGTCCTAGGAGTGGGACTAGTGGCCCTTCCATTCCTGGTGCTATAATAAATGCGAGCATCTCACTATGATTCCCTAGTCTTATTTTCAAAGGTTCTGTGGCAAAACTGGCTGGCTCCCCCCACTATAGTTCCATCTAATTGGCAAAAAGCAATGGCATTTTCCATTTCCCTTAGTTGGATTCCCAATTTCTCTGCTAGGGTGGGGTTGATTAGGCAATAGGTACAATCCGAATCCAGTAATGCTGCAACTTCCTCACCCTTCCCTCGGCTGGGGATAAACAGTCTTGGGGTAGAGTGAGTGGTTCAATTGGGTCACTTACCAGCGGGTTGTCTTCCGCATTGCTTTTGGACTGGCTCAGGTCTCCTCAGGGTGTTGGGGATTCTTCCTCTGGGTTGGGGGGAAACCGAAACCTCACAGCTTCTCGGCTTCTCAGGCCAATTCCTTTTTCTTGAGGGTTGGATTTTCCAGGTTTCCCCCCAATGGGTGGTCTGGCTTTCTGGCAGAGGTTTTCGAATGGCATTCTGCTGTACGGTACCCCTCTTTTCCACCCTTAAAGCAGCCAGATGGTCTTGGAGTCATGGTGGTTTAGGGTATGAAAAACTCCCGCTTTCCAAAATGATGAAAGAACTAAACTTGACAGATATATGGCGAAGACTACACCCTGAAAAAAAACAATTTACATTCTATTCAAATCCCCACCAAATATGGACAAGGATAGACATGGCATGGATGAATGGGGAAATAGCAAACGAGACAAAAGTGGAAATTTTGCCTAACGAATGGGCAGATCATAACCCAATTCAGATAATATGGAAGGACAGGGCAAAACCAAAGAAAAGATGGATGCTAAATACTCACTTAGTAAGAGAGAAAGAATACATTAATAAATTAAAGGAGGAATTAAAAATTTTTATAAAAGAAAATGATAATGGAGAAACCACGAAACAAAATATTTGGGACACAATGAAGGCATTGTATAAGAGGTACAACAATCTCTTATAACGCCAAGAGAAACAAGGAAAAATATTCCCAACAAAACAAATTACAACAAAGAATTAAGGAGCTAGAAACCCTTCTACAGAATAGCCCAAAAGATTTAAAATTGCAAAATCAGATAAGACTAGTTAAACACAAATTGAATTTAATTGAACAAGAGAAAATGACCATGAATTTGAATGACTAGACAAATCTATTTTGAACATGCCAACAAGCCAGGAAGATGGCTATCTTACAAGTTAAAAAAAAAGAAAGAAAAGAGATTGATATATCAATTAATTGATAGTAAGGGAGACATATATCAAGAAATAGAACGGAAAAAAGAAATCACCCATAAATACTTTGAAGATCTATATAAAAAAGAAGATATTAGTGAGGATAGAATAGGAAATTATTTAGATGAAGTAACGGACAAGGTAGTTGAGGAAGAAATGGTAGAACTACTGAATAAAGATATCACTGAAGCGGAATTGAAATCAGCAATAGAGAACCAGAAAAATAACAAAACTCCAGGACCTGATGGGATTCCAGGGGAGCTGTACAAGGTAATAGTAGAACAAATTGGACCACTTATGGTGGAAGTTTTTAATGATGTTTTATTGGCAGCCAGGATGCCGGACTCGTGGAGGGGGGCGTTGATCTCGCTGATCCCGAAGGAGGATACCGACCCCAGATATATAAATAATTACAGGCCGATTTTACTCTTAAAAACTGATTATAAAATATTCACCTCTATTATAGCAAACAGACTAAAGAAATTTAAATTTGTATATACACAAAGATCAAAACGGATTTCTCCCACCTAGGCAAATAAAAAACAACGTAAGAATAGTATTAGACGCATCACTTTAGCGGAATGGGAGAAAGTCTGGGGTAGAAATAATAAGATCACCAAATCAGCAGCATATAAGAAAAACCTTTACAAAATGTTTTATAGATGGCACTTTCCCCCTTCGAGATTAGCGAAGATGCACCCTAATACGAGTCCGCATTGCTGGAAGTGCAGGAAAAAAGAAAGAACATTTTTCCATATGTGGTGGACTTGTACAGAAACCCAAAAGTACTGGAAGAAAATCAAAACTTGGTTGGAAGAAATTACTAAAAAGCAGATCGAATACAAACCAGAGTCCTTCCTGCTAGGGATTTTTGATAAACCAATTTTCAAAAAAGCCAAATACATAACAATACACATCCTAACAGCGGCCAGATTAGCTTTCACTCAATACTGGAAACAACATCAAATTCCACCAGATGAAATGATTATCAAAAAAATTTCAAAATGTGCAGAAATGGACAAACTGACTCTGGCACTAAAAAACAAAGATACTTCACTATATTATGATAGCTGGGAATGTTGGTATAATTGGATTGACCAAAGATAAATTATATTTTATAAGGCATAAGAGAAAAATATTAACCTACAACAACGAGGCAGGGATATAAGTAAAGAACAGGTGTGTGAACATGACACAAATTAAATTTATGGAAAAAAAGACCTTGCAAACTGTAAAAAATAAGAATGCTTTTAACTTTCTTCTTTTCCTTTTTTTCCCTTTTTTTTCCCTTTCTCTTCTTGTTCTTTTTCTTTCTATTTCCCTTTCTCTTTCTTTTCTAAATTTTTCTTTTTTTGCTTTCCTTTCCCCCTTTCCTTTCTTCGGTTTATTTGTGTATGTATTGTCGGTTGGTTTTAATTGTAAAATTAATAAACTATATTTAAAAAAAAAAATCCCACTTTCCCTGGGGTGGGGATCTTCTCCAGACTTTGCCACTGCGATACTGGTTATGGGTCATGTCTATCTCCATCAGGTACCATTCATGCAGGAGGTTTGGGGCCCCACAGGCCAGGGAGGCAGTGTACAGGTCATTGTTGAGTCCATCTTTGAACCAACAGATTAGGATATCTTCTGGCCAGTTGACTCAGCCGGCCACAAAATTCCTAGGTGTATTCAGCTACCAGGCAATGGTCTTGCTTTACAATTCTAATGCAGTCACAGGCTTTTCTGTCGGCAAGGGGGTCTTCGAGGTGGTGGCTTAGAGCTGTCATGAATCAATTGAGGATCCTCAGTTCTGGGGCCTTGACATTGCGGAGGGTCACCATCCATCTGGCTGTTACCCCTGCTAGGGCCAGGGTGACGACTTGCACTCAGCCCCCCTGGATTGGGAAATTCTGCCCGTATTCTTGCATGTAGGAGAGGACTTGCGCCAGGAAAAATCCCAGTTTCTGGGGGTCCCCATCGAATTTTTCTCTGCAGTTTTATGACTCTGGGTTGGCCAGGGTTAATCCCCTGCTCTGGGGCGGCAAGGTATCAGGTACCTGGTATGGTTGCTGGTCTTCCAGCTTATTCCAATGCCCGATCATTCTCTGCTGGATCATGGGTGACGGCTCAGATTCCCTCAATTTCTGGGTCACTTGCTCCCCTATGTTGATGGCCTGGTTCATCCCTCACATTGAGGTTCTCTAAGGCTTCCCTCACAAGGCAATTTATGTACCATTTCAATCGGTCATCTGCCAGTAGTTCCTCCACCCGTTCTTCCTGATTAGAAAGGGCCTCCAGCTCCATTTTCCACACAGGTTTACGGTTACCTCGGGTGAGGGTTACTCCCTTGGTTCTTCCAACCCAGTTGCCTCTCTTTCTTATTCCTATAGATCACAGGGGCTTTGTGGAATTTTCGCAGGCAACTTCACTGTCTTTGATGGGATTTGGCAAAAAGCAAAATCCGTGTCTGGCTGGGTAGCTGTTGAAGTTTCTCCCCAGCATTCAGCTTCCCCTTGCTCCTTGCTATATTCAGATATTTTTTGCAGGGTCCCCTTGGTAGAGTGAAGTTTTGTTAAAAAAATTCCTCTCCAGGTTGACCTCTATTGCAGATTCTGCTTTATGTAAGCAATGGATTTTTCTCCTTCAACCGAAAAAAGAATTAACTTCTGAAAGCTAAGCACTTCAAAAGGAATTCTTTATTGAAAGGAAATAATTCCAATACTAGTCAAAGCAGAATCTAAGTTGCTTCCAGGCATATAGTAACAGATAAAGGGAGTTAGAACCTCTCCCCTTATTTAGATGTGGATTTTGTCAAACAAAGAACCAACATGTTAATTCCCTCCTCCCCTTTTCTGGGAATGTATCTTAGAAGAGTTTCTCCCAGGGATTATCTTCCAGAGCTGGAATTTTTATGGCCCCTTCTCCTCTTGCTATCTTTCCAAGAGGTGACAAGTTTCTACACATCTGGCTCCAGTCCTCCAGTTGTATATCATGTGCAATTTATACAGATTCAATACAAGATTTAATATATTCAGGTTACATTAAAAAGGTTTACTTATACCAACTCCCCCTTCTTCTTCTTCCATTGAAGAATGGCAGATACACGGATCTGATATCAGCTTTTGTATCTCTACATCAAGATGGTTTTGAATTTCACCCAAATCCTTTAATTAGTTTTTTTCTCTAACTGATTAGCACATTCTTTTTTCTATGACAAATTCTTTGCAATGAAACAAAATCATCCACAAATGCTAACAATTGACAACTCCCATCTTGTAACTTTCTAGTATATATGCAACCATCAGCCTTGCAACTCTTGAATCCAAGACCCTTCAATGTTGTATCTAAACAGATATTCCAATTCCTGGCTGACTGCTTCAGTCCATAAATGGCCTTGTTCAATTTATACACAATGTTAGGCTTTTTACTTTCATACCCTGGTACTTGAACCATGTACATTTCTTCCTCTAATTCTGCATTGAAGAATGTGATTATATCAAAATGCCAAATTTTATGGTCAGGTGTTCTGTCAATGCTAGTGCCAACCTTTTGCTTTTACTCTTTACAGTTGGCACAAATACCTCATCACAGTGCATATTTTTCCTGTAAAAAAACCTTGTGCCACTAATACTATTGTTTGATAGTACTACTTTCTTTTTGTATACCCATTTACATCCTATGGCTTTGCAACCCTGTGGCAAAGTCATAGATGTGAACACTTTATATTCACCCATGATTTCATTTCTTTGTCCATGGCTTATTTCCACTTTACTTGTTCAATTTTGGGTAACGCCAATACTTCCAATAATTTCTTGGCTCATACCACACATTACATACCTTTACTTCACTAACAGAATACCTTGTTCCATTGCTCTGACCTGCGTGGCATTGACTGCTCTTGTGGTTCAGTACTCTCTGGCTTCATATCTGAGTCATCATTCTCTCCTGACTCCTTTTCTAATTCTTTTTTAGCTTCTCTTCCTTGAACACTATCACTAAGTGAGTTACTGTCACTAAATGGATCACAGTCACTAAGTGGATCATTCCATTAATTGGTATCAATTTTTTTCCTATTTTGCTCTGCAAAACTAGCAGACCTTGAAATCACTATTCTTTTGCTCCCATCGCTAAAGTGACAGGTCTTTGAGCCAGGCTCATAGCCTGTAAATTTGAGTTTTCTAGCCTTTGATTGACCTTTTCTCCTGATTGCTTTTGGAATATGCACCCATGCAAACACCCTTAAATATGCCAGAGGTGGCTTTCTCCCATATAACACTGCATATGGAGTATCATTTATAGATGAACAATCTATTGATTAAATAGCAGTCAACAAGGCTTTACCCCATATGACTTGCTCAGACCAGAATCTTCCAGCAGTGAGTCCTTCATTGTTTGCAAGACACCATTCTGCCTCTCAGCTACACCATTCTCAGCTGCTGTATATGGATTTGTGCATCTGTTTTATTCTTAACTGTCCCACCCACTGTTTAAAACTTGCTGACATGAATTCTGAACCTCTGTCAGTTTGTAGCTGACATACATGTTGTTTATATCTCCTTTCTATGGAGCTTACCCTTTGCTTCAGTTTCTATAGCACTTCTATTTTACTCTTTAGTAAATAGCAGAAACCAAATCTGCTGTAGTCATCTACAATGACCAACGCATACTTTGGTCTTCCCAAACTGGCTTGCATTGGCCCAACCAAATCTGCATGTCTCGGCTCTAGAGCTCTTATTGTCTGCCTTGTGCTACTTTCGCTTACCAGAAATGCCTTGGATTTTGATGATTTACATACCGCACAGTCCAAGTATGCCTTACACCCTTTTAAGTTTACCCCTTCTGCAAACTGTTGCATTTTTTGCAAAACTCTGAAGCTGGCATGGCCACGTTTTCTGTGCAAGAGATGAACACATAAATCATGTTGTGCCACATTTTCAAATGTTTGGGCACATTAAACCTTTTGTCCCTGCAACACATAAAGATTATCCTGTTTTATGCTCTGTGCACATACACTTCCATTTCTCTGTATGAGACACTTCCAATTTACAAATGTGGCTCAAACAATGAAGACAAGCACAATAGGGAGTGAGAGAGTAGGAAACTGTATCTTTAATTCATGAAAAGTCTACAGTGTTTTATGTTGTGGCTTTACAGGATTCTGATATATTATTTCACTACTTAGGTCCACAAGAAATGGTCAAATGGTCACACACATAAAAACTAGGTAGATCTCTCAGTACACTGACAGGGCTTGCATCTTGGTTTATTTGACCATACTCCACCGATATCCCTAAATTATTTGAAGATTATAAATCAGACATTTTTATTGTCACTTTTCTATGTACACAAGCTTCCTTGAACAAGGTAACAAAGGAAACTGGTCATAGAGAGGATGTATAGTGTCCCAGACAATACCTATGGACCCCGGCCAAGCAACACTTACATGCCATGTCCTGAATAGAAGGAAGTGAACTTCCAATAATCTTTCTCCGCATATTCACCACTCTGCATAGCCTTCCTGTCTGAAACAGTAATACTTGTCCCAAAGGTGCTTTTGCAAAAGGCAGTTGAACTTTCTGTTTTTTCTTTGAGGACATTTTGCTTCTCATCCAAGGAGCTTCTTCAGCTCTTCAGATTCTCAATCAACCATGACCTGGATGACTGAGAATCTCCAAAGACAACAGTAATACTTCAAAATCAAACAGTAATACAATATGACAGGATGCTTTCAATTGCCTCCCTACAGAAAGTGGTAAGGATAGGAGAAGGAAGATGTGTTCTTTTCTACAATACAAAAAATGCAGGCGCGGTTGCACCATTGTCTCAGTTGAACAACCAAGCTAACCTACTTGTTACCTGCACATCCAGATACTTAATATAATGTAAACTTATAATATACACATATCTTCTTCAACAGTTTTTAACTCAGTAATATAAAACTGAATTTGTTTTTAAAACATTTGCTTTTAAAACATTCTGGCTAACTAACTTGGAGTCATTCTATACTTTGCCCCTCATATTCTTAACAGTACATATGATGTCGCCAAGTATCCATTTCTTCTTTGTTTTGTTGTTCTGTCTCATAAAGCAAGACAAATAAATAAATATGATCAACAGAAGCACCTTAAAAGTATAACCAACCTATTTTTAAAGCATCTTGGGAATTACCTAGAAAAATAAGAGTACCTTTAATGTAAGATTCCCATTCCCTCTCCTCTTTGGACAAGATCTATTTACACTGCCAGGACAAGGAACCACACAGACTGCATGACCACCTTTTTCCCCTACGGCAGTAATGGCTAACCTTTCCATCCTCGCATGCCAAAAGTGCGTGCATTCATGTGCACGATGCGTGCCTGCACCTATCCGCCATCCTGCGCATAAACGCACATCTCCTCGTGCCCCCCATGCAGGTGCAGCAGATACCTGACAAGTAGCTGTCTGGCAGGAAGCATGTATCCATGCGCAGTACACCTGATCCGGCACGCGTGTCATAGATTCGTCATCATGGCCCGAGGAACTTAATTTCTTCAGTGAGTCAATAAACATTCATCTCGCTTCTTTGATTATTGTAAAAGTAAATTGAAAATCTTCTGACCATCATCTGGTTACTAAAAGCAGATAACAATAGAAGAACATTGGCATTGGAAAAATATCTTGCTAAATTATTCTTGCTATGGACCTCATAATCTTTGAGCAAGTATCAAGTAATCAATATTTCCTTAGAGTTCAATCATTCTCATAGGCTAAAAACAAAATCAAAACCCTTTCAACTGTTTTCCATTTAAGCTATTTTCACTGCTTCTTAAAAACTTAAACTGTCACTTTTATCTCAGCAACTAATCTGACTTGACTTTCAGTTAGTTTTTGCTTTAATGAAAGGCAAACTGCCAAGTTTTGACTAGATAATGAGTTTACATATATGCATATTAAAATAACTTTTTTTTAAAAAAGTATCAAATATTTGGTCTTCAGGAATACCTCTGAAGAATATCTCTGAGAATCAAGCCAGTAGCCGCCACCCTTTCCTTGGAAACCCATCTGTGATAAACATATCTACACACTCGGCTTTCAAATAAATGTAATAAAGTAGGCAATTAGTTCATTTGGATTTCATTTCCTATAGGATATTATTGAAAACGTTTTGATAAGAATCCCAATCTTCTTTGTCAAACATGCATGCAGCCGGAAGGAAACACAGATATAGCACAGTCCCAAACAACTGTCTCCTCTCCCCTTTAGCAGAATCAGAGTGGTATGGGCACTTCAAATAAGATAGTGAAAATCTCTGGAATCTACAGCTATGTCTAGAACAAATAGCAGTTTAATTGAAGGACATTGCCTGTTTCCCTTTCTCACAAAACATTATGTTAGATGCTCTTCGCAACTGGAGTCAGCGCAGATTTCCCTATTTCCAGCACAGAAAACTGTGGGGAAAAAACCAATGACAGAACAGATTGCCTGTCTTGTCAGACTTATTAAAAGAGGAGGTGTATGAAGCAAAAAAAAATGATGAAATGGTCAGTGATACAAAAATGCATTTTTCAACAGTCTACAGAGAAGACAAAAGACATTAAAATGCAATTTAAAGAGTCACCATCAGTGGTGGGATTCAAAATTTTTTTACTACTGGTTCTGTGGGCTGGCTTATTTGGTGGGTGTGGCTTGTGATCATGTGACTGGGTGGGTGTGCTTGGTGGTCATGTGACTGGGTGGGCATGGCCAACTCAATGTCACTCACATCAAGGGGTGCCTTCCCTGGTCCCTCCCCTCCCAGCCATTCCTTATCACACCCAGCCTCAATATATCTATAGTTCTGTAAAAATGTTATTCACCTTTTTTTGACTTTGTTATCTACATACTATAGGTGTACTTTCATGGATCACTGAAAGGAGGAAATGGCTCACATGCTTTACCCAAGAATGTGATAGGCAACAGGCTTTTTAGGGATGCCACAAAGAAGGCAATATATTGAGGGCAATATATTTTCCAAAGAAGCAGAATGCAGACAAGAAGCAATAGATGTAAACTGAACAAAGAGAGAAACAACTAAAACTAAGGAGAAATTTCCTGACAGTGAGAACAATTAACCAGTGGACTGCTTGTCTCCAGAAGTTCTGCATGCTCAATCATTGGAAGTTTTTCAGAAAAGACTGGACAATCATTTCTCTGAAATGGTATAGGGTTCCCCCAAGGTCCCTCTAAGTGTTCTTCTGTTATTCTGACACTTTCCCAGGATCTCTACTCAAATTTATTTCATAATTTCACATATAAAATAACCATTCATGTAATACAACCTGCATATTGTTCAAAACAGTAATTATTATGGCTGATGTTTGACAGCAAGCCTAAAAGTCAAAGATCACAAGAGTGCTTCTTTCTCTGTATGTATACAAAATATCACATACCAGGAATAGCATATTAAGCTGGACTTATGCAACCTGATATACAAAATAAACACATACGTATTTATGCTCTGGACTAGACGTTGATGTAAATACCTGAAAAATATGTGGTAGCCCTGGGTAAAAGAAAAGCAGTAAATCACTCTAGATATAGCGTAGGGACAGCAGTGTAGGGACAGCCTTGCCCAACAGCAGTGTGATTACGGACGGGAGAAGAGATAGCCTCGTCAAAAGAAAAATGTCATCAATGTTAGATGAGTAGTTTAGAGGCTGAATAGTTTAGAAGAGAGTTTAATCTGAAAAGAGGGGTAGAGAACGCTCTAACCAACCAGCTTGTTTATCTGGGATGGACTGAGGTGACAAAAGGAGCGGTAGAAAGGAGTTGTAACAGAATGAGAGGGGGAATCCCTGCTGTAAGGGATAATCAGCAAGCAGTTAAACTGCTTAAGGGAGGGGATAGAACAGGAGGAGTATGGTTGTGGGGAAACTAAGAATATAGCTGGGAATCGTGGATAGTGAGCATGCGATGTAGGACTATAGGGTTTGGGAAATTAGGGGTAATGGGATAACTGGGACACAAGTGTAGGGCGGAGGTAGAAGCGTTTAGGTGGATGGAGTAAGGGAATAAATTGCGCTGGAAGGCAGTTGCTTCCAGCACTAATCTTGTTTGGCTCTACCATGCTTGCTGATTTACTGTATGTAGAAAGTAAACTTACTATAAACCATTCCATTTGTTGCTTCATATCCAGCCCTCTATCTCTCGCACACACACACACACACACACACACACTCATGCACACACATGCTAGCTAGGCCGCAGCAGCAACGAAGAAAGCCAAGTGATCCCAGGAATGTGGGGGGGCTTGGCAAGCTCAGGGGATGTAGGGAAGGGGAAGGCAAGCTCCGGGGATGCTGGGGGGCTAGCGTGACTCGCAGGCTTACCTTTCAGCAGGAAGATCAGAGCTGCTCAGTTGGGATATAGGGCCAGCAGGCACCATGTGGGAAAACAGGTTAAGCCACGAGGATCCAGTGTGGAGTGAGGAGTGACTGGGCGGGGTGAAAGTAGGGTGGGGCAAGTAAGCAAGCTGCAACCGGGAACCGGTTTGGGGGCATGGCCAGCCAGAAGTCGCTACCTCTTTGGCGATCCACACCAAATTATTACTACTGGTTCTCCTGAGTAGGTGTGAACCAGCTGAATACCACCTCTGGTCACCATGCAATAATTCTCAAAAACGTACCACATTATGATCAGCTAGCCATCAAAATAAGATCCTCCTCCAGCAGCAAAAACTTAATGTATGGTATCCTATCCTTCCGTTACCCAAGTCACTGATATTTCTTAAATTCTTTTTTTTTTAAAAAGGTTTATTCAGTTTTCCGCATTTGAACATCTCTTTTTAGTGAACAGCATGATTACAGGTTTCAAATATACATACAAATATGACCATAATTACATATTCAATTTTTGTATTCAATTTCTTATCTTAAAAATGCTTTTATACATTTTATATTTTATTATATTATTTTTATTATTATTATCTCATTATTTAATTCACACATATTAACTTTATAATTATTATATTTTAGTACTTTTAACTGTCACATTTGTATATTCCTTTTAAATTCTGATTAATAACACTCCTTTGATAAATTGGTTTTCCCCCTAAAATATCAGTTTAAGTGCGCCACCTCTAAGTTACATATTCATTATCTCCCCTTTTAAATCCCATTAAATGTTTAACATTTTATTACCTAGAACATTAAAATTAATAATCCCATTTAAAACTACATAACATATATAAATCAGATTCTGCTTGGTTTCCCCTTTTTAATTTCATAAGGTTTATCTACAATTTCAGAAAAAAGGACAAATTAATTTACTCATTTAATCCTAAACCATGATGTTAATTCTATTTCAGCTCTCCTCTTATATCATTTCATTTATTTCAGTATATTTAAAATATTTCAATATATTCAATAAACATATTCCATTATTTGTTACAATTATGTCTATGCATAAAGGAAAGGAACATTGAATTCCATTATCAAAAAATAGCAGTTCTATTTTCCATCTTATCAATCTATGTCCCCATTCACAACTACAAATTTATTTATGTTATCCCCAACACCTTGAAGAATCCCCTCTCCAAATATCAATCAGCCATTATCTCTATGTCTAATTAAACAATTTTTCCCATTTTTTTAGAATTCCCATATTTCTTTATTTCTGTTTCTTATCCTTTCTTTCCCCTTGTATTTTCCCCTTTATTCTTTCATTCCAGTTTTTATCCCCCTCTCTATTTATAACTCCCTTCCGCCCTTCAAATTTCTGCTGATTCTTTTTCCCTTTTTAAATTTTCTGGATATTTCCCTCTTTATTCAACTTCCCAAATCTCCAATATTTATTTCCAACTCTTTTCCTCTTTCTTTTCAGAGTCCTTTGTTCTGTGTAATTAAAGATGGCCCCTTCTATGATTTGCTCCACCTCTTCTTCTGCCCTTTGTCTTTGTTGTTCATACTCTGCTATCGCATTTTCAATGAATTTTGAAGCAAAGCCCAGCATTTCACCTTGTTCTTGTAATATTTCTTTCGTGTTTCTAAGCTCCATTTTTATGCCAGAAGAGAGATCACCATTTTACAGCTTTCTAGTTAGGAATTTAGTCTAAATAGTGTCTTTGAAGTTAATTTCCAACAGTCAGCTTTTATTTTCTTCCTGTCAAGTTTTAATCCTCAAATAATCCAATGCCAAATCCATATCAGAATCAACAATTAATCCAAGGGCAGAATCTTCCTGTTTCTTTCTTGTTTCAATTTTTCAATTTTTCAAGGTTCTTGTTTTATTGTATCAATTTTCCTTAGAGTTTTAAGAAACAGTTTTTTGAAGGAAAAACAAGTTAGATTTAACTCAGATGGCACTCTTTGTTCTGACAAGTCCACACCCGCTCTTTTCTTTTTTCTTCCCAATTATTCAGAGCTTTTTAATCTTCCAAAAAGGTCAAATCCAATTGATACTAATTTTTTTCTTTAACAATCTATAGTTCAGCTTTATTAGTGCCTATATAAAATCAAAATATACTTATCCAAATTGATTAGATGATTCCTTCTCCAGCTTCTACTTTTCTCAGTTCAAAGCCCTGCTGCTGTCAAAAGCAATTCACACTTTTTTTCCTCTTTCTATTTGCCACTTTGAGTCCTTTCTTGAAAATTATTTGAAATGTGGGGTACCTGGGGGTACCTTCCATTTAATTATGTCATCCCGTTCCTCATGCTGTTCACTTCTTTCTTTCTCTCTTGCATAAACTTATTCCAGTCTAATCTTCTCCTTCAGGGTGGCCATTTTAGATCACCGCATCAGGCATCTTTGGGAGGGAGCAATTGCCAAGCTGGGAAGGGGATTTGCGACTCCCCTCTACTCAGCTGATGGTCTCCCCTTCCTCCGCCGCCCCTACGAGGCTTCTGCCCCAAATCTGGTTGATCAGGGCTCTCTGATGCCGAAGCATGGATCAAAGCCATGCATAGTCGTGGTCAGAGGTCTGTCTTTGGGGAAGCTCAAAACCGGAAGTCCCTATACTTCTTAGAGTCTAACTCCCATGCTCCTGTTGCTTTGTATACATTTCTCATCTACTGCTATTTCAACATCCAATTATAGTTAGATGTACTGGATACCAAGATTTTTGCCAGAAGCTAATTCTTCTTTTTTTTAAAAACAAACAAGTTTTATTGGTTTTTAAAGACAAAAAAAAACAAACAAAACATAAAAACATAAAAACATAAAAACATCCAACTTTCTTTCATAAGTGTACAAGCAGTGTGTCGGTTGGTTTACAATTTTTTTGTGCATCCATTTCATAGTCTCAATTACACTTATATTGCATAATAACTCATATTATCAATCAAAAATTGAATACCCTAGTATCACTAGTATCATTTGACTATAATTTTGTTCATTCGTACTGTGAGAGATAACTATAAATTACTTATTTTATTTTATAACAATTCATATAATCCTCCCAAATCTATCCTAAAAACATTTTATAGATATGATAACAAAAAAAGAAATACATCTTTATATATTCATTATTTTCTAAAATTCTAGATATTCTATTATTGTATTTTATTATCTAACCATTGATAGAAAAGATCCCAAATTTTATAAAATTGTTTATCCTCTTGTTCTCTAATTTCAAATGTCAATCTACTCATTTCAGCATATTCCAATATTTTCTTAATAATTTCCTCCTTTTCTCATTTTTCTAATTTTTAGCAAATACAATCTTTGCTGTTGTTAATACATTTACAATCAAATATTTTAAATCTTTACTGTATATATCTGGTAAAATTCCCAATAAAAATATCTCTGGTTTCATGTTTCTTTGTCATTTTTTCCAACCACATGCGGATTTTAGTCCAGTATTTTTTAGCATCCTCACAAGTCCATCAAATGTGATAATATGAACCAGGTATGTGATGACATTTCCAACATTTTTCAGATTTATTCTTGAACATTCTTGCTATTCTTGTTGGGGGAAAATGCCATCTGTAAAACATCTTATACAAATTTTCTTTATATGCTCTTGACATTGTCATTTTATAATTTTGAAACCACAATTTTTGCCATTTCTCTAAATCAATCCCATATCCAAAATTCTTCCCCCAAGCAATCATAGTTTCTTTAACTTGTTCTTCCTCTAGTTTAGTTTCCAATAAATAACCATACAATTTTTTAATCACCTTTTCATCATTACCTGTCAAAATCTTATCTAAGTCAGTCAATTTGTCATAAAATCCTTCTGTTTTGAGATCTTCATCATACCTTGAATGTATTTGCGCATATGAAAACCAATTCATCTTTATACCTTGTTCCTCTAGATTTTGCATCGATTTAAGTTCACCCCTTTCATCCAATATTTCCCCATATCTAACTGTTTGTTCCTTGTTATATATTATAGGATAAGAAAATGCTTCAATAGTCGATAACCAGATTGGAATTTTCAAATAACATTGTCTTTTAATCTTCTCCCAATTTACCCACAGAGACTCCCGTATATGATGTCTTCTAAAATAGCATTGTGTTTTGGTTCCCTTATACCATAGAAAAGCATGCCACCCCAACAACAAATCATGTCCTTCTAATTTTTCTCTCTTGGTGTAGACAGCTAATTCTTCTTCTTGTTCTCCCAAACACCTCTCTGCACACTCGTTCTTTCGCTTGCTTCTTAACTTTTCACTCTTTCTCTCATACAAAATACAATGAGACTTGAATCGTGCTTTGATGTCCAAGGAACTCTCATGGAAATTCAAGAAATCAGATTCATTAATTCACTCACTCACTCATTCATTCATTGATCTCTCTCTCTCTCACACACACACACACATTGTATATATAACATTTACTGTATATAGCTAGCTATCCATCTTTCAGCCAACTCTGGACAACTCTCAATCAAAGTTTTTTTTAGAAAAAAACATATAAAATAAAAAACACAAGTAGTTAAAACATAAAAAATTATAAAACAAATAAAACAAACATGTGATGCTAATCCATGCTAACATCAGCTATTCTCCCAATGGTTGAAGTGGGGAAGCCAGATATCTGAAGCCAGATATCTGAAGACATAAATGTGAAGCAGACCATGCTGTTGGATCATGACTCCTTGTTCCTTTTGGGGACCACTACAGAACTTTATTTATGAATCATGGATGAAATTGCATCTGAGTCTTTCTGATCCATTCCTCAAATGGTGAGTCTGCTGCAACAGATCAGGCATAATCTGAAACTGGATTTGTGCTTTTGTAGACCTTTAACTGGTTTACACCTAGAGACATTACAGCTGTTCTTCAGATAAGAGACCACAAGTCATTCTATTTAGGAGGGGAGAATTAGGAGGATTAGTTCTTCCATCCCAAATTCCAGCAGTATCAAGCTAAATTATGTATGTAGAGACTTTGCTAATCTTTACCTGTGCAAATTTGCATTCAACATTGGCTAACTCCCTCTAAATGCTATTTTTGATATTGATAAATTTAGCTTATATGACAATAACAAATGTGGTTACTACATTAATTTTGCTTTAGTTAAGTTCATATAGGGAAATGAGAGGGGACAAATCTGAAACTTTTGGAGTTGAACTTCACTAAGTGGTAAGTATAGGTTTCAATGTATTTATAGGACTATTTCCTCAAACTATGAAACCTACAGAGTTGCTATAGTACATCAAATCATGCCAAATATAAAATGGTGTTTTGTAAATTTACCATATTTGGAGGAAAAGTTACTATCCTTGCTTGTGGAGGGTTCTTCTTCAGTCCCCTAGCTCTAGTTTGCTGATTTGTCTAATCATCCTAAGCAACCAGCCCATGATATCTAGTATTTCTCTACTGCAGCACAGAATGTGACAACTTGCTATGGCCAATTCATTTCAGCCAAATAGCCATGTCCAATTCACAGCGGCAACTCACCATAGCCAACTCTGTGGAACAATTTGCCACAGGACAATTTAACAATTCAATTTAATTATTTAAAATAAATAGAAAATTATTTAATTTTTTGTCATTCACATTTCATTTTGTCCCTCCTTTTATATCATTTCTTTAATTATTCTATTACACTATTTATTTGATATTAGTGTAAGTGTTATCCTGCTGCAAATTGTTCTGTGGTGAGTTGTCCTGCAGTTAATTGGCTACCGCAAACTGCCCATGGCAAGTTGGCCATGGTGAGCTGACTGTGATAAGTTGACTGTGGTGAGTAAGCCATGGCAAATTGTCATAGACCCACTGTGGCAGTTCTTTAACCTCCACTATTATTCAGCATGTACATGGCCTCCATGAGCTCAGTTTTCGCTGGCAGATGGCTAACAAAGCAAACTAAAAGCAAAACAAAACAAAAGGAGAAATGTTGCTCCTTTTGCATTTGACCATACAAGAAGGGATAGGAAAGAAGAAAGGGAAAGAGGAAAGACAAAGAAAAAGAAGGAAAGAGGGAAAGGAAGAAGGAGAATGAAGAGGAAACGAATAAGAAGAAAAGGAAGGAAGGAAGGAAGGAAGGAAGGAAGGAAGGAAGGAAGGAAGGAAGGAAGGAAGGAAGGAAGGAAGGAAGGAAGGAAGGAAGGAAGGATTATGTATTAACATTATGTCCCAGTTGACACATTAGGATTACAATAGACCAAAGGGAAACAAAAAGTACGAATATCAAATTATTGCTTACTTATTGTTTTCCTAATATAACTGAGGCCATTTTGTTTACAAAAGCTTTAAACAAATTACATATTTCAACTTCTGAACTTTTTCTTTAAATATGCTATAATTTTGGATTTAAGAAATGTTGTTAAATCATGTCTTTTTATCAACATTTATACAAAAACACTTCTTTATTTTTCCACTGATTTCAAAGTGTGATAATTTTATTATTTTCTTTTTAATGATTTGTTGTAATGCCACGCTGATGACTTTTAATAGAAAGTGACATAAAGTCATGGACTGATGAACTTGCTTGGGAAAAAGAAATAAATAGAAAAGGGTTCCTTGATGGGTAAAAGTTAACACTGTATTTCAAGCAGGAATAAATTTAATTTACTCATGTTCTTTTTATATTCTAACATTATTTGAGATAAAACATCCAAAAATCGGAAAGACTCTAACTATTAAGGACAAACATTAACAACAAAGCCAACAGTCAAAATCAAACTAACAATTCATACCACACTTCCACTAAACAATCATAGTCAAAACCAAAATAGTTCTGCCAAGAAATTAACATTTGTAATATGTCACAATAGTGAAAAAGCAAACCAAATAACTATTATCATAACTACCCTACCAATACAAAAATGAAAAAAGCAAAAAACGCAAGGCAAGAACTTTGACAAATATTAAAACAGTACAATTAGAAAAACCTGTTAAATATAACCTACAATAGAACCTCATTCTGCTTGAGATAATATCACTCTTCCATTTCTGATTACAATTTCACTGTTTGCCTATAAGTATGTGCTTTATATTAATAATGTACATTTATGCTTAATAAGTTCTCTTAGCATTTCACTTTGAAACTGTCATAGCACAAATTAATAGCTACTATTTTAAGAAATATAAGAAAAAATGCAAATACTGTGAGATTTTTACCACTATTTTCCTTATTTCTTATTTAATATACAAAATCTCTGTGTTTATACCTGAAAGGAACAACGAATGTGTTTCTCACTTCTTAACTGGAAAGGAGAGTCAGCAAATACTAGCTGTGAAATATCCAACTCCATGAATGGGGAATCTGACATACATTAAAATCTGTAAAACAACTCAGAATTTGGCTGCATCGTTCTTAGCAAGAATTGAAAAACATATCTATCTCTCTAAAAATTTGATGCTCCTGCAGAAGTTGGAACACAAAACTCTTTTAAAATTATATTATAAATATAAGAAAATTGTCAAAATATGTCAGAAGGAAATAGCTCTTAAACATTAATATAAGTTCAGCTCTGCCTTCCATCCTAGCTTAAGAAAACGTTTGAAAACGTACTTTTGCCTTGCATAGGTGAAGAGTCGTGATTAGAAGGAGGAGTTGTAGGCTCCAAATATTCAGATTAGTTGATGTTTATTTTTTAAAATTGTATTTACAGTATATTCATGGGGGACATTTTTATCTGTTTATATCGTTATACTGTGGAAGTAGACAACATACAACCACCATAAATAAATTAACAAAAAATTGTCCTCTGGTGAGTGCCATGAATCAGAGAAGGTCCATGATTATATATATCTTACTTCATAATTACTTACTTTCTGATCCTCATATTTTTGATCTTAATATCTTAGTTATATCATGCATTTCTACAATTGTGTCAATAGTTTATTTCTAAAGAGGACATAAATTTTATTATTTATTATTATTATATTGCTAATAATTTTAATATTACAAATTTAGACTCTTTTAGAAAAGCAAATTTATAATATTTTAGAAGCATGTTTTAAACAAATCTATGGGTTTTAAGGCTGAGGAATTTACATGTCATATTTGAATCAACAAAAAATTAGCTTTAAATGAAAATACAAGTTTGATTTCTATTAGTAAGGCTGTTTCATCCCGAATTTACTTTTGGTCCTATATGTTAAATTTGCAAGCTACTTTAAGCTGCACTTATTGATGGAGCAAAAAAAGTCTATTTTTCTTCAATTAGTATTGTTGGTTTTATCACTAATTTTTAAAACCAACTTAGGTTTGATGTTCTAACCCTAATCTGTGAGATTTCAGTCATTGCAAAAATCCATAAAATTTGTTAGCATTAATCAATGTTTTATTTTTAATTATAACCATATAATCAGCCCAGGGACTAATGAAAATGCTAACAGTATTTATTTCTCCTTATTTCTAAATGCAGAGGGCTCCATTTATGCAAACAAGAAGTGTCCATTGTAACAGTAAGTTTAGCGCAAACTAACATAGCGCCGTGCTCAGATAAATTGATCCATACAACTACTGTACTAGTTTCTCCAAAATATGGAGGGCACCACATTGGGATGGCTAGGTGACTAAATATTTTCAATGAAAAGAAATGCTACCATGTACTTATAAGTATAAATGTGAATGCACTTAAAATGCAGATTTATATGAACAGATGAATGTACCTTAATAAACTCTGGGGACAAATTTAGGGGTAAAAAATCATTTTTGTTGAGCCATTAAATTTTGCCTCAGATATGGATGATGGAAAAATGGTCTACATTTTTAAGTGGATTCTCTTAATTGTATTTCTCACAAAACTGAGCACTTTTAGGAAACACGCAGAATAAAATAGAAATGCATTTGTTGGGAAATTCCATACAAAAGGCATATATAAATAAAAATGTACATGCCTTTTCCCTAAGTTCTTCACATTGTAATAAAGATATTTGACAAACTGTATAACAGTAATTAATATTTTTTTAAAGAATGTAAAAGGTAATATGCAACTTCACATCACAAAAAACTTGTTTTTTCAAGAGTCAATTTTTACGATAATAATGAATCTTTGTAGGAAGATATGTCTGCAAAGTGGGAAAGGAAATTCCCATATAACTGGAACAAAGCTTTTGTTATGGACAGTTATTTCTCATGTTTTAACAAACTGGATGTGGACATTTGATAACTGCCTTACCAACACAATTGTATTAGCGCTTCTTCCATGGTTTCAGAAGGCAATTATATATATGGAGCTCTGTTATATTTACTGCCCAAATGATTTTGTGTTCAAAAGGTACAGAATTGTTCCTCATCTAGGAGAGCACAACATTAGGATTTTACTATGGAGGTTATTTACCAATATTTTGCTTTCTTTCCTATCATATACTTACTCTGCCCAATCATCCAATGTAGTTTCTTCTGTTACACTATTTTTATTTGCTACCCAAAACTTACTGAATAAGGCTTTATATTCTCATTCTTACTCTGTTAAAATAACAAAAGCATCATCTTGCCCACAACATCACCGAAAAACAGAAGCAAGTAAGTGGATTTCTATAAAGGTATAGAATTGCTGCTATTCCAGTAACTGTCTCTGGAGATTCCAAAGTACCACACCAAAATGCTTAGCTATGCTTTCAAGCTAACAAAGCAGGGCTGGACCTATTTTCACATGGACTTTCTTAAATCCTTATTTTGTTTCAAAATCATCAGGCTATGATCAGCAAAAATAAATGTTCACTTCCAAAAGGAAATTGGTTTCCCAATTTGAAAGTTTTGGGTGTTTTTTATATTGATTTGTTAGTTGTGCCTTTTCCCTTTAAAGGTCATATTATAAATGTATTATGTAAGTTTGCCTTGCTGCATAATGTACAGTATGTACTAAAGCCATTCTTGATATAGTTAAAATTCTGTAGTGTCTATGCTTTTAATGTTGCAATTACTGCATATTCTCTAAGTTTCATTCTCAGTTTTCAGTAATGCATCTATTTTCAAATGTGGTGCTAAATTTATCTTTGCAGCTATAAAATGTACATTAATAAATTATGTTAGTTTTATTAATATGTTTTGGAAATAATCCCTGGAAGAATAATGGCTTCATTTCAAATTTGATTTCTAAAATTCTCTAAATTTCTTTCCTGTGCTTTTGAGATTTTTTTTACATATTGCAAGATTTCAAAGTTTTTCAGACCATGAACCTGTCTGTTTAAAAAAAAGCATAGAAACTCATTCAGATCAAGAGGCAAAGCTCCAATAATAGAAATCCAACTAAATTTGAATGTACATTTTTCTGTTGTGAAACCCCATTAGATTCTTGAGGGAGGGTTTCCTGACAGAAGAAGGAAATAAAGTAGGGTCAAATGCAAACAGATTTTCTCTTAGTGTTCTATGGAACATCATTTGAAAAATTCCAGAATAACATAAAAGGCAATCTTTGAACTTTAGCCTGTTTGTTAGACTCCCTTTGCTTTTTTTGTTAGAACTGAATTCGTTTCAATGGGGTGAAAATGCAAGAAAACAAATAAATATATCTATTTATCTACAATAAGATAAAAGAGACATATATTCAATGGATATTTTATTTAATTCTGTTCATGTTCAGATATTTCATTTACATTTTTATGTAAATAGGAATAAAATTATATAATGTAAAAGGACAACTGGCAATTAATAAAAATAACTATCACTTATAATTCTGGTTATGATTTCTCTAACATAAAACATTTTGTTCAGGGAAAAGAAGATTACTATTGAAGAAAATATCTTTTTGTTCCCTTTGCTATTTCTTTTTCCTTTATCATTGCCAAACGTTTGTGTATAAATACAAAAGAAGGGAGGGCTCTAGCATCAAGGCTATAAAAATGTATCACTACTTCCGCAGAGATTCTGAGAACATTAGACACTAGAGGAAATTCAACTGTCTAGATATCTCAAAGGAGATTCACACATGAAAATTCAGGTTACAAAATGTCACAGATGGGTTTCCCTAGCTTCAAACAACTAATGGAGCTTTTCACCAATTTGCATATTAACTGTCACTGTATGGAATTGGTATACATCAAGGACATTAAATAGAGCAAAGCAAAAGTGTAATAAGCCTTGGACACTATTTTTATTCCTTACTTTTACTGTATATGTTGGAGTTGCATAGGGAGTAGAAAAAGAAATTACAGGAATAATATATTAGACTGATGATTTCTCAGAGATCATTAATCTCCCCTCTCTAGAAAACATGAATTAAATTCAACTCCATTGTTGCCAGACTGAATACTATTGTTTATAGAATTGTAAATAAGATTTGAGAAAATAATCCAAAATTGTGGCTATAATATTTTCACATATATTAATGGGGCCTCATCATTCTTCTTGTAACTATCCAGAAAGAAGTAATGGGAAAACAAAGAGCAATCCTACTTCTTGATCACAACTTCACTTTTTCTAAAAATCAGCACCAATTCTCTCATATGTTCCTATAAATTCTGCAACCAATCACTATTAAATTGTACAATATCTTTTCTTGGAAGAAAAAGTGACCTTTGAATTTGAATTTCTAGTAGGCAAGATTTCTTCTAGGCAAAGGTTTATAAGGTTATTTCTCCTTAAACAGTGTTCATGGGAATATACTAAAGAGAATAAAATATTCTGATGGTACCTGACTTTTCTCTTGCAGTATTTTGAAACAAAACCTCTGTGACTAAATGGTGCCAAGCTGTGACATTTCTTGAACATCTGTTGAACAGACTTAAGTCCTATTCACTTCAGAAAGAACCTGATCGTTCAACTCATAGTTGGCTCTTTCCATTTAAAATTAAAATCACATAAATGGTTCCTGCTCTCCCTTTATCTTCTAGAAGCGCCTGCTGACTTCTACAGAATTTCTTACATACACTTTCACTTTAAATCATATAAAATAACTTTAATTGAAATGAAATTTCTCAGGTGTTTGGTTTGTTTCATTACCTTAATGCTTCATTTCTTATACACTCTTTCCCTTGATTTAATATAAAATATTTACTAATTGTGTTTTAAAAACAAAACAAAAATACGATTTACCAGAAATCAGATTGAATGCAGATGATCTAGTAATAAGGCCATAGATCTGACAGTCTGTTTCAGAGAATGATGAAGTATAGCATCTAACCCAACAAACAGGAAAACATAATGCAGTTTTTTCACTTGCTAAGAGCAAATTTCGGAGCAAAGTAGGATCTAAAATACAGACTATATATAATCCTATAGTCTTAACACTTCAGGGTAAAAAAGCATGCTATGAAGTGTGTTTCAAGAAATAGTATTTATATTATGCAAATTATTTCGCCACCTTCAAACAAATCTTAACACAAACATGAATAAAATACTTGTATTAACTTTTTTTAAACAACTAAATATAAATCAATCCACTGATTTAACTGAACTTACTACCCTATAATAAAGGTAATTGAAGAATAATTTAACCCCTTGTGTTTTTTCTTCTATGTATGCACATACATTATCATGCATGTATTATTATTTATGGTTTGTTCTATAGTCAGCCAGATGTTCATACTGGATTTGGCATTTTTGTCTACCTATCAAGTCCTTGCCAAGGACCTAGGATAGGCAGATGTGGATGTTTAATGATGTTACAGATACCATCTGCAGTATGTCGTTTATTTTCCAACCTTCAAATTCTTCTATGCTGTCTCTTCATTGTGGGAAGAGATGAGGAAGAATGCTCAGAGCCACTCAAGGCATGAAGGTCATCTCAGCTGCCAAGCTAAAACAAGCAGGCACCTTAATTGACTAGCAGTGATATAAAACAATGCTGGAGGAAGATGATCATTTTAGTGACATTATCAAAGGCATCATATTGCATGAGAGAAGACAGCGCCTGTGTTTTATAAACAAAAACAAAAGCATGAATAGACACTATAAAATGATTGATGATATAATGCCAGCAGATCAGATAACATGCTACTGAAGAAGAATTAAGGATCTCTTCAAGGACTAATGCTATGTATTGGATGGCTAGATTAAAGCCTTTAGGATATCTGGCAATCTGTTTCTAACCTCATCATCCTGAAGGGCTGGTAACAGAATAGAATAGAATTCTTTATTGGCCAAGTGTGGTTGGACAACCAAAGAATTTGTCTTGGTGCAAATACTCTCAGTATACACAAAAGAAAAGACACATTCATCAAGAGTCAAGAATCATAAGATACAGCACTTAATAATAGTCATAGGGTACAATAAGCAATCAAATCATACTAGTCAACAGTCAATACAAGTGAAAAAGTTACAGTCATACAGTCACAAGTGGGAGAGGATGAGTGATAAGGAGTGATGAGAAGATTAACAGTAATAGTAGTGCAGACTTTGTAATAGTTGAACAGTATTGAGGGAATTATTTGTTTAGCAGAGTGACGGCTTTTGGGAAAAAAACTGTTCTTGTGTCTAGTTGTTCTGGTGTGCAGTGCTCTACAGCATCGTTTTGAGGGAGGGAGTTGAAATAGTTTATGTCCAGAATGTGAGGCATCTGTAAATATTTTCACAGCCTTCTTTTTGACTCGTGCACTATACAGGTCCTTGATTGAAGGCAGGTTGGTAGTAATTGTTTTTTCTGCAGTCCGAATTATCCTCTGAAGTCTGTATCTGTCCTGTTGGGTTGCAGAACCAAACCAGACAGTTATAGAGGTGCAGATGATAGACTCAATAATTCTTCTGTAGAACTGTATCAGCAGTTCCTTGGGCAGTTTGAGCTTTCTGAGTTGACGCAGAAAGAACATTCTTTGTTGTGCTTTTTTGATGATGTTTTTGATGTTAGGTATCCATTTAGGCCATGTGATATAGTAGAACCTAGAAATCTGAAGGTCTCTACTGTTGATACTGTGTTGCGTAGTATTGTAAGACATGGTAGTATGGGAGGGTTTCTTCTAAAGTCTACCACTATTTCTATGGTTTTGAGTGTATTCAGTTCCAGATTATTCTGGTTATACCACAAGGCAAGTTGTATAACCTCCTGTCTGTATGCGGATTAGTCGTTGTCTCAAATGAGACCAATCATTGTAGTGTCATCTGCAAACTTCAGTATTTTAACAAATGGATCGTTTGAGATGCAGTCATTGGTACATAGGAAGAAGAGAAGTGGAGAAAGCACACAGCCTTTGAGGGGGGGCTATGCTAATTTTACAGGTATCAGATATGATTCTGCCTAGCTTCACCTGTTGCTTCCTGTCTGTTAGGAAGCTTATGAAGCTTAGAAGAAGGGGCGTTGGTTCTTACCTGATACGCTTCTTCTCGTAGAGCTGCATAGAGTGTCCAGAATGGGAGGTGTTCCAGTCTCGGCTCTCACAGGCTGAGCTTGAATTGAGGAACGCTCCTCCCCATCACGTGGTCCTCGTAGCATTCCCCAGTTTTGCGAAGACGAGAAGGAAAAGGCCTTATTCTCATCCTAACTAAAGCTAATCTATTGGCGAAACAAGATTCCCCACCAGACGGGTAAATGGGTGGGGCTGGACGCTCTACGCAGCTCTACGAGAAGAAGCGTATCAGGTAAGAACCAACGCCCCTTCTCCATAGAGCTGCTACGAGCGTCCAGAATGGGACATACCAAAGTTTGGCGAGTCCTACGGGCGGGATCCCGTCTGGTTCGGAATCTCCTCTGGAACCTCAAGGACCCGCTGAAGGACCCGCCTGCCAAAAGAGGCCTCAGCCGAGGCGAATACATCGATTTTGTAATGCCTGATAAAAGGGGATGGGGATGCCCAGGTGGCAGCCCTACAGATGTCAGTTATTGAAGCTTGGGTGGCCCATGCGGCAGAGGTAGCCGCGCTTCTGGTGGAGTGCGCGGTCACGCCGGGGGGAACAGGTAGGGCCTGTACCTGGTATGCCTTAGAGATGGCGGCCCTAATCCAATGGCCCACAGTGGTAGGAGTCACTTTGTGGCCAAGGGACTTAGGCTGAAAGGACACAAACAAGGCCTCTGACTTCCGGAATGGTTGGGTGCGCCTGATGTAGATCCTTAGGGCGCACCTCACATCAAGGGTGTGCCACTGTCTCTCCCTCTCCCAAGAGGGTCTGGGACAGAAGTTCGGGAGGATGAGCTGAGCTCTGTGGAAAGCTCAGTTGATTTTTGGTAGGAAAGTGGGGTCAGGTCGGAGAACGACCCTATCTGAATGGAACACGCATAAGTCCTGTCTGATGGAGAGGGCTGCTTTCTCCGAGATCTGGCGAGCGGATGTGATAGCCACAAGAAAAACAGTTTTGAGGGTCAGGAACTGGAGGGAGGCCTCCCTGATGGGTTCGAAGGGGGGCTTGGTAAGAGAGA
The DNA here is from genome assembly GCF_049901715.1 of Pseudonaja textilis. NCBI lineage: Eukaryota > Metazoa > Chordata > Lepidosauria > Squamata > Elapidae > Pseudonaja > Pseudonaja textilis. Next base: position 48,188,531 of record NC_142008.1, on the reverse strand, counting down.
CAAGGACCTTATTGAGATCCCAGGTGGGATAGCGGTGTATAGTCGGGGGATGCAGGTTGAAAGCTGCCCTGAGGAAGGCCCGGATAAGGGGGTGATGAGAGAGGGAACCCCGCTATCGGAGGGAACAACGGTTGCCGGGGCCGCGACCTGCCGTCTTAGGGTGTTAGTGGATAGACCCTTATTGAAGCCCTCCTGAAGAAATTCCAGGACCTGAGCAATGGAGGGAGAGAGGGGATTGATCTGGAGTTTGTGAGACCAACTACGAAAGGCGACCCACGTGGCGTTGTAGATTCACGTGGTCAAGGGCCGTCTGGCTGCCAGGATAGTGTCTATGACTTGGTTGGAGAAGTTTTCTCTCCTTAAGCGATCCTGCTCAACCTCCAGACGGCTAATTGGAGCCATTGGGGTTTCGGGTGTGTAAGAGGGCCCTGGGACAGGGAGATCTTGTCGGGTGGGATCCTCCGGGGGGGCCACCGAGAGGTTGCGAAGCTCCGTGAACCAGGGACATCTGGGCCAATAAGGGGCCACCAGAAGAATTTCCGCTTGTTCCAGGATCAGTTTGTGGATAACCCTGGGGATAAGGGTTGGGGGGGAAAGGCGTAAAGGCCCTGGGGCCAAGGGCAATGGAGGGCGTTGTGGTTCTCCGCCCGTGAGAGGGGTACCTGGAGAAGAACCTGTGGTAGCTGGGCGTTGAGAGGGGATGCAAAGAGGTCCACCATGGGAAGTCCGAAGATTGAGACTGCCTCCCTGAATAGGGACGGGTGGAGATGCCATTCTGCTTGGTCTAGGGTGGCTCTCCTGAGCCAATCTGCCTGGATGTTTAAAGCCCCCGAGATATGGTCTGCCTTGATGGATGACAGGTTTGCATCCACCCATCGGCACAGGCGTTCGGCCTCTCTCATGAGCCGTATCTATTGGGTTCCCCCTTGCCTGTTGATATGGGCTTTTGCCGTGACATTGTCTGTAAGGACCAGGACGTGGCCCCCGCGTACCTGAGGTAGGAAACTGTGAAGCGCCAGGTAGACAGCGTGGAGCTCCAGCCAATTTATGCTGCAGAGTCGTTCTGTTGCCGACCATTTGCCCTGGGACGAGAGGGAGTGGACGTGAGCTCCCCATCCGAAGAGGCTTGCGTCTGTGGTGATGGTCAGCCGGTCGGGCTCCTTGAAGTAGTGGCCCTTGTTGATGGCCGGTCTGGTCCACCAAAGGAGGGACGTGAGGACTCTTGGAGGGACTTTGACCGGGAGTCTTGAGTTGCTCCTTCCTGAACGATGATGCGGGAGCAGGAACCATTGAAGGGACCTGGTGTGAAAACGGGCCCAAGGGATAACAGAGATACATGAAACCAGCTTCCCCAACAGTTTTGACAAATCTAACAGAGACACTTTTTTTGCCCGCCTGATGTGCTTGATGGATTGTTGAATGCTGAGAAACCTGTCCGGGGACAGGAAAACTAGCTCCCGAACCGTGTCAATCACTGCCCCCAAGTGGGTAAGCCGGGTAGAAGGGGAAAGGTGACTTTTCTTCCAATTTATCAGGAACCCATGATCCTGAAGGGCAGTAAGGGTGAGCCTGGTGTCTCTTTGAGCCTGATCTTTTGAGGAGGACAGGATGAGGATGTCATCCAGGTAACAGTGGAGACGGACCGTGAAGGATCTCTGGTGGGCGGCCAGGGCCGCCAAGACCTTGGTGAAAACCCTGGGAGCGGAGGACAGACCAAAGGGGAGTGCGACATACTGGAAATGCTGTTTATTATAGGAAAACCGCAGAAACTTGTAGTGGGAGGGCCGGATTGCAATGTGCAAGTATGCCTCTGAGAGGTCAATTGAGGTGAGCCAGTCCCCTTGTCGGGTTCCCAGGAGTATTGATTGCAAGGTGTGCATTTTGAATTTACGGGGGGTAGGAAGCGATTCTGCCTTTTTAAGTCTAAGATAGCCCTCCAACCACCCGAGTGTTTGGGCACTACAAACAAATGGGAATAAAACCCTCGTCCCCGCTGAGCTGCGGGAACGGGTTGGATAGCCTTTATGTCGAGGAGATGATTGATGGCGGCGTCCATGAGGGCCCGCTTAGCAGGGTTCTTGGAAAGGGGGGAGGACATGAAAAAATCAGGAGGGGGGGACTGGAATTCAAGGGCAAGGCCGAAACGGACCGTGTCCCTGACCCATGCATCAGTAGTGGTGGTCTCCCATCGGCTGGCAAAGTACTTGAGGCGGCCGCCGATGGGGGGGGAAAGGTTGAGTTATCTTGAGCGGCGGAAGTGCCTGTTCCCATATCCCCGGAAGGGCCTTTTATAGGGACCACCCCTTCTGGACCTCTCGGTTGAATCTGCCCGGTCTCGTGGTGGAGGGGGTCTGTAGGAGGGAGATTGAAGGTACCTAGTGGGGAAAGAGGCCTGGAAGGAGGGCCGAAAGGAACCTCGTCGAAAGGAGGCGGGGGCTCTGGGGTCAGACCTCCGAAAAAGTGAGGGAAGGTATTTGCACTTGTTGCGGCTCTCAACCAGTAAGGGGTCAAGGACCGGGCCAAACAATTTACCTCCCGAAATGGGAGCGGATGCCAATTTCACCTTGTTTTTGACGTCTGCTTGCCAGTGGCGGAGCCAAAGCAAGCGGCAAGCAGTGACCTGAGAGGGTATGGCTCTGGTGGAGAATTTCACAGCCTGATAAGTAGCATCGGCCGAGAACTCGGCCGCGGCCGTGAGCTTTGCGATGTCCTGATGCGCCCTGAGATTGGACGCGGGGACATGTTTCTTAAGCTGTCGGAGCCACCTGATTGAGGATCTGGTGAAAAAGGACGCGGCCGTGGCCGCTCTAATAGCCCAGGCGTCGGATTGGTGGGCACGGCGCAGGGCTAGCTCGGCTCGCTTGTCCTCTGGTTTCAGGGCCTCTAAGGCATCGCTAGGGAGTCGAGGAGGAAGCCAGACCCACGATGGGTTCGTCAACAGAGGGGGGATCTAGCAGGAGAGAAAAATCAGGGTCAAGGTTGAAGAAACGTTTGTCCTGACTGGAGGGGGCCGGAGACGCCCCCGTAGAGGCCAGTTGTCTGGAAACCAGATCAGAAAAGATAGGGGGACCGGAATGACGTCGGTCTCTACCACAGGCTGACTGAAAATGGAGTCGTGGGGGCCCCCGAGGCTACAGGCTCAGGTGGGGGTGGGAGGTCAGGCCAGAGATGATTTTGGCCTTGAAAAGGATTGACCTGAACAGGTGCGGTTTAAACAACCCACAAAGGTGGGCTGGTCCGGGTGAGGCCTTCATCCTCTGACATCTCCCCTCCATTGGGTCTGCCCCGAGAAGGGTTCGCTGTAGATGATGGACCCCAAGTCAAGGTCCTCCTCTTCCCCAAACTGGGTAGGGTCCCCGTGCTCCTGCTCCTCCTCCTCTACCCCAAGAGAGAGGCAATTCCCTCTGGGATAGTACCTAACCATGCGAAGCATCCGACCTGGAGAAGCGATCTGATGGATGGAACCTGGATTTCAGGGCCACAGGCCAAGGGGCCAGACCGGCCATCTGCTGGAGCCCTTGCGCGATTCCCTGGTGGATGGCAAACTCCATCCATGATCTCATATTCTCAGGGATTTCAGCCATGGGATGTTCCTGTGGTTCCTCCTGGCGCAGGCCAGCAGCAGTGGGGGTGAAAGTAGCTTCAGGAGCTTGCCTAGGCAGCGAGGCTGAGGATTGAACAGGTGAGGAGGGGGGAGGAGGTTGAGAGGAGGTTGAGGGAGTGGCAGGAGGAGGGGCCAGAGACATGGAGCTGGAATCTCTAGACCGCCTGTCTATTTCCCTCTCTAGTGCCTTGTGGCGTCTGAGGGCATCCTTCTGGGAGGCTTTGGAGGTCTCCTGTGCCTGTTTGCGCAGGTAATGAGTTTGGATTTGGCCTTCAGAGAAGGGCCACGTGAAGAATTGTCATCTGCCATCTAGAAGAAGCTGGAAAAAAAATTTATTTAAGTTAGTATAAGACGGTTGGCTCGTCTGGGTGCGACCTACACCAAGGCCGGGTATCACAACGGTTGTTTCACAACCCCCTTTTAATGAAAATTTTTTTATTCAATCCTTGTGATTGTTCTGGTTTTTTTTTTTTTTTTATTCCATTGAGTACATCATTAAACCATAATGACTCTCCTTGTTTGCCTGAAACAGAGTTTATATAAAGAAGCTGGGACTAAGCCCAATCAGTCTCATTGCTTTGTTAGCTGAAAGAACGCCAGGTCTGTGAGTAATATAATGGCCTACAGCAGTTATCCCCCAGACGAAAACCGGGGGGGGGGAAGGTGAATGCTGCTACATCGCCAGCTGAGGAGGCTGCGGAGCCAACGGACCTTATAGACGCTCGGGAACCCTCGAAGAGCCTTGAGGGAACGAGCTAGAACTTTAAGCAGTCCCTGGGAAGCTGCTTAGTGAGAGATTGTATCAACGCAGCCTGGAAAAAAACTGTTAGACAAGGCCCCAAAATGGCGGTCGGCCATGCGGCCGCATCAAAAATGGCGGATGCCACAAGGCCACACCCAAAATGGCGGCCGCGAGTTGCACGAGGGGCTATCAGCGGCGGTACTCTCCCAGAGATGAAGAGGCCTGAGAGGCCCCAAAAGAACGGGAGGAGCAGGGGGTGATTATCTCCCCTAGCTTTTAATTATAGGCGTTCAGTGGGAGGGGGAACACCGAAAGGAGGCAGGAATGAAAGCGGCGCTCAGCGGTAGAGCGAACGAAGCAGTAGGCGAGGGTGGGGGGTGGGGGCGCCAGCAACTCGAGCGCTGGAAACTTGCCCAAGGAAAAACAATTAAAGCTTCCCTCCCTTTCCCAGAATGGGGGAAAACTCCCATAGGGAGCTGAAGACCCCAGGGCAACTGCGCAGAAATAAGAAATTAAGGTTCCAACCTGAATAGAAGTCCTATGGAAAAACCTGAATCGGCCAAGAGCTAAGTAGAAACACAGCCTGACTGTCTCGAGGCTGAGCTAAAACTGGGGAATGCTACGAGGACCACGTGATGGGGAGGAGCGTTCCTCAATTCAAGCTCAGCCTGTGAGAGCCGAGACTGGAGCACCTCTCATTCTGGACGCTCGTAGCAGCTCTATGGAGAATGTCTGGACTGATGGTATTGAATGCTGAACTGAAGTCTACAAAGAGGACCCTTGCATACGTATTTGGAGATTCGTTGTTGTAGGATGTAATACAGAGCCATATTAACAGCATCATCTGTCAATCTATTTGCTCAGTATGCAAACTCCATGGGATCTAACAGCGGATCCGTGGTGGTTTTTAGAAGGGACAGCACAAGCCTTTCAAGATTTTCGTAACTACAGATGTTAGAGCAACTGGTCTATAGTCATTCAGTTCCTTGATGGGGGCTTCTTTGGCACTGGGATGATAGTAGAGTGTTTGAAGCAGGAAGGAAGATAGATCTAGTGATCTATTGAAGATATGGGTGAAGATGGGGGCCAATTGGTCAGCACAGACTTTTAAGCAAGGAATTATCTTGTCTGGCCCTGGTGATTTTCCTGGCTTTTGTCTGTGAAATAGATCTTGCACTTCTTTTTCTGTGATCATGAGAGGTTGTGAACCCAATGGGTTGGGTCCAGTTGTAGGAGGCTTGGCTGTTGGTTTGTTTGAAATGGGGGTTGTGGAGATAGGTGGCTGGAGTTTCTTTTCAAACCTGCAGTAAAATACATCCAGGTCATCTGCTAGTTTCTGCCTGGGAAGGAGATTTGCTGTAGCCAGTGATGTTTTTAAGAGTTTTCCACATGTTTGCTGGTTCATTTGTTGAGAACTGATTCCTTAACTTTTCAGAGTTACTTCTTTTTGCTACTCTGCAAAGACTGTTCTTTGGTAGAATGCAGTCAATGACTGAACAGTATAAATTAGATTTCAAACAATCCTTGAATAGGACAATTATCCAAGCGTCTGGTCTAACAAGTGATCCAGATGAAAAGGAATTTGACCAATTTTATGGTTACATTTAATATGAAATCAAGTGAACTGGCAAGTAGAATGTGCCTTTGTGGTTGGAGACTGTAATGTATAGTTGAGTTATATGAAGGGGAGAGTGACATCAGTTTCTGCCATTCCCATTATTTCTTCATATCTAACACTGACTTCAACATGACTGACTTCAAAATGACACTTCTATACATGGATATCACCAGATGGGAGTACACAGAAATGAAACTGACTACACAAAGGTAAATGAGCTCAATAATGGCCAGGTGTTGATTGTGGAATAGATCACAAACTCTTCATAAGTTCAAAGTTAAGCTAAAGAAAAATAAATTGGTAAATAACCCAAGTGAAGTGCCCAGTGCTGTTTCCTTCTTAAGAGACACAAATGGAATCACTGAACAAATGGCATTAAAATCAACTGAGTTGTTGATAATTTAAAAAGTAAAAATTTTGATAATTTCAAAAGTGAAATCCTGAAATTATGTAATATCATAAAGTGGTTAACACTGAATCCTTCTGTAACATTCCTACTTCTATTGAGGTGAAGAAGTAAATAGAATAAAGATCAAGATATGAACTAATATGAGAAGAAATCCAGAAGCTAGTCTAGGTTTTTTTTCTCCATTATAAATGCATGGATCACATATATCTTAATTCCTGACATGCATTCAATCATTCATTAATTCATGCATTTATAAAATTACAGGTGGTTTGCTATTGTTTAAAAATGAATATGACCAGAAATAAAAATTGTAAAAATAGTAAAGCAGCCTAACTAATTAATTAGATACAACCTTTCTACCATCAGGCCTTAATACCTTTTATCTTTTTTTTTCAGTTGGAATATTCATTATCTCGGGTGGAAAATAACTAGGGCAACCACCAAAAGGGTACATCATTGGCATCCTGTGCCTTCACAAGGAGTAGGATCTTCAGTACATTATCCCCCAGAGTCTGAGATTGCAACTCAAAACAAATAGCTTTTTAGGTACTTAGATTGACAAGTCATGCAGGACTGCAAAGCTAATCAACAGCACATTGATTCTTTAATTGATTGATGCTTTTATAGGAAAGCATAAAGAAAAATCACATTTTTTTTCTTAGCAGTGTGCAAAATAAAATACAATAATGCAGAAAGTTTAGCCAGGTGATAAAAATGATAATTCTGCTATCTCCATTTAGAAGACAGACTACTGAATTTTAAAGGAATCGCCTTCAAAGGCAGTCAAATGTGGTCTATTTTCAAGGGTACAAGGACATAAGTCAATGCTGTCCGAGCCCCCCAGTCTTAAAAGCTTGTAACTAGTCTTTTGTGTGTAATTTGTTCTTAGGACATTTTGCAGTTCAACAATTTGAATGTATCAGAAAATAAAAGAAAAAAAAAGAACAGCATGAATTATACATACTGAATTAAAAAATAGATTGACATAATTTCAAATATTGATACATGAATCAAAAATCCAATTTTGCATTACCACGGTTACACATAGAAATTTAATTTGAAAGGAGAAGTATCCCAGCATTGTATTCCTTCTCTACTTTAACATTACAGAACTGGAAAAAAATTAAATCTGCCAGGATCAAATATGGTAGAATATAAGACCAGCTTCTCTAATTAAGAGTGGGAAAACAGCTCTTCGGCATGAGACAAATTTTGACTTCCTTCTTAACTTTAAAAAAAAGTGAGCCCTTAAAGTTTCTGTTCTTATTTGTCCCTGAATGCAAGCTGAAATTTAAGTTTAACAATGGAAATCCTAAATGAGTAATTTTGACAAGATTTAATCAAGCCATAACAATAATCTGTCATTAAGGTTTTCTTCAAAGGTCTGTCATGGATTACTGTACTAGCCCTACAGGAGCAATAAACTAATAATTACATATACTTATGGCCATCAAATCTGAGAGCCAGTTTGGTGTAATGGTTAGGCTAGAAACCAGTACTAGACTATGGGTTCTAGACTGGCCTTAGGCAAGAAGCCAGCTGGGTGACTTTCTCTCAGCTCTAGAAAGAATTTGTAATGGCAGAAAGCATCTGAAAAACCTTGCAAAGAAAACTGCAGGAATTGTCCAGTATGAGAATTGGACACAATTGAATGAAAGGAGAAAAGAAGTCAGGTCAGAGTCAATCCAGGCAAGACTTTTCGGAATTAGTTAGGCCTGCAGGCAGGTAGGAAAAGAGCTTAGAAGAGGGGCAAGAACTGATGCAAAGGCTTGGAGAGTGCAGAGAAGACGGGATCAGCTCAGATGGAGCAGGCCACTCATGAGGAGAGTGCCCCACCCAGTTTCACCAGGCACACTTGGGGAATGAGACTTAAGGAGATGTTGTGGGGAGGGGCATTTGTTGAGAACAAACGCTGAGTTCCAAAAGTATTGTGTGCTGATGTTTGAATGTGCCAAGTATCCTTACATTCCTGTGTGGAGTTCTGGACTGATTATCTGGATATTTTGCTCCCTGAATTTCTTGCTTTGTTCTTGTTTTACCAAATACATTTGTGATTTATTGCTGTGCAGCCTTTGTGCAGACAGCGCTGGGCTGGACTAATTGCAACTGCTTGAGGTTAGTATGAGGGTTTATTATCACCCTGCTCAGGGACTTGTCAGTAACATGGGAGCGTTTGGGGGAAATTTGGAGCACAAATTGTGTACAAAATGTAAAATTGTAATATGATATGGAATAGAATATAAAAATGAGCATGAACCTGAATTTGTGTCTGTACGAAGAAATGTAACCCGGGATTATGCTGCTTTCAAAAAAGATGTTTTAATTGTATTTCTTTTCTTTATGTGAAAACTCAAAAAAAAATTACAAAAAAAAAAAACAATTCAAAAGCTTTTTGGCATTCTAGAGTCAATTTTAGGGGTTGTCCAGGTTTTGCCTTGGTTCCCACCCCCTCCCAGTTTTCAATCGTTTGGTTATCGGTAATGCAATCTCTGCAAAGGAGGGGATAAATTGCCGGTAGAAGTTTGCAAATCCCAGGAAGCTTTGCAGCTGTTTGCGATTTTGGGGGGGTTGCCAATCCAGGACAGCTTTCACTTTAGCTGGATCCATTTCTATTCCCTGATTGAAATGCAATAGCCAAGATAATCCAATGACTCTTTATGGAATTTGCATTTGGATAGCTTTACACACAGCTTTGCATCTAAAAGTCTTTTTAATACTTTTCTCACTAACTTGATGTGTTCTTCTAGAGTTTCATTGTAAATAAGAATGTCATCAAAATAGACCAGAATCCCTTTATACAAATATTGATGTAAAACTTCATTTATGAATACCCCTGGGGCTCCTTGTAATCCAAATGGCATTACTCTGCCCAAGGGGGTGTTGAAAGCAGCCTTCCATTCATCTCCTTCTCTGATGCGGATTCAGTAATACGCATCACGGAGATCTAATTTAGTAAACACTTTGCCTTTTGCGAAGTGCCCTAAAATGTCTTTCATGAGTGGTAGGGGGTATATGTTGTGGATACTCTAAGCGTTCAGAGATTTGAAATCCACACATAAGTGTATTCATAAGTGAATTTTTTTTCTTTAAAGAGTACGGGGTAAGCCACTCTGGATTTTCAGGTTGGATGAACCCTCTGGCCAGGTTTGTGTCTATGTAGCTCTGTCGCGCCTTCATTTCCTTAGGAGTCATAGAGTACATTTTTGGTTTGGTAATTTTGCCCCCTCTATAAACTATATGGCACAGTCAGTGTTGCGATGGGGGGCGGGGTAGCACATTGCATTGTTCCTCACTAAAAACTTGAATCAGATCACAGTACTGGATTGGGATTTTGGGAATCCCTGGGGAGTGATCAGCCAATGATACTGTTCTATCCTTGTGGCTTTTTTAAATTTTCGGGCTGACAATTTGGCTGTTATCTGTCCTGAGGAGGTGGCTCAGGACCAAATGCTAATTTGATTCTCCTATAGCCACCCTCCCAGCTTAAATTTGACCACTATTTGTCTAGCCAGGTGAGACCCAGGATTACTGATTGGGACTACTATGAATCAGATTAAGTCCCAGTGTTCCCCTTTGGTTAGCTTTACTCTTTCAGTGTCTTGCATAGCTGGACTTCCCCCTATCATGGATCCATCTACTTGTTGGAATCGAATGGGGGTAGTTAACATTTTAGTTTCCATTCCTAGCCTACGCACAGTCTCAGGACTGATAAGGCACCATGAACTACCAGTGTCAATGACTGGTAGTGTCATTGAAGGATCTATGGGCCCTTCTAAGCCTGTGCATATAACAGTTAATGTCCTTTCAATTTTAAAAGGTAGAATGGCTCCATTTACTATCAGATCATCTTCTTCACTGTCTGCATCTTGCATGATGTATACTCCTGCTGCCAGAGTTCCCTCCCCTGTTGTTTGTTGTGGGTTGGGGACCTCGATGGCTTGGCACACAAATCACTCTTTCACAGAGACCTACTAAATGCCAATCTACCGCATTCTAGGAGTCCTTCGAAATCACCAAATGCTCCCACTCACAATTCTTGTGCCTCCCAGCTCTTCAAGAGACCCTTGGAGTTAGGTCCCTGAGATGCACGAGCCAACCAAGTCCCACACATGGCAGGCAGCAGCAACAACAGTCCCCTCCCCTGGCACCCGCTGTTAGCTCTCCCCATTAGTTCTCTAGTTTTGAATTGCTCTCTCTCTTTCCTTCCCCCTTTCCACCCCCCCATTCCCGCATGCAGGCAGCCAAGGAAAGGTAGCTGGAGCCGTGCACAGCTCTCCACTTTTCCATCCCTCGCTGCCTCTCCCAACATCGAAGCCTTGGACATGCAGGCAAAGCCACTGCAGCAGTAGAGCCCTGAGTTGCTTGCTTCTCCACTACAGTCTTCTCCTCCAGCACCTCCTTCTCTGGGTAGGGTGATTCGAACATGCTAAGGCAACTCAGAGCGCTAGCACTGTGGCGACTTTGCCTGCATCTCCGAGGCTTCGATGTTGGGAGAAGCAGGGAGGGCTGGAAGAGCTGAGAGCTGTGCATGGTTCCATCTCCCTTTCCTTGCCTGCCTGCACATGAGCGCAGGGGGGAAGGGGGAAGGAAAGAGAGGCGGGAGCAATTCAAAGCTAGAGAACTAATGGGGAAGAGCTGACAGCGGGGGGGGGACTGTTGTTGCTGCCGCCGCCTTGTGTGGGACTTGGTTGGCATGTGCATCTCAGGGACCTGACTCCGAGGTCCCTCGAAGAGCCGGGAGGCGCGAGAACCGCATGGCCCAGATTAATTTGCTTTTGGGGGTTATTTCTTCTGTGGCCCACCAAAATTTTTCCACGGCCCACCGGTTGGTGACTGCTGCTAAAGTGTACTGGTGTCCCCGCATTCAATTACATAGACAGTGGGAATAAATATCTGAAATAACTATTTCTGCAGATGAGTTAGACTAGAGAATGTTGGAATTTATTAAATTATTTTCATTCAATGCCTTAAATTCATGTGGGAAATGAATTCTACAAGTAAAGAAAGTAATTATAACTAACATGAATAAAAATGTTTTCTAAACTTTAGGGTTAGGGTTATGTAGTTTATGTACTCATGTACTTTAAACGTTGTTAAGAATTTATCTTAGAGTCAGTTTGATGTAATGGCTAAGGTGTTGGCCTAGAATATAGGAGATTAGTAGTTCTAATCCTGCTTTAGGCATGAAAAATCAGCTGTGTGATTTTGGGCCAGTCACTCTCCCTCATTCCAATTCACCTCACAGGCCTATTATTAATAGAAGCAGGCAGAAGTATTATGCACATTCAGCAGCTTGAATTATTTTTCAAAGTAATAAAAGCAGAATTAAATCCAATAAATAAATAATGTGGGCCGTCCTTTTTGCTTGCAAAAGGATTGCCCTAAAGAAGAAGCAATTTTTGACAGTTTATTCTAAATCCTTCAAGTCCCTGAGTGATTGCCCACATCATGTTAGAAGTTAACTTAACTGTGCAGGTATAATAGCGGTTCACAGGAAAGAAAAGCTACAAAACCTCTTCAACTGTTTCATCCAAATGAAGTATTCTGTGTATAGGAAATCTTAAATCTATGCCATCAGGAAGAAATTTCATTTTATTTGGGTTCTCTGTGCAATACTCACAGCCAAATAATTCCTTCCACCACCAGCAACAGCAGCCATTTAAATAGATAGTTCTAAATCAAATGACCAAGATCAAAATTCAACAGTTTATTTGGACAAAAAGGTTTCTGATTTAGTTGCTGTTCTCGGCTGTTTAGAGCAGACACCAGTGATTGAGCAAAACTTGATAGTCATAGAAGCTTTGAGTTATCCACTATCATGAAGAAACAGAAAAATGAATACCACTGCTTTTTCATCTTCTGTTTTTCATATTTGCTTTCCACATTTTATTTGGTATGACATATATGGCAAACACCTCTTGCTAATGTGACTTAATAACAAATAAAATCCCTAGAATTAATCTTGTTGCAAAGTCTGTTGAAGTATATTCTTCAAGGAAAATCTTCTTTCTTGCATATCAGAGAATTTTCAGAGAATGGAGCCAAACTAATCCTGTGGCTTCCATTACATTATTTTGTTCTCACAAAATTGTAATACATGAAAAAAAGATAAAGCACTCTCAGATGAAAACCAGACTATTATTTAATTTATTTTAAATATCATCTTCCTCCACAATATCATTTTACAGCAAAACTGCTTTAGCATATGCTTTCCCGAAGGAGAAATCTCTTAGTAAGTCTACATGTGGTATTAGCTTTTCACTTATTTTATTTATATAAATAAATAAATAACATGATTCTGCCTTTTGGTTCGGAGACCCCAGAAAGATTGAAAGAAAATATAACACATATTTCAAGTGTATAAACTCCTGAGCAAATAAAAATGTCATTTACAAAAAGTTAATAGACAAGCCTGATAGGGAGAAAATTTCAATGATAAATGCTTAGACCCAAAAAACCCCATCATTTTAGTCATTATGAAAGAATCCTGAGAAGATTCTTCCAAGAATGACTATAATCCTCAAGGACCGTCATTCAGGAATATGTAACTCCTACAATATCTAGGTTTCAAACTACAGCATATGGATGCTTAAAGGTTAATACACCCTTTTGAATTATGCTCTAAAACCCAAGTTGTTTCAGAAGACATGAAATCCATTCCATATGTCTCATAAGGATTACTACTGTAGAAATTGTATTTTAAATCAACCAGAGTATCCAACAGTCTTCAAGGTCAAGTTAAAATACTTTTTGTCAGTTATTGAAATGGGATGGTGGCTTGAGAACACCATTGCTTTTATTCTTAGAAAACTCAATAAAACAATATTCTAAATAAGTATATAATTTTACAAAATAATATGCCAATACACATTAGATTTTAATAAATGATAATCTAATATTGTTGGAATTAAATTAAAGGGACTGGATTGGATTAAATTTGTCTGAAATGGTATAGAATTTTCTGCTTGAGCAGGGAGTTAGACTAGAAGACCCCCAAGGTCCCTTCCAACTCTGTTATTCTGTTATAAATAATATATTCCAATTTAACCCAGGTATTTAGTGAAAGACTCTCTGGATTGTTATGTGTGAATGAATGTGTACATTGATTGGGAACAAATAGATGCAAATACAAATAGTTTGTATACATTTTCCTTACCATTTTATTTTCCTAACCATTTTATTTTATTTTATGTCATGAAATATATATATGTATGTATGCATGTATGTATGTATGTATGTATTTATGTATGTATGTATGTATGTATGTATGTATACACGCACACACACACACATATATATACATACACATACATACACACACACACACACAAATTATACACATATATTAGAATTCAAAGCCCTAAGCTATGACAAAGTAAAAATAAAACTTAAATGAATACTAACAAAGAAAGATAAAATAATTCATAGATCATATAGCAATACTTAATTAAATAGCAATATTCTCCATACAGCAAATGCTACTGAACAGAACTCAGCAATTTCCGAACTCAATTCAGATGAGAGATTTATTAGCAGATAACATGTATTGGGCCCATGCAACAGTTAACTGGCAGAAGCACTATTACAGCAGAGCAGCAAAATTGATATGGGGACAATGCAGAAAAACATGAGAGACTGATTTGATTGATCATTTGTGACAAGGGGAGAGTGATCGTATAGGGATATGTTGGTATAAGGGGATGCTGTTATACCTGCCCTTCAGAACCTGAGATGGCACAAAAACAAGAAATTTCATCCATGTAAAATAGAATATTTAGAAATGTAGTTAGGAGAGACAGTCTTTTGCATAAACTGCCCCTACAGCACCATGGGGAAAGACTTTGATCTTTCTGCAATTCAGAGTCAAGTAACACTGTTTTATCTCCAATGACTTTCTCATATCCCAATTAGAGCAAGTATTGAGTATAGCAAAATCTGGGCCTACGTTTCCTATCCCCCAATGAAAATTAGGAGGACAAGAGAACTTCCTACACAATTTAATTTAAGCCAATATTTTAGCCAACAAATTTTCAAATATGCTTCTAAAGAGGAAAGATTGGCTTGCAGATGCAAAAAAGCATTTGACATACAACAGAGACATGAAGCACAGCTCTTATAAATTTAGTTTGAGGTGCCTCTAAAGCTCTTAAATCCTTCTATATGTAAAACAGTGCACTATAAAGGAAAAGGCTTGATTCCTTCACCTTAAAAGAGTTTTACTGCTTCTGAGACAAAGTTTATTGTTTCTGTATTTTCCAGATTGGTTACTGCACTTGACGTTGTTTAATTCTTCCCCTTACTAAAGATTACCTTTAAGTATTTGTTAACTCAAGGTATAGAAAACATGGATCATAGGATAGAAACGTTTTAATGTTCTTCACTGTGTGAATTAGTCACACATTCAAGAGGTGTTGAAACTAAAGAATCTGTAACCATTGCCATCTTCGGATCTATTTCTTTTTCATTAATATTTTTTCTCCTCATCTGTATATGGTTCTCAAAGTACTACATCTATAAAATACAAATGGAATTTGCATTTACAAAATTGAAAGGTGGTTTCAACTGGACATTTTGAACATTATTAAATTAACATATTTCTTCATAAATATTACCAATTAAAAGTTCAGTTCATTTTTTTTTTAAAAAAATCAAATGTTAGAAAAAGTGAAATTAACACTATTGGCAATTCCTGAAACAGTATAAAACATTTTGTGAACAAAACAACTGCAACAAAATCATTTCAAAATCAAATATTTTGTAAATATCCTAAATGGTTGAAAAAATGCTTAGATAAACAGGATAATCTTTGAATGCTGATTACTACTATATCACTTTATTTTTCTGAATTATGAAATTGGAAGCAAATTGAATCATCCTTCATTCCATTATATTTCCTCTCCTTATTTGTTTTTATATTTCTAATTTGTAAATATTTTGCACTGAAAATTATCACTGTGCTGTCAGCCCCCATCCATCTTGAATCGAATTTGGGGCTGCCACAAGGGAGGATGAGTAACCATGGAATGAAAGTAAGGTGAGAAGGAAGGATAGCCACAACAACATTATTTCATCAGAACCCAAGGCCGAGTCACTGGAGTTTGGAAGGAAGTGACCGGACTTGGTGGGAGTTCAGAATGGAAGTGGATTGGAGAGTGTGACTTGAGGGTCATTAAGGGGGCTGGGTATGAGTTTAATATAACAGGGCAAAATGCAGGAATTCTGTTAGCAGCAGAAATTCAAGTCCAGAAACATACAGATGACTGATTCAGCAGGATCATTAACTTCTTTATATACATAATAAGTAAATGTACAATACCATTTGTAGATTCTTTCAATGTAGCATAAGCAAAAACACAAGCAGCAGCAGCAGCTCAGAGCAAATATCAGTTTCAGCAAGCAAGCAAGCTAGTTTCACTTTCAATTCTCAGCAAAGCACATAAAACCAAACCACATCCAGGCTGTCAGCTCCCGTTGGCTGGTCTGTTGCCATGCTTACTTTGTTAACCATGTCTCTGCCAGTTAATGAATATACTCCAACACTCCTCCTTTCATACTGGAAGGGACACAAATCCAATTAACTTATATTCTTCCCATGGTATACTCAACTCAATGGCTTGGTCATTATGTCGGCTAGATTGTCCTCTGAAGCACAGTGAAGGAAGCTAATCAATTTATCTTCGATGACTTCTCTTACATTACAATATTTAATGTCCATATGCTTGCTTCTATTTTTTACTCTGTCACCTGTTGCCATTTTAATGCAGGCAGCGTTGTCCTCATAGACTAATACAGTGTCATTTACCTATACATTTAAATCCTGTTAGTGTTCTACATACCAAGTTACCACTGAACAAAGTTCAGACAAAGCAATAAATTCTGCCTTCGCAATAGAAATGGTTACAATTTCTTTCTTTCTGGACTCCCAACCAATTAAAGCCCCTCCAAACAATATCACAATGCCAGAGTTGGATTGTCTGGTATTTACAACATTTGCATAATCACTATCAACACAGCATTTCAATTTTAATTCGTCAGTGAGTTATATTTGAAGACCCAAAATCACAGTTCCCTTCAAATACCTGAGAATCCTTTTTACACCCATCCAATGCAATTGCGTTGGTGCAGCAGTAAAGCGACTCAAAATGCTTACTGCACAAGCTATGTCTGGTCTGGACCACTGTGACAGATATAACAGGCTCCCTATTGCTGACTGATATATCTCTTGATCATAGGCTTTACTTTTGTCCTCATAAAATGAAAATCTGTACTCATAGGTGTTGGAGCAGTATTACAATCTTTCATGTTATATCTGTCCAACAATTGTTCAATTTTTCTTTTTTGACTGAGAATATAACCACCTTTCTCAGTTCTTTGTATCTCTACACCGAGATTTTTTTTATTTCTTCCAAATTCTTTAATTCAAATTTCTTCTGCACCTTATTAGCAAATTCATTTACTTGTGATACATCCTTTGCAATGAAGCAAAGATCATCCACAAATGCTAATAGTTGGCAATTCCTACCTTGTAACTTGCAGTGTATATGCAACCATCAGCCTTACAACTCTTGAACCCAACACATTTCAATGCCTTATCTAGACATATATTCCAATTCCTGGCTGACTGCTTCAGCACATAAATGGCCTTGTTCAATTTATACACTGTGTTAAGCTTTTTACTTTCATACCCTGGTGCTTGAACCATGTAAATTTCTTCCTCTAATTCTGCATTGAGGAATGCAGTGGTTATATCAAAATGCCACATTTTATGGCCAAGTGCAGCTGCCAATGCTAGTGCCAGTCTAACTCTCTCACTCTTTACAGTTGGCGTAAATCATAGTGGACATTTTTCATCTCTGAAAACCGTTGTGCCACTAACCTTGCTTCTTGTTCAGCTTCTTCTCCCTCAATGCTGATACTATCACTAAGTGAGTTACTGTCACTAAGTGAGTTACCATCACTAAGTGGATCATTCCAGAAATTGGCATCAATTCTGTTCCAATTTTGCTCTGCAAAGCTAGCAGATCTTGAAATCACTATTATTTTGCTCCCATCACCAAAGTGATAGTCCTTTGAGCCAAGACATAGCCCATAAACCTGAGCTCTCTAGCCTTTGGTTGTCCCTTTCTTCTAATTGCTTTTGGAATATGCACTCATGCATTGCTTCCAAACACCCTTAAATCTCCCAGAGATGGTTTCCTCCCATATAGCACTGCATATGGAGTATTGTTTATGGAGGAACTGCCACAATAATTGGCAGTCAACATGGCTTCATCCCAATATGACCTGCTCGGACCTGAATCCTCTAGCAGTGAGTCCTTCATGGTTTGAAGATTCCACTCTCTCAGCAACACCATTCAAAGCTGCTGTGTTTGTGCGTCTGAGTTTTATTCCTAACTATCCCAACCACCGTTAAAAACTTGTTGACATGAATTCTGAATCTCTGTCAGTTTGCAGTAGACATACCTGTCATTTATACCTTCTTTCTATGAAGCTTATCCATTGCTTAAATTTCTATAGCACCTCTATTTTTTTATATTTTTTTTATTTTTTAAGACAAACATATACAGACAAAACATAAAACCATCTTCCAGTTATATACATACAGTGTGTCAGTTGGTTACAAATCTTTTGTGCTATCCTTTCATGGTCCTTACTCATAGGTTGTATAGGTTTTCACATTGTCAATCTAACATATGCTTATATATTTATCAGTTATTAATCATTCATTTGACTAAACTATTATTCCATCATTTTATACAAGATATTCTAGATTTTATTATACATTCATATTATGCATTCGTCCAATGGTTATATATTTTTGTAATATGTTCTATATCAATCTATTAGTCTATTATAAAATTTCCTAGTCTATTTCATTACCATGTCTTTTTATCTAACCATTGATAAAATAAGTCCCATATCATATAAAATTGTTTATCTTCTTGTTCTCTAATTTCAAATGTCAATTTACTCATTTCAGCACAGTCCATAATTTTCTTAATAACTTCCTACTGCATAGGTATTTTTTCATTTTTCCAATTCTTAGCAAATACAATTCTAGCCACTGTTAAAACATTTACAATCAAATATTTCAATTCTTTATTGTATATTTCCGGTATAATTCCCAGTAAAAATATCTCTGGTTTAAAATCTATGTGTTGTTTTATCATTTTTTCCAACCATGTGTGGATTTTAGTCCAATATTTTTTTGCATTCAGACACCTCCACCACATATGGTAATATGAACCAGGCATATGATGACATTTTCAACATTTATCTGATTTGTTCTTAAACATTCTCGCAATTCTCATCGGGGGGTAGATGCCACCTGTAAAACATCTTATACAAATTTTCTTTATAAGCAGTTGACATTGTCATTTTATAATTTTGAGACCACAATTTTTGCCTTTTCTCTAAATCAATTCCATATCCAAATTTTTCCCCAAGCTGTAGCACCTCTATTTTATTCTTTAGTAATTAGCAGAACCCAAACCTGCTATAGTCATCTACAAAGACCAGTGCATATTTTGCTCCTCCAAACTGGCTTGCATTGGCCCAACTAAATCTGCATGTACCAGCTCTAGAGCTCTTGTTGTCTGCCTTGTGCTACTCTTGCTTATGGGAATGCTTTGAACTTTGATGTTTTGCATACTGCACAATCCAAGTATGCCTTATATCCCTTTACATGCAACCCTCTGCAAACTGTTTCATCTTTTGAACAACTTTGTAGCTGGCATGACCAAGCTTTCTGTGCAATAGATGAACTATTTTTGCCACATTGACACGTTTGTGCACAATGAATATTTTGTCCCTGCAACACATAATGGTTATTTTGCTTTATGCCCTTTGCAAATATTATCCCATTTTGCTTTATGAAACATTCCCCATTTACAAATGTGGTCTCAAATCCTTGCTTGACTAAACTAGAGGCAATCAGCAAATTATGCTCCATTTCAGGCACACACAAAACATCATTGAATCTTGTTTCCAGGTATGGAATTTGCACACTGCTTCTTCCAATGACTTTGGCCTTCTGGCCATTTGCCAAGGCTACTGCATCTCCAGCAGCTGCATCTATCCTGTAAAACAATTTAGAACTATTGGTTTTATTGTATGATACTCAGAGTCACTTCATGTGAGATGGTAGTCATATAAATTTGACAAATCAATAAACAAATTAAAGGCAATGTCAACAAATTATTTATTAATTAATAAGCCAAGATTGGTGATAAAGTTATATTTTTTGCCATATTTACCAATTAATTCCATAATAGTCAGATACACTTGGAAAGTCTGAGAGTTATACAAAAGAAGACAGCCATACGTGTAGTCAAGTTTATGGCAATGAAGATATATTCTGGGCACATTCATAGTGTAAATGTCTCTTATACCTAGGAGATCAATATCAGATCCATAAACTGAGCTTATATAATAAACTTGAATATCTTGCATCTGTTAGCAAATGGCCAGCCACATTTTGCACTAACTGAAATTTCCAGAAACCTTCAATGTTTGGTGCCACATAAATCACATTGCATAACAAGAAAAGATAACCACTGTTAATTCAACTAACTTGGAAAATTTTGTAGGTGGCATATTAGCTATCACTGACCAAATGTGCTCATTATTAGAATTACCACCTGCAAATCCAGATGGATGAAACAGCACTCCCAAATTGTAATTTTCCTCTTTCTAGATAAGAATAACTATATTCCTAAAAGGAAACATTTCAGTTCCCAAGTCCAGTTTGCTCCTTATCAAAAGTATCCTATCATTGTTGGGTTTAATTTTTGCTTGTTCTATTTCATTCAACACATTCCTTTCATTTAACTCTATACAAGAGTTGTGGTTGCCATGATTGTATTGACTCTCTACATATTATATCTTAATGTAAGGATCATCCTGAGATATTAGATATTGGATCATGGATTGCTCCATATATGTAAACAAGATAAAGAAATCTGGATGTAGTAGTCTTCTGGGGTACCACTTTAGATAATCACTTTAGATCAGGGGTCACCAACCTTTTGGACTCAGAGACCACCAAATAATTTTAAATCTCATGGACCAGAGACCCTAGGAAAATCCCCCCAAAAATCCAAAAAAAAAAAAAGTCTGCAAGAAAATTCCTCACCTGTTTTCCTACCGATTGATCATTCTTTAATTGGGATTGCAGAATACTGTCTCCAGCTCCATTCTCGTGGGGGGGGGGAGAGAGAGAGGTTTAGCTTCATGCAAGGAAAGCAGCAGAAGCAGCAGAAGTCTTTCTTTGTCTCCCCCAAACTTCACCAGAAATGAGTCTTTGTGAGACTTGTCATGCTCTTGGAGCAGGATGCCTTGCAGGATCCCAAAAACTCATTTCTGGCAGTTTGGGGGAGAGAAAGAAAGACTATTGCTGCTTTCCTTGCGTGCAGCCAAAAGCAGAAGAAGAAAGAAGCGGAAAGAAGCAGTCCGGTGGCCAAGCAAGGCGTGTGGGGCAAGTGGGGCAAGATCCGCCCTTTCTCCCCTCCCCTCACTACCTCATGTTGTTTGCAGTGCAAGCGACACAAGTCTTGTGTTCCCATGGGCGGCGCAGCCTTGTGTTCCTGCATAGCCTGGATTAATTGCTTTGGGGTGCTTTAGGGATGACATTTCTCTATGGACCACCAAAATTTTCTCGTGGACCACTAGTGGTCCCCGGCCTATTGGTTGGTGAGCACTGCTTTAGATAGCAAGTGGTAATCAGATTTGAACAAACTTGTAATGGAACAACAAATGAGAAAAACTAAACTTACTTCTTGTTACTTTTACTAATAGAAAACCATTCATGGGAGGCAGTGAGAATTGAAATCTACAGGTCAAATTACATGGTATGTAAAGTTGATATTATCTTGCCTACTTTCAATATTGCTTTACTTAATTCTATGTGGATGTTAGTCACTATATGAATCAATGCTTAGAGAAGAGGAAAATGTTTCGTTTTCTCTTTTGTTTTTTTTAAAGGAAATTGTTATGCTCATTTCCTGTTCCCTCCCCCAATGTACTACTGTTATGGGGGAGAAACCCCTCTCTGTAGATGTGTAATTTTCAGGCAACAACAGCAACCAGGAATTGAAAAATAAACCAAATGTTCTCTGTGTGAGGTAAATGCAGTTTACTTAAGTATTTTAAAAATGCATATCAAAATACTTAATTAAGCTAAGATAACTTGACTCTTACATATCTATTTATTCCTACATAGCCTAACAAGTTTTACTTCATTCATACATTTACTTTTTTAGCTAAAATATTACAGTGCACTTTTTTAATTCAAGATTCACACCATTTATATATATTTATATACACATACACATATATGTATATGTAAGCTTGGCTAAAGGTGTTTCAATGTGTGATTCTGACACAACTGAGAAATGAATGTAATATTCATTTTTATAGTTTATAAAACTAAAATATTACAACCTCCAATATCTTGGATATACTTCCATGACTAATATTCCATATTTTAGAATTCTGTTTTTAGTTCAATTATTTGCACTTTTGTATAAAATAATTACAGCTGCCTTCATTTCAAAATTGTATTTATTTATTACATTAATACCTCAATGTAATGCCAACAATTTTACAGGAATAGAAAATTAAAACATCTATAGTCCAATAATATATCAAAACATTAAGCACAACCAGAACTTCTAAAAACAATTAAAAAAAACCAGGAATGTCATCCAAAAGACTTCAACTATTTCTAGAAAGCAGTTAAAGCTGGGGGTTAGCTTAATTAGCAGCAAAAAACCATTCCAGAAGTTCAATGTTGCTTTTTTTTAAAAAATGGGAACCTGTCATATCTTTTCCCAGTAAGATACATTTGGCCAATTTTAATGCATATTGACAAAAAAGTTTTATAATTTACCACTTATAGTACAAATTTAATGCATTTTCACTAGTGGATTCTAGATAATACATAGATCGCTGCATTTTGGAATGACTGAAGCTCGCAAGTTGCCTTTAAAGGCAACCCCATGTAGAGCATATTCAGTAATCGACAGGTATACATGCGATACTCATTCTAGCTAGGACCACAAAAGTTGGGCAAAGGCTTCCTGATCACTGCATCTACCAACTGTTCAAGCAGGAGCCATTGGCAGAATGGGCGTTGGTCTTACCTGACACGCCATTTCTAGTCGAGCTGCGAGGATCATCCAGAGAGTGGGAGGTGCTCCAGTCTGCGTCTTTGTAGGCTGAGCTTAATTATTGAGGAACGCTCCGCCCTCTGTCACGTGGTCCCTTGTAGCGTTCCCCAGTTTATGCGAAGATGAGAGAGGAGGAAAGTCGTCTAACTCTCATCTAACTAGACTTAAAGTATCATTGGCTGAAACAAGGTTCCCCCAGAGGGAAAAAAATAAAAAAGGGTGGGGCTGGATGATCCTCGCAGCTCGACTAGAAATGGCATGTCAGGTAAGACCAACGCCCATTCTCCTTCGAGCTGCTCGGATCATCCAGAGAGTGGGACATACCAAAGCGTGGCTGTCCTACGGGAGGGAATCCGTCTGGGGTGGAAGCTCCCTTGGGTCCTCGATGACCCGCTGGAGGACTCGTCTACCAAACGAGGCCTCAGCTGACGCAAAGATGTCAATCTTATAGTGCCTAATGAAAGGGGAGGGGGAAGCCCAGGTGGCGGCCCGACAAATGTCTGAGATTGGAGCCTGGGTGGCCCAGGCCGCAGAGGTGGTCGCACTCCTGGTGGAATGCGCCGTAACCCCACTGGGAACTGGCAAGGCCTGAGACAAATAAGCCTTGGCGATGGTGGCTCTGATCCATCGCCCGATGGTGGAAGGGGACACCTTGTGGCCTAAGGACTTGGGCTGGAAGGAGAGAAATAAAGACTCTGACCTTCTAAAGGGTTGTGTGTGGTTAATGTATATGCGGTTAATGTATATGTATATGTGAGATCTAGGGTGTGCCATCGTTTCTCCCTTTCCCGCGAAGGATTGGGACAAAAGTTCGGGAGTGTAAGCTCCTGAGCCCTGTGGAAGGCTGAATTGACCTTGGGCAAGAAGGTCGGATCGGGGCGTAGAACCACCCGATCGGAATGGAAGATACAGAGGTCCTTTCTCATCGAAAGGGCAGCAATCTCCGAAATTCGGCAAGCCGAGGTAATTGCCACCAGGAATACTACCTTAAAGGTCAAAATTTGGAGAGAGGATTCTCTAATAGGCTCGAAAGGAGGTTTGGTGAGGGCCACCAGGACCTTGTTAAGGTCCCAAGTGGGGTACCGGTGCACAACAGGGGGATGGAGGTTAGTAGCCCCCCTTAGGAAGGCCCTGATACGGGGATGGTGAGAGAGGGGACCCAGATTGTCGCCAGAGACAACGGTTGAGAGGGCCGCTACCTGGCGTCTCAGGGTATTAGGTGAGAGACCTTTTTTGAGCCCATCCTGGAGAAAATTCAGAATCTGGGCCACCGAAGGCGAGAGCGGGTTGACCATGGATGAATGGCACCACCTGCAGAAGCTGACCCAGGTGGCATCGTATATCCGATTGGTTGAAGGCCGTCTGGGGCCAGGATCGTGTTAATGACCTGGTCAGATAAATTCTCCTTCCTCAACTTTTCCCGCTCAACCTCCACATGGTTAGTTGGAGCCATTGGGGCTCCGGATGTTGAATGGGCCCCTGAGACAGGGAGATCCTGTCCGGAGGGATTCTCCACGGGGGAGACACCGAAAGGTTGCGGAGGTCCGCAAACCACGGTCGCCTGGGCCAATAGGGGGCCACTAAAATCAGATCTGCCTTCTCCTGGATCAGTTTCTGAATGACCCTGGGAAGTAAAGCTAACGGGGGGAAGGCGTACAGGAGTCCCGGGGGCCATGGACAGCGAAGTGCGTCGTGATTCTCGGCCCCGGGGGAAGGGAATCTGGAGAAGAACCGAGGGAGCTGGGTGTTGCGGGGGGATGCAAAGAGGTCCACTAATGGGAGACCGAAGATCATGGTCGCCTCCCTGAAAAGGGATGGATGAATGCGCCACTCGGACTGGTCCACGGTGGCCCTGCTTAACCAGTCCGCTCGGGTGTTTGAGGCCCCCAAAATGTGTTCTGCTTTGATCGAGAGGAGGTGACGCTCTGCCCAATGGCAGAGTCTCTCGGCCTCTCTCATCATCCGAATAGACTGGGTCCCGCCTTGCCTGTTGACATGGGCCTTGGCGGTAACGTTGTCCGTGAGAATAAGGACGTGCCGCCCGGCGTACCTGAGGCAGGAAGTGGCGCAGGGCAAGGTGGATGGCGTGGAGCTCCAGCCAGTTTATGCTGCAGGCCCGCTCTGCATGGGACCATTTGCCCTGTGTTGTAAGGGACTGGATGTGAGCGCCCCAGCCGCTCAGGCTGGTGTCTGTGGTGATGACGAGATGCTGGGGATCTTTGAAGAGATGACCCCTGTTGATGGCAGGGTTGGTCCACCAGAGGAGAGACGAGAGGACCTTTGGAGGTACCTTGATGGAGGATTTTGAGTTGCTTCTGCCGGACCTTTGAAACGGAAGCAGGAGCCACTGCAGGGACCTGGTATGAAGACGGGCCCAAGGAATAATAGAGATGCATGAAACCATTTTTCCCAGTA
The DNA here is from genome assembly GCF_049901715.1 of Pseudonaja textilis. Classification (NCBI taxonomy): domain Eukaryota; kingdom Metazoa; phylum Chordata; class Lepidosauria; order Squamata; family Elapidae; genus Pseudonaja; species Pseudonaja textilis. Next base: position 48,163,574 of record NC_142008.1, on the reverse strand, counting down.
ATTTAGACAAATCTAATAAGAGAAGCCCTCTTTGATCGTCGAATAACCTGAACTGAATTTCGAATACTCTGGAGCCTTTCCGGGGAAAGGAACACTTTTTCCTGCACCGTATCAATGATGGCCCCCAAGTGGGTAATTCGGGTAGAAGGGACCAGTTGGCTCTTTTTTTGGTTGACCAGGAAACCATGGGCGTGGAGGGCGGAGAGGGTAGTCTTGGTGTCCAGCTCTGCTTGGGATTGTGAATGGGACAGGATGAGGATATCATCCAGATAGCAGTGGAGACGGACCGGGCAGTCCCTTAAGCGAGCTGCCAGGGCCGCGAGGATCTTAGTGAAAACTCTGGGAGCGGAGGCTAACCCAAAGGGAAGGGCCACATACTGGAAATGATGGTGATTGTAACAGAATCTAAGGAATTTAGAGTGTGAAGGCTGAATTGGGATGTGGAGGTATGCCTCAGAGAGGTCTATAGAAGATAGCCAATCTCCTTGCCTGGTACCCTGCAAAATGGATTGGAGGGTGTGCATTTTGAATTCGCGGAGGGTTAGGAAGCTGTTGAGCCATTTGAGGTCCAGGATAGCCCTCCATCCCCCCGAGGACTTGGGAACCACGAAGAGGTGGGAATAGAAACCCTGGCCTCGCTGAGAGGGGGGAGCTGGCTGGATGGCCTGGATGGAGAGTAAGTGATGGATGGCCGAATTCATTAATTTGCGTTTGGAGGGGTGCCTAGAGGGGGGAGATGACATGAAGAACTCGGGAGGTTGAAAATTGAATTCCAGAGCGAGTCCAAACCTGATGGAGTCCCTGACCCATTTGTCGGAAGTGGTAGAATCCCACAGGTCGGCGAAATGCCTCAGCCGACCACCAATGGGGGGAAAGAGACAGGATTCATTTGGAGCACCGGAAGGGTCTCCCCCCGGAACCCCTGAAGGGACGCTTAAATCCTCCGCCCCTCCTATTTCGATCGCTCGAGTCAGAACGATCCTGGGAATATGATGCTCTATACAAGGGAGGTCTCGGGTACCTGGGGGGGAAGGGGGATTGGTAGAAGGACCAGGAGGATCCTCTTCGAAAGGACTGAGGGGCTCGGGAGTCAGGCCTCCGAAAAAGAGGAGGAAGGAATTTCTTCTTTCCCCTAGTTTCGGCCAAGAGAGGGTCCAGGGCCGGCCCAAAGAGCTTCTCCCCTTTAATGGGGGTGGAGGCCAGCTTGACCTTGTTCTTCACGTCCGCCTGCCATGGTTTGAGCCAGAGCAGGCGGCGGGCAGTGACCTGGGATGCTAACGCCCGGGAGGCGAATTTAACTGAATGGTACGTGGCATCAGCTGAGAACTCTGCCGCCGCTGTCATTTTGGCTATGTCCTGAAGCGCCCGTATATTGGATGGAGGGATGTGGGACTTCAGTTGACGGAGCCACCGGATAGAGGACCTGGTAAAGAAGGAGGCTGCAGTGGCCGATCTAATTGCCCAGGCGTCGGCTAGATGAGCCCGACGCAAGGCCAATTCAGACCTCCTATCCTCGGGTTTGAGGGCCTCCAGGGGGTCACTCGGGGAGGAGGAAGAGGCGAGACCAACAATGGGCTCGTCCACCTCCAGGGTATTGAGGAGGGAGCAGAAACTCGGTTCAAGGTTAAAGAACCTCTTATCCTGTGTGGATGGGGCTGGAGGAGCCCCCGTAAAACCCAGTTGGTTGGAAACCAGATCGTGGAAAATGGGAGGAGCGGGAATCACATCCTCGGCCACCACGGGCTGCTTGAACATTGCGTCCTCCAGTTCGTCCCCAGAGGAGTGGGGGACAGGGGGAAGTTGAGTGGCCAGGCCCGAGGTGTTCTTGGCCTTGAACAAGATGGACTTGAACATGTGGGGCTTGAATAACCCCACAAAGGAAGGCTGGTCGGGGGTAAGGCCCTCGTCCTCTGACAACTCTGCTTCCATCGGGTCTAAATCTGAAAAAGGTTCCCCATGGAAGGTGGATCCCCATTCAAGGTCCTCCTCCTCCTCCCTGTATTGGTCTAAAATTTCCATTCCCTCCTCCGGTTCCCTTTCTGGAAGAGGGCTGGACCCCGGGAGGGTACCTGACCAGGAGCAGGGTCCAGGGTGGGCATGGACCTAGTTGGCACCGGCTCTTGAGCGGGAGCCGTCTGAGGAAGGCTTGATCCGGCCATCTGCTGCATGCCTTGAGCTATCCCCTGTCGAATAGCCTGCTCCATCCAAGTTCTCATGTACTCAGGCATCTCGATCGTGGGCGGGTCCTCCTGTCTTAGGCCAGCGGGAGTGGGAGTGAAGGTTGCTTCAGGCATCCGGCTGGTAGCTGGTCCAGGGGCGTGAGACTCCTGGGATGAGCTGTGCCTGGAGAGAGGGGAACAAACTGGAGGGGTGCCTGGAAGTAGAAGGGGTGGCTGGAGGTGATGGTTGAGTCACCCTAGAGCGCCTATCGAATTCCCTCTCTAGTGCTTTATGACGCCTTAAGGCGTCCCTTTGAGAGGCCTTAGAAGTCTCCTGGGAGGTTTCCTTAGCCTGTCTGCGCACATGATGGGACTTAGATTTCGCCTTCAAAGAATGGCGGGAATTAGGGTTATCATCTGCCATGGTGAAACAACAGAAGTATCAATATGAATATATAGAAATATATATATGTGTACAGGCAGTTGGCATGCCTAGGATACGACCTGGGTAAGGCCGAGTATCCAGAAACTGGCCCGCGCCCCCTTTTCGAATTTGCAATGAATAATCTGAAAATATGACCAAAAAAGGGAAAAAAATTTTTTTAAAAAACTGCCACAGATATAGACTTTTAATGTACAATTATATCCCACCAGGATAAGGATCCAGGAAAACACACTGCAGGGACAGTGATGGAAGCTAGGTCTCTCTAATCTGAGAGATAATAAATATCAATTGAATGAGATTGGATTACCAATGCAAGGAAATATGAAGATATTCTGTATTAGACTGGATAACAGCCTGGCAGATGGAAAGGGAAGAGAAGCCAATCAGCCAAATCAACGCCAGCAATACAAGGCCTCAGGCAGCTTGCCCCCCCAGGGAGGGAGTGGCTGCTTTTCTAATTCCCCGCCCTGAGTTCTGCTGCGGAAGCCAACACTTACACCAACAAATAACAGAGTAAAGAACAGCTTTTTTTCCTCTGGGAGAGGGAGATAGAGAGATCAGCCCTACTAGGCCTGGGAGCCTAAGCCTAGGGCCAGCAGAACGTCGCAGCAATAGGAGGCCTGCAAAATGTCGCCCGGCCACGAGGCAGCGCCCAAAATGGCGGCCGCCTGGAAATCGAAAGCAAAAGGCAAAGCGGGCGGCTCAGGGCGGGTGCGTCCTGCGAGCCACGAGGGCGAGGACGCTGAAATCGCCTCTGTCTGGGCGATTGGCGTTAGTGGGGGGAAAACCAGAATAAAAAGGCTCCGGACCTTAGAAAGGCACAAGGACAGCAAGGCAGGAATGGAAAGAAATAAATGGCAGAGGGGGGGGGTTAGCGCTAAGCGCTGTTAAGCCGCCCGCTCAGCCCCCTGGGGGCGAAAACGCACAGCCCTGAGTCTCAAGACACCCACAGATGCGCAGAGGCTAAGGAAATAATAAACTTAAATCCAACCTGTAACTGAAATATTATCCTGCTTGAATCAGCCAAAGTGAGAAGCACAATCAAAACGCACAGCCTAACCCTGCGAAGGCTGATCATAAACTGGGGGACGCTACAAGGGACCACGTGGCAGAGGGCGGAGCGTTCCTCAATAATTAAGCTCAGCCTACACAGACGCAGACTGGAGCACCTCCCACTCTCTGGATGATCCGAGCAGCTCGAGGGAGAACTCCAATATTTTCGATCTGCTTCTTCATGGACAGTACTTTCCCATCAAGAGCTACCATCGGGACCACCTAAACATTCTGATGGATAAATGGTAACACTGTCAGGCAAGGATTCAATATTAATTTGTTTTCCTGTACACTGACTCTTATTATGTTTAGATAACAGAAGCAACCAATACATATTTGGGTAGATATATAAAGCTGAACACCATGAGCACAGCAATAACCCATCCAAAACATCCATTGAGTTGTAACAACACTTGAAATTACAAACTTCATTCAAAAAGATCTATTAGGCAATAAGATGTATTGTTTCACCATTCTCGTGGACTTGACTATGAGCAGCTTATTGCAAATGTTCATTCTGCAGCTAAAAATAGAATCATTAATATAGTTATCACTATAGTATTAGTTTGCAGTGAGCTGGAACTTTTCTGTAATAAAACAAGAGAAGCATTGCCTGATGAATAAATCCAGCTGGAAGGAGGGAATGCATCAAAATCATTCCTTTCCTTCCTTATAATGGCACAGTAACACTTCAGTTAATCTGCCTGCTGTGAAAAGTTTTGCTTTAGGGAAATTTTCTTTTTATTAATTATTATTATTGAATCAGCATACTATATTATAGGGTATCATATTTCCATTCTCTTTTCAGTGTCCTATGCTATCACCTTCCCTATCAGCTTACCTTGAAGTTTGTTGGATTTAATTTGCAACTTGCATTGATTTTTAACATGTGCTTGTGCAGAGAAAGAAGTCCTATTTGTACCTTAATTCACCGGTCTCAAAGAAAAATAGCCATGAAGAGAAACAACAATTCACCACATGACATTAAATAAAGACATATGCAAGAACTTTTGGGATAGAACAATCAAAATTATATTCCAGAAAACAGAGTAATAGTATGAAATATTGTCGAGACAAAGTTCTTTTTCTGCAAGGATTGCCTCTCCTTCTAACTCAAGAAAGTAAAAACTTTTGAAAATATTTTATTGTACTGGCCACTCTGAAAAACAGAAAAGCATACATTCCCTTGGCCATCTTCTGCTGGCTTTCAAAGTGAAACAACCCACGTGGCCCTCCCCCCTAACATTCCCCAAGAGGTGAGAATATCTCAGGGCACTTTGGCATCAGAATACAAAAACATATAAAATACCAGTTGTCACAGGCAATAGTAATGAATCAAAATCAGGCCTCCCCCCTTCTCCCAATTGAATGGCAGTATCACTTTTAGGGATCTGACTTGCATACAAGTCTCTGTTTCTCTTTCCAGATTTCAGTATCAGTCCAAAGCTTTGGGAGGCAATTGGATGTAAGCTTCAAAATAATACACGGGGGTGGGGGTGGGGGTGGGAATCAACCAATGACCTTTTCTCTTTCTCTTCTAATCTCTATATGTTAAGCTGGAACATCTAAAAGACAGCTGTATCTGAGTTCGCTTCAGCATGAATTCACTTTTCCATAAAGCCTAGAACAGGGGTGGGTAATTAATTTTTTCAAGGAGCCAGATGAAAAAATGGGACTATTGTGGATGGCCAGCAACATTCCTCCTACTGCCACCTCATTTCCCCCACTACCAACAATATCCCCCTGCTGCTGGCCCTTCACTACCAAGAGCCCAACCCTTTCACTGCTTATAAACTGCCACCCCTGCCACCAACACCCTGACTACCAAGATCGAGGTTCAGAAGTAGGAATTGAATTCACAGGCCTATCCCTTACTTTAGGAAAAATGCAAATGCAAACCATTTTCTGTAAATGTTGCCAAGAAAGTTACACAGGTTTGAGTCTAAGCCATTGCCAGGAATTAAAACTTACTGAAATATTTGAATATTCGAAATATCACTGGGCAAGGACAAACCAATCCTCTGCACATATTTATATTTCATGTGCAGAGTATTAAAGATTATAGATAATACTCACTTAAAGGATAGAATAGAATAGAATAGAATAGAATAGAATAGAATAGAATAGAATAGAATAGAACTCTTTATTGGCCAAGTGTGATTGGACACACAAGGAATTTGTCTTGGTGCAAATGCTGTCAGTATACATAAAAGAAAAGATACATTCATCAAGAGTCAAGAATCATAAGGTACAACACTTAATGATAGTCATAGGGTACAATAAGCAATCAAATCATACTAGGAAACAGTCAATGTAAATCGTAAGGATATGAGCAACAAAATTACAGATATAGTCACAAGTGGGAAGAGATGGGTGATAAGAAGTGATGAGAAGATTAAGAGTAATAGTAGTGCAGACTTTGTAAATAGTTGAATAGTGTTGAGGGAATTATTTGTTTAGCAGAGTGATGGCTTTTAGGGAAAAACTGTTCTTGTGTCTAGTTGTTCTGGTGTGCAGTGCTCTATAGAGTTGTTTTGAGGGAAGGGGTTGAAATAGTTTATGTCCTAGATGTGAGGGATCTGTAAACATTTTCACAGCCCTCTTTTTTGACTCGTGCAGTATATAGTATATTTGTGCAGATATCATTCATAAACTGTTTAAAGTAACAACAGTACTGTAAAAGAAAACTTATAACTGGCCCTCAAAGCTGTGGCTGTCACAGTTTCTCAGTGGTCACATAATTGTAATTTTGGGCACTTGATAAAGGCATACATTTATGACCATCCTACAGTCAAGTGTTCACAATATGTGAACTTCATAGCAGGCTTTCAATAGACAAAGTCAGTAAGAAATTTCAAATTATAGGCACATGACCACATATATCTACCATAATATGCTTAATCACAGCTGCAACTAAATCAGCATAGTCTTCTCATGTTTCGCTTAACAATGTTTTCCTTAACAATTCTTAGCAAAGGTGTTGTCGATCCCAAATGTGATTAGCTTTAGAGTGTCTGTAACTAGACATGAAATATATATTTTGTATGGGAGTCCTGAGAATTCTTAAAAGTAAATGCTACATTAACCTTTGAGAAAGTCAGAATAAATCCAGATTGTAAGAAAGTATGTATAATTGTATCAGTCTCACTTGATTTTGCATGGACAAAACAAAATTGTGCAAATTTTGACTATGTAGCATCAAAATTTATTTTTATTGATTAATTGATAAGATCCTTAAGCAATGCATTGGGTTTTTTAAATATACATAAACAGTAGACCAGAGTGGACCAGAGTACTCTGTTCTATTTATACATTTACTTTGCTTGTTTTTTTTAATTTCCATATCAACATCCATTTAAAAAATCTTAAAGCACAGAAATGTTACTTTCAGGCATAAATTCCCCATTTGGCAAGTTTTCCCTGCAATTTTAAACTAAAAATCCAAATAAAAATATGTACCATTAAATTTAGAAAATATATCAACTTCCATCTACTATTATCACAGAATTTTTCCTAGAAAATCAAATGATCTGCTTGACTACATAAGTCCTGCTATAGATCTATTTTAAATAAAATTTCAGAGTTATAATTTCAGATTTCTTATGGATTTTTAATGAACAATTTTGGTCCTAAATACTCACGGAGGTTTTGAGAGACAATTGAAATTTCTGTGACAATTCTGACAACTAAAATCTATAAGGTTTTTAGAAATTTAAGACTGCATTTCTGGGGACAAAAATATAAGCCTTTTCTTGAATTGTACTGTTCTCTTTACCAGTAGCGTGCAGGGAAAGTCAAAGCCGGCACTGTGACTAATAAGGCATCTCCTGTTTTCAGTTCAAGACAGGTTTGACAAAGTTAAGAAGGCTACTCATAAGTCTATTTTGATGTACAACAGCACATTCTTGACTAATAAATTCTAAATGGCAGTATTTATTTGTTGAATTTATATTGCTACCTATTCGCTCATGGAGATTCGAGGCAGCTTACAGAATGTAAAACCATATTTAAAATAAAAAAACAATAAAAACAAACAAAAAGAATCAAATAAATTAATAAAGTACAATAGAAAAAAATCTGGAAAAAAATCACTCCCAACTCTCACTCCCCACACCTTGATGACAGCAGATCACACGAGGCATTTGATGGGCTCTGGGTTCCTCAGGCCAGCTGGCAGAACCAGGTCTCTCTCCAGAAGAGAGAGGGCCATTCTAATCTCTGGGGGAATGATGTTCTAGAGAGAGTTGTTAGAGCAACTTGTCTGTAGTCATTCAGTTTCTTGATGGAGAGCTTATTTTTATTTATTTATTTATTATGAATCTATTTATTCATATGTATTTTGTCTCTTTTCCATGTTTTTTAAAAGTCTGCACAGATATTACAGTTGCATATGCTAAAAGATGAATTTAAACAGTTTCTTCTAATGTTTCTATTTTATTGTGGATTTTTTTTCTCAAGTAAAAATTATGATGGAACATTCAAGATTGCAGATCTTAGTAGACAGCTAAATTTCCATTCATAATTACTAAATTTCTAAAGCATTCCTATTCTGCCTTTTTAAAAGAATATGCTCAATAACAAAGCATTTTTACTTGGCAGCATATTGACTGCATATCAACAACAACTGCTATCTAAGCATTTACAAAATGGTTTCAAAAGGCAGACATATTCTTCCTCAAAAAAATAAAGTTTCAGATGTAACTATACAAGTACACATATATGCAGACACAAGTGAAAGAGATCACCTGATCAACATATTACTTTAAATTGTTACATGTCATGCATAAAGAAAGAAAAAGAATAATTTGTTTAATATTCATTCTTATAAAATAATGGGTCTTTATCTGATGAACAAATAAGCTGCCTTGGAACCTAGACTAAACATGAAGTATTTTCTTCAAAATATTTTACACTATCATATTCATTCTTTTTTTGCATTGGTCACACATGTTTGAGCTTGTTAAGTGCAGGAAAAATAAAAGAAATTGGCAAAGTGTAGGTCTCTTTTGTTCCAACTATGAACTAAAATCTTGAGTTCCAGATAAAAATACTACTTGTACTTTCAAAGCAGAGTTTCTGCTGCTATAGTGAGCCAGGGGCACAGGGAACCATCACAAAAGACTGTTATATTACATGCTTTCAGATATACATAGGCACCTACACCGACATTCAGACAAATAAGCGTACTATATATACATATACAAGGAAAAATAAAGGAAGAGAGAACTCAAACAAATTGAATGTGATGGGAAGTCTTTCATTTGTATAACAATGGCTGCAAAAAACTCACATGCTGCAGTTTCCAAAGCAGTCATACTGTTCAAGAATTTTTATGTCCCTCTTTTAAAATGTCAGATGTTCCTGACAGCCAGTTTCTAGACTTGCAAGGTAAGAAATGTTTCCATTTCTATCCCTGGGGTCCCTGTCTGCAGTCTAACTTATGGCTTCAAATAGCTTTCAATAAAAAAAAACAGTCTTCTCCCCATTCCAGTCTGGGCTGACTTTTAATCAAGGTCCTTTAAATGTCATTGAACAAATCCATATACTATGGATTGCTTCTTGTATGCCACTAGCCAATGCTATTTGCTTTGTCATTTGTTATGTATAGAAAACCAAAACAATTTTGCTGTAATGGTATGAGTTATGATCATCGAGGCACTCAAATACCGCCATTTCAGATGAGTTACATTTCTATTTGGATGATTTACACTCTTGCTTGCCTTGTGCTTTTAATAATCTTTTTAGCAAGCTCTATTTGAACCATTCTATTTGTAAGCTAGCTAAAAGAAAGAGCTAGAGTTCCTTTCGAACCCTCCAAAGTCTTTGCACATTATACAACCATATTTGCATGCCTCTAAAGCATCAAAGTCTACTCCCAAAATTTAATTGTCAAAACCATAATTGCATGGCTAGTTATAACTCTGAAGAGCGGGAGAGAAAAAAGAAGAAAGAAGCAGAAACCATGATTCTTGTCTCAGAAGTTTTCCCATGCACCACTGTCCTGACACTTAGGGAGGGGTTCTAGTTACAAGACTATTAATAGGTTGAAAGTAGATCTACAGCCTCAGCAATAAATTCATTAGATAGCAGACGGGAAAATACAGCTATCACGTGATTACTCTGTTATACGAGAAACTATCTGTTCCATATTAGCATACTCAAAATACCCTCTTCTGATTGGTCAACAGATACTGTAACGTGATTGGTTCAAATATCCTACTGCTATTGGTTCGCTAAGAATCGCCCACGATTGGCACGGCCGATCGCGGGAGATTCAAACAACTGTTATTGGTTGTGAGCTGTGGGAAATCCCTATAAAAGGGCTGCCGTGGCTCCAAGAACTTGTACAGATCTATACATTAAATAAAGAGCTGAAAAGTCACACTGGTCTCAAGTCTCTTTTCCCGCGATTGAACACTGGCAATGAGGATGGGATCCTGAAACAAAGGAGACCAGTCGAGCACATGGCGATCAAGACTGACCAACCAACGAGATGGCCGGTAGCAACTCGCCACCCGCACCATTCGGCCAAACCGCAGAGGACTGGGAATTGTACATCGATCGGTTCCTCATGTTCCTCAAAAGCAACAACCTGCAGGACTTGACCGACCAGAGGAAGAGAGCCATGTTCCTGACACACTGTGGGCTCGCAGTGTTCAAAATGGCCAAGGCATTGGCCAAACCTCGGGACATGAAAGAGATGGCATGGCCAGACCTGGACTGGTTACTACGGAACCATTACGCTCCAGCCGTCCCCAACCTCATCCGGCGGCATGAGTTCTACAAACGGGACCAGAAAGAAGGGGAAAGCATCGGAGACTTCATCGCGGCTCTAAGGAACATCAGAGGTGTGTGTGGATTTTCCAATATGCACGAGGCCATGATGGACCACGTGGTCCTCAGACTGAGACCTCACACTCCAGAGCCGTTTGATGACCCGACCAGACATCATGGTTACTGAAGCCATCGCTGAGGCCACCGCAGCCGAAGCCGCGAAAACGTCAGTGGCCACAATGAGGCAAATGAACGCGGCAGCCCAGCAAACACCGACGGAAGCAAGCCCACCCCAAGAAAAGGGACCAGAGGGAAGCCAAAAAGCCTCCACCACGACCGCGCACCACGAGGACATCAACTCCTGTTCCGAGACCAACGATGAGGAGGAAGAAATTCATAGACTCCAGTCAGAACGAGACAGACAGGAGCGGAGAGGTCGTAAGTTGGGGTTCCAGTGCGCCGGATGCAGAGGAGACCACCCCCGCTCAGAGTGCCGGTTCCTAGATGCCTTTTGCCAGCACTGTGAGAAACGGGGACACATCACCAAGGTCTGCCGAAATAAAAGGAATTACAGCCCAAAACGATGTGACAGCACCCACCCCCAGGGCCAGAGATAGGCACACAGAGAGCCATTGGAGCCGCGAAAGCAGAAGCAAGTGGCTCAACAAAACCTGCTGTAAGGAAGAAATCCACCAAATGGTCACCATCGGGCACTCGAGCGCAACCTATGCCCGCAAGGTACCCGTGGAAGTCGGCATCGAGGGCCAGCAATGTAACATGGAGGCGGATTCCGGATCATACCTATCCATGGTATCCTGGGACACCATAAAGCGCCTAGTACCCAACATATGCAGACGGGAGCTAGAAAACCAGAGACTAACTTTAAAGGATTACCAGGGGAACAGAATCCCCGTAGTGGGAGTTGGACACTTTCATATAACTTTCAAAAGACATGCCAAAATCCTCCCGCTGACCATCATGGACAGAGACTGCCCAAGCCTGCTGGGACTGGAATGGTTTGCGCCATTGGGGATCAAGGTGACAGGCATCAATCGCATCACCAAGGCAGACTGGGAGGAGAGCCTAATACAGGACTTCCAAGACGTCTTAGATGGGAAGCTAGGCAAGTACCATGGGTCCCCTATTTCTTTTAATCTGAACCCGAACATAGCCCCGATCCGTTTAAAGCCAAGGCGAGTCCCTTTTGCCCTCAAACCAAAGATCGATGAACAATTGGACAAGCTCATCGCACAAGGGGTCCTAGAACAAATAGAACATGCAAGATGGGAAACCCCAATAGTGACCCCAATTAAGCCAGACGGCTCCATGAGAATCTGCAGAGACTATAAGGCCACCCTCAACCATGCGTTACAGCAGAGTGCATACCCCATTCCAGTGGTACAGCACCTCCTACACTCACTAGGGGGAGGAAAAGTCTTTGCAAAACTTGATCTGGCACAGGCATACCAGCAACTGCCAGTCGACCCTGAAACCGCCGAGGCACAGACCATTGTGACCCACAGGAGTGCATTCCGTTGCAAAAGACTCCAATTCAGAGTCAGCCCATGCTGAACAACCCCAGGGTTGTTCAAGAGCCTGATGGAACGGTTATTGCAAGGAATAAAGAGGGTGGTGCCCTATTGTGATGATGTGCTGTTATCTGCCAAGGATAAAAATCAATTGGAAAGCTGCCTCAGAAAAGTCCTGCAGAAATTTAAAGAAGCAGGACTCAAAGTTAAAAAAGAAAAGTGCCAGCTATGCACCAAAAAGGTAGAATTCCTGGGGTACCTAATTGACAAGGATGGAATCCACCCCACCGAGAAGAAAATTAAAGCCATCAAAGAAGCCCCCAGACTGCAGAACAAAATAGAACTACAGGCATTCCTAGGACTAGTAACTTTTATAATGTTTTCTTGCCACAGAAGGCAACAACGGCAGAACCTCTATACATAGGCTGTTACACAAAACAGCCACCTGGTCCTGGGGCAAGCGGAAAGAAACCGCATTTCAAGAATAAAAGACCTGCTGACATCTGACTCGGTTCCTATACAATACAATGAAACCCTACCGTTAACCGTGACCTGTGTTGCATCACCCTTCGGCGTTGGAGCCATCCTAAGCGACACACTACCGGATGGGAGAGATGCGCCAAATGCATACTACTCCAAGACATTGTCCAGGGCAGAGAGGAACTACAGCCAGCTGGACAGGGAGGCATTAGCAGCGATCACTGGAGTAAAGCAGTTCCACGAATACCTGTACGGTAGGACTTTCTCCTTCATTACCGATCATAAACCACTCCTAGGAATACTGGCAGGAAACAAGGCCACCCCAAACATATTGTCACCACAGATGACAAGGTCGTCTGAGTTCCTTGCTGCCTACAACTATCAACTAATCCACCGGCCAGGGAAAAGCATATCACACGCTGATGCCCTGAGCCACTCCCCCCTCCCTGACCTGGAAGACAACCCAGCTCCCACCACATCCACACTTCAGATAGAAACATTACCCAACTTAACCATGACCACATCAGACATTGCCAAAGAAACTGCAAAAGACAGACAACTGGCGTGGATTTTAAACTGGGTAACAAAAGGGTGGCCGGAAACCAATAACAGTGAGCCGTTCAAAACCTTCCGAAACAGACAAACCGAACTAGCTACTCAAAAGGGTTACATACTATGTGGGGACAGAGTTGTAATCCCAGAAAAAATACAAACAAGGGTATTGGACATGTTATATGAGGCACACCCGGAGATCGTTAAAATGAAATCCTTGGCCAGGAGTTACGTTTGGTGGCCAGGGATGGACAAAGACATTAAGGCATGGGTGGCAACATGCAGCAAATGCCAGAAATCCAGACCTAACCCCCACTTCTGCTCCTTCCCTCGAGTGGGAGACACCTAGGGGTCCCTGGTCACGAGTCCATATAGATTTTGCGGGACCTATGAAGGGACATACATTTTTAATAACTGTCAACGCTTACTCAAATTGGCTTGAGGTCAGCGTCATGCAATCAACAACAACAGAGGCCGTCATCAAAAAATTAACAAAACTGTTCGCAATCCATGGATTACCGGACTTGCTAGTTTCAGACAACGGCCCGCAATTCACGGCATTGTCATTCGAAAAATTCCTGGCCAAACGAGGCATATGGCAGCGCCTGTTCACCCAGCGGCGAACAGAAGGGCAGAATGCATGGTTAGGTACACCAAAGACACATTAGAGAAAATGGATATGGGGGACATACAAGACAAAATAAACAAAATGCTGACGATACAACACATAACACCCAGCACATCAACAAACAAAAGCCCAGAAGAACTCCTGATGGGCAGGAAACTACGATCACAATTAGACAGATTGCACCCAACGTACAATGCCAAAAAACCACCAGACTCTTCCAGTAAATATTGCACATTTACACCAGGGGATTTAGTATATGCAAAGAACTTTACAGGGGATCCACTCTGGATACCGGACAGAATAACCCAGGTAACGGGCCCCCGGTCATACTGACTGGAAACGGAAGATGGAAGAAGCTGGAAAAGGCACATCGACCAACTGAGGTCGAGAACAACCGAAAGAAACACCGGCAACATGGGGAACACAGATAACCCACAAACACAAAAACCACGCCAAATAGACTATAATAAAAAACCTGGGGGGGGGGGAGAAGCTCCAAACATTAATCACAAGGGAGGAGAAACCCCCCCCCGATAACACAACAACAAACTGAACACCACCCACCAACACCAATAAGCCCCAAAATAAACCAACACTACTTACCGGCAGACGACTTTGGCAGAAGGGAACCGACTGCAGATCACCAACACAAAGCTTCCCCTGGAGGAAACAGCCAAGCCAGCTCAACCAGCCCGGAAAGACCAGGCAGGAGTGGCAGAGCCACCGACTCGACCGACCCGGGTAGACCGGGTGGGAGCGGCAGCAACAGGCCTAACTCACCCTTCCAGGCAGTTCCACTGAAGATGACGGGAGCAACAGCAATCCCGTCCAAACCAACCAACAACACAACTGAGCTGAGCAGGTCAAGTAGGAACACGAAGAGCCCCACCTACTTACAGGACTACGTTACATATGTTGGACTGGACCAAGAGGGGAGGGGTGTTCCATATTAGCATACTTGAAATACCCTCTTCTGATTGGTCAACAGATACTGTAACATGATTATTTCAAATATCCTACTGCTATTGGTTCGCTAAGAATCGCCCGCGATTGGCATGTCTGATCACGGGAGATTCAAAAAACTGTCTTTGGTTGTGAGCTGCGGGAAATCCCTATAAAAGAGCTGCCGCGGCTCCAAGATCTTGTACAGATCTATACATTAAATAAAGAGCTGAAAAGTCACACTGGTCTTGAGTCTCTTTTCCCGCGATTGAACACTATCAGAGAGAGGGAAGCCAACATACTGCTGACTGCTACAATCCTCTTTCCTTAGACAATTCAATTAATCAAACTGGCCTCCTTTTACTGGAATAAGGAACAGAAGAAAAATAAGGGAAGGAGGAAGCATTTCAGCATTTCCCAAACCAGATCTGCAAGATATGCTTAATTATAACTACTTTCATTTCCAGCCAAGAATAATAAGATCTTTAGCATGGCACTTGTCAGATTGGGAAAAGCTACTTTTATTTGACTTGCCTCTCTTTGTGTGAATAACATTTTTCTGGAGCTCCATAAAGGGAACATTAACCAGCATTAAGTGCTGGGATTAAAAACAAATCTGTTTCCCAATATTTTCCACTCTCCATATTAACACACACACACAATTTCAAACATGTTAAATTTCTTAGCTTAAAAAAGATAACATACACTTTCATTCAGCCATACTAATAACTTTCAACACAGAATTCTTTCCTTCTTTGCTGTAGTAAAAAGAAAGATACCAGTGGGAATAACCTGTGGCTTCTCATGCTAACTGTACCATGAGTCTAACTATCAGATCTCAATGAGAAAGTGGAAGACACTGTGCAAAAATCCTGCTCTGCTGTTTCACTCTTGAGCAAATAAAATGACAATTAGAGGTGGGATTGGGTTTTTCACACTCAGGATATGGTTTACACACAAAAATCACAATGGCTCAAATTCTCAGGATGCATAGATCTATACACTAAAGAAATGGGAATTCTAAACACCAGAAGGTTAGGATCCAATTGAAAATATTCATACAAGAAGTTAGGCCATTTTGATGGGAGACAGAATTATTAACATTTTACCATCTTATTTATGATCTTTAACCTCCGCCTTTGGATTTCCACTTTCTGATTGAAAAATATTTATTTCTTGCTAATCTTGGTTTCAATTCTACTTTTTGCTATATAAAAAAATACAATCTTCTGGATTTTGATAATAGAGTACACATACACACACACACACAGAGGTTGGGGTTTTTTGGAATCTGTTTTTCTTTCTTTTTTTGATCTACACTACCTTATAAACAGCTCTCTAGACTATAATAATTCCATATTATTGGCCAAGTTTGCAGCTGAGCCTATTTATTTATTTATTTATTTATTTATTCATTCAATTTATATGACCACCCAACTCAAATACATCTAATATCTAACAAAAATGAAAAAGAAGATAAAAAAACATGATAATCATCAAACCAATAAATAACATACAGCAGCTGAGATTAACATAACTGTGATACAGCTCAGTGGTGATTGCAACCAAGCAAGCAAAAAGCCATCTTTTTTTCTGAAGGCAGAAGCTGTGTGGATCGTAACTATAAGTTATTGTTTTTTCTATTAGAGAGAACTTTTGTCTTACCCCTCCTCTTGATTCTGGACCTTAATCAATCTAGAAAGTCCATTAAAGGGTATGTTGGTTTGATTCATTTTCTCTTTTCTCCTCTGAAAAAAACTAGTAGATGAATATCAGACTCCATTTTCTTTCTTACATGTGAAGTAATATTAATTAGTCTGGTGGCATGGCTACAATAACAATATAACAAAGTAACACATTCCAGTTCCCTCAGCCTTAAAAATTATGCATCCTGTTTCAGGCTTGCTGACCTTCGTCCCTCTCTTCAATTATTGTTGCAGCTGAGAAGTTGGAAATGTGCTTAGTTTGTAGATCAGTGACATATCTTGCCACCTTCATAGCTCTCAATGGGACTTTTAATACAGGAGAAGTGACAGTTTGGTAGCCAAGCAACTTAACCCTGTTAGAAATACTCCAATCTTTTTCTGTAAATGACAACATAAACACAATCCCTGTACTGAAAACATGGGGTCAATAGTATTTTTTTAGTCCTTGGAAAATAAGTTATTTTTCCTTCTTCAGGGTCAAAAGTAACTTGAGCAGGATGTGAATTGAATTACTTTTTTTGCATGTTCCTATTGACCATCTAGAGAGAAACTGATAATTGGTTCATAATACTTTTAATATATTCACAGTGGCTACTGCAGCATCCTTGGGAATTCTCTCACCTCTATCCTAATATCATGAGAACTCAGTTTAATTGGATGGAGCCAATCCAAACTAGTTCAGAAGAGGAGGTTAAGAGAATAGATTTTTTTTCTGCTTCAAATTAATATATAAGTCTGTAAAGAATTGGGAGGAATTGATAAGGATAGGAAAGGTATCAATTTCAATTTTGTTTGATTTTTCAATTGAAATAAAATCAAATTTATTACAGTCAAAAACCAGAGACCGAAACAAATAAAAATACTCAAGAAATATCCAGTTAAAAATTCTAGAATAAAAAAA
The DNA here is from genome assembly GCF_049901715.1 of Pseudonaja textilis. Lineage (NCBI taxonomy): Eukaryota > Metazoa > Chordata > Lepidosauria > Squamata > Elapidae > Pseudonaja > Pseudonaja textilis. Next base: position 48,146,405 of record NC_142008.1, on the reverse strand, counting down.
ACAGATAAAATTTATATTAAAATCACAATTTGCCATGGCATAACTATAATATCAATCCTTAAACTGTGAAACCCATAGTCATTAAATACTAACATTCAAAAGAGTAGTAAGGCAAAAGGATGTGCTACATTAGTTGTAAAAAACGGCTATATTTTCATCTTTTGTACCTGTATCAGTGTATAGATATGGGAGGGGTATTAAAAATGCACATCTGTTTTACTACACAAATCATAAAGTAATACTCTAGGCTTAGGATGGCTTCACTATAGCCACCTTTATAAAGCCAGAACAACTTCTAATAATCTTTTGGGCTCAATGGAGCACTACTTTTACTAGATGTTAGAAGACATGAGAAGAAAGAGGAAAGTTGAACGTATAATTGACCAGTTCCACAATCATCTGATCCACCTCATGAGGTCTGAAAAACTTACTTTTGAAGAAAAAAATCTTACCACACATGTAACTAAAATATCTACAATCTGAACTGCTCAAACGGTAAGTATACAGGTAATCCTTGACTTACAACAGTTTACTTAGTGACTGTTCAAAGTTACAACAGCAATGAAAAAAGTGACATGATCATTTTTCAGAGTTATGACCTTTGAAGCATCCCCATGGTCATGTGAGCAAAATTCAGATGCTTGGGAATTGATTCATACTTATAACTGTTGCTGTGAATCAGGGTCAAGTGATATCTCCTTTTGCGACCTTCTGACAAGCGAAGTCAATGGGGAAGCCAGGTTCACTTAACAACCACGTCACTAACTTATCAACTGCAATGATTCATTTAACAAATGTCTCATTTAACAACAGAAATTTGGGGCTCAATTGTGATAATAAGTTGAGGACTACCTATACTATAATGATAGATATATATACCCACACTCAGAGACAGAGATATCACGATCTCTGGAACTTAAACCATATTATCCACTTAGCTTTCATTAGCCTCTGCTAACATCATTAGAATGTAAAAACTACCATTGAAAAGATATTCATGTTTATGCATCATTGATCAATTTAGCCATTGTGTGCATAAAAGGCTCATCCACCCGCCTCTCACCTGCGATTAGTTCTGTTGTTTTTACTTCAGACATGTTCATCGACGGAGGCTTAACTCCTATTGCTTCTTCCCCTGTCGTGCCCCCCTTAGATTGCTCATCCCCAGGAAATGGTGCTGAACTGTCAGGTATTCCTTTGACAGCATTCTCTCTGGCCCCCTCCCTCACACCAAAGGGCCTCCGCCTCACAGGCCCATTTATAGGCCCATTTATGAAGATTTACAGAGGTGAAGATCCAATGACAAACTAACTCTTTTACATGGTCCAGCAAGTCTAAGCCATGCCTAGACTCCAAACTGCCTCTTGTGGCTCCATACAAAAAATACTGTTTCAGTTTCCAAACAGTCCTCATTGGCTGACCTGTTGCCATGTCTATTCAAACAGTCCCCATTAGCTGACCTGTTACCATGTCTATTCCGGCTCATAATTACTTACTTAGTGGCAATTTTTATAAGCAAGTCATAAAGGAGCCTATTTGTAATTAATTGAAAATCAGAAATCAGCATAGATTTGCAAAGAAAAAGTTTTTTCTAGACTAAAATTTTATTTTTTGACTGATTATCTTTCTTACTAGATTGTATGAATTTAAAGGTATAACTCGTTTTCAAGAAAGTAGTTTATAACATGATATTTTACTTAATAAGCTAGTTAATTGCAGGTTGGATGACACTGTAAATGAATTCTTGTAGAAGTATACTAGAAGATCACATAGCCTAAACATGTGAAAAGATGAAAAGTAAAACAGAAGAAACTGCCATTTTCACCTGGATTTTTGAGGAAGTGCCTATATACCTAGAAATTTAATTTATTATTCTAATGAGTTTCACAGCATGAGAGTCTCACTGGGAGATATGACTGCATGCATTTAATAAGACTGCAGAGATTAGAATCCTGATGGGTATATTGAATCATTTCCAAATCTCTTTTTATAGCAAGCAACATATAAATTATGTAAAAAGAATTTAAATTCTAGTTACCATTTAGTCTATCAAGCTAGTAATTCTTCCCTGCTATATTATCTATAAATCTGAAAAGAAAGCAGTTCTAGCAGTAGAACCGTTCACATATTAATATATTATGATCTCATTGACTCTACAAAAATGAATAATAACTCAATCTATATAGGAATATAACTTGTCCTGATAAATCAGTCCACAACTATGAATTTTTTCTCCATAGTCAGACAAATGCCAATCCAACAGATCTGAAGGTAACGAGTACTAATTTTCCTCTCTTTGTCTGACTTCTTTTACTAAAAAATGTATACCTCTGAACTACTGAATTTGCCTTTTGCAATATTCTCCACAGGCATATTTAAATCATAGTAATGTTGTTATTGATATATAATTTACATATAATAAAAATAAAATAACAAAGGCACTGTACATACAAGTAATGTTTTCTAGGATTGCATCTTATCAACTTGTACTAACACAGCACAAGTTCTGTTAGTGCAGAAAATTACATTAGAACAACAATATTTTTGCCTTGACATAAAGATAACATCCTCAGAGATTTAGGGGATCAGACACTCAGAATCAGAATCTGAAAACCCAAATGAAATTGGAAGCACAATTTGGAACATTTTAGTGGTCAGTCTACTGTCACGAAAATCCATAGATAATGCAATATTCTCAGTGGATTCAAGGGAATTTACAGGTTTTAAAAAATCCTTAAAAACACAGCCAATTATTCTGGCTAAAACTATATTTCATGCTATTAGATAAAAAGAACAATTAGGTAACAGAAAAGCTTTAGTTGTTCCTTTTCTTGCATCACTTCTAGGCTACAGAACAGGACCTTTGAAGTTATATTTAGAAGAATAATAAAATTGGGGTTATTTGTCAGCCTTTTAATTTAGTTTCTGCATTTTTGCCTCAAACAAATGAATTGAAAGGAAGGAATTAAATCAATAAACTAATAGTTTCCTTCAAAGAATAATAAAATAGTATAAAGCACTATTAAAAGCACTACAATTTCATCCAATGTTCTATTCACAGGAAGCAAAATAATCTACATATTCTTCCTAGAGAGAATGAACTTCCCCAGTAACTCAGATAGAGCTTAAAAAATAGATATTTTAGAAAAATTATCAGCTTTACTCTAGAATAGCAAAAAATATTACCCACGTCAGTTTTGACATTTATTTCAACTGTTCTTGTGAACTGCATCTTCCAGTCTAGAGAAAATAAACCCATTCAAATTGCAGCTTGAGTTTAATCCATACTCAGATCTGAACACCATATTTTAATTATGAATAACCTTGATCTGATTTTTATCCAAGTAAAGTAGACAAGCTGGGTGCAAAAATGTTTTCTCGCTATGTCAGGAGACTGGATAATATGTATCTTCCAGTTATCTTTTAAGAATGTCCTTTTTCCCCTTCACTGAACTTTATTAACTTTGCAAGACATGACAGAAGTAAAGATTCTGTTAAAACACTAGCCACTCACTATTCTTTTCTCATCACAAATATTGTGCCATTCTGGTGTCAAAGACATTTTGTCAGTGCACCAATAAAAAAGACTGTTATTCATAAGTGCTAATAAGTAGAAATTGTCAGACATTCATGAATATTTATCAGATAGTGTGAAAGTTTCAGTTTTAGTACATTGTATTACTTTCTGTAGTAAGGAAATACATGGATAATGTTACCAAATAATAGGTGCTGCTATAACTGAAAAAACTAATGTATATAAAGTTTTTTTAAGTCCATTGACAATCTGATACCAAAAAAAATTTCCTTGATAACTCTGGCAATCAAAACAAATAAATTATATAATTTTATATACCTTCAAGTCACATAAACCAGTGATTTGTAGAATTTGTGGTAGAAAAATCAAACACAAGATTAAAAAGTGATGCAGTTAGGTGTTAAACTTATATGCACAATTTTTATTATGTTTTAAAGCCATCATGCAAAATGAGGCTCAATGTACACACAAGCTATGTTTCCAATGGCATACCTATTCTTAGAACATAGAATTATAGGGATAAAAGGCATTCCAGAGGCTTTCTAGTCCAACCCGCTGCTCAAGGCAGGAGCCTTATACTATCCCAATCAAATGATTGTCCAGTCTATTTGTCAAATGATTGTCCAGGAGACAAGCTACTCCATTGACTAATTGTTCTCACTGACAGAATATTTCTCCTTACTTCTAGGTAAGATCTCTCTTTAACAAGCTTTGACCCATTATTTGTGGTCCTATCTGCTTGTGTTGTGAAGAATAAGTCAATCTCTCCTTCTCTGTGACAACCTTTCAACTACTGGAAGATACTTATCATGTTTCCCGTAATCCTTCTATTCAATAAACTAGACTTACCTAGCTCCTTCAATTGTTCATCATACTATTTAGCTTCCAGACCTTTTATCATCTTTTTTAGTCTTCTCTGCACACTTTCTCAATGTCAGCATGTTTTGTACTGTGATGACCAGAACTATACACAGGATTCCACATGTGATCTCACTAGTGTAATATAATATCACTTCTCATGACCCCAACATGATTTTGATGTTATCCCTCTGTTGATGCAGTTGCTTTTTTGGCAGCTACACTGTTGGCTTATATTTAAATGAGATTTATTCCTCAAATCTATACACAAGAATTTTTTCAACTAATTGTCAATGCTAGATTAGTATTAGATAGTTAACAAAAGTTAACAAAACGGAAGAGGGGTTAGACTTGGAATATTTGTGGACATATAAGGACTCTAGAATGAGTCCTCTTTTGACTCCCCCTCCAAGCTCTGACTCTTCTCCTACATAAACATGAGTATATTAACGCTACGAGAAGTTTACTATATATATTTATTTTCTTTAATATGAAAAATGATGCTAAAAGTAGTTCTTTACTTACAACCACAATTGTGCTCAAGATTTCTATTATTAGGAAACAATTGTTAAGTAAGTTTTACCACATTTTATGACCATTCTTGCCACAGTTGTTAAGTGAATCACTGCAACTGATAATTACCACATGGTTGTTAATTGAACCTGGCTTCCCCATTGATCTTGCTTGTTAAAAGGTGCAAAAGGTGCATGACTTGAGACACTGTAAGTGTGAGTCAGTTGCCAAGCATCTGGATTTTGATCGCATGGCCATGTAGATGCTGCAACGGTTGTAATTGTGAAAAATGTTCATGTCCCTTTTTTCAGTGCCACTGTAACTTTGGTCACTAGATGAACTGTTGCAAGTCAAAGATTACCTACATAGATAAAAAGGGAGTTGCATGTGTTCTTTGAGTTTTCCAATTCTCTTATGGTTTCAATGATAACTTTGAGAAGCAATTTTCCTGATCATAATACTGTTCTATAATTTTCTCCCCAAAAGACACATTTTCCCTTAGCAAAATTATTAATAAATACTTTAACATTCAGCAAAGTGCAAATTTATGGCTGCACTTGATTTGCACACAGATTTGGGAAGATCAAATTCAGTAGGACACACCCAAATAAGAACTAAATTTTCATCTCGAGGCAGTTGTTATGATAAAGCAACAGGTATTTTTCTCCTTACATTGTTTTAATGAAAAGATATAGGAAAATATGAGGATTATGTTTTGACAAAGCAGTAAAGTGGTTTTAAATGGAAGGTTACAGGTTGTATAGGGCAATTATTTAGTATCTCCTTCCTTAGGCTGCATCCTCCTGCTCCTTCTTATTGGCTTCCATTCAACTTCTCCCTTCTATGATTCACTCTCAGTTGTCCTTATTATGTTCCATGCTTTTATTTTCTTTATTCTATGGAGCTTCCCACATACCTAGGCATTCTGTTTTCTGTACTACTCCATTAAAATACTTTAAGTAAAAGTTAAAACAAATGATTTTCATGTTTATCCACAAAAATAACCATTTTGCAAAGTTTAAACTACTATTTTGTGTGGGATTAGTTATTGAATACATGTTGTAATGGGAGGAGGGAAAATAAATAAAATATGCCAGAATGAAATGAAACTGTTTTTGTGCCTGAATCAATTAGAAAATAATTGAAATTAATTTCAGAAGTTACTAATATACAATTGCCATATATTTTGGAAACATTTCTCTCTCCATTACAAGTTACATTCTGAAAAAAAAATTTTTTTTGATTATTTTTGAGAGAACAGCATCAAAATTTCTTTACTCACCACTGCTTAGTGACATCATCTTAGCACTGGTTAGATTGATGATTTACAACAAGATTGGAGAGATTAAAATCTCCAGCAAACTATGAAGAAAATGAATGAAGAAAAACAGGTGGAGTCCCAGAATAGTAGTTGGATATTGATAAAAAATTGTAGCATGTAGTAGTCTTTCTAGAATGCAAACACAAAATCAAACGACCAGAAAAATCAACCACTTTAGTTCCTGCTCCTAGAAGAACTGAACAGAAATATCCACCACATACCACTAAGCTAGCATTAAGAGCACAATTACCTTATTCAGCATTTAGCAAAGAAACAAATGCAACTCATCCAGCAGAAGTATATGTAACTTTGTCACATTATATCCTTTTAATTTTTTTTCCATTTTTGAAAGGACATAACTATTATTTTAGATGCCTGCTCATTTTTTATTTATATTAACATATTTATGTTAACATGTTAACATTATATAGTGATACTTTCAAAAGCTAGAAATCATTTCGAAACTACACTATATTTCTTTGGTGCAGTCTTGATGGTCCAGGGCTGAGATAGAGCCTGTCAAATCCAACAACTAAGTCAAAATGACAAAAAGAGAGTTGTCTTACCTGAACGCTTCTTCTCAGCATGGCAATGGAGAATTCATGGATGGGTTGACACTTGCCTTTCTGCCCGGAGACTGAGTCCATAATCTTTGCCACACCCCTTGTCAACTATCACTTTCCCCAGTTCACAACGAAGGCGCGGCATCTGAAGGACTTGTTGGTGGCGTTGGCTCCTCCAGTGTTCCCCTGCTGGATGAGGAACCTGACTGCCTCCTAGGGAGGGACTGGATTCTCCATCGCTGTGTTGAGAAGAAGCATTCAGGTAAAACAATGCTCTTTCTCCAGCACGACAATTGGAGAATCCACAGATGGGATGTACCAAAGCCTGGTGTCCCTATGGGCGGGGATTGTGGTCCTGAGTCCCCCTAGCTACATGCACTCACTGAAGCACCAGCCTCCCAAAGGCAGCCTCAGCTGAGGCAAAAGTGTCCAACTTATAGTGGCGCGCAAAAGTGTGGACCATGTCGCCACCCTGCAGATCTCTTCAACCAAAGCCTGCATCACCCATATGGCTGTAGTGGCAGCGCTTTGAGTAGAGTGGGCGGTTAATCATCTGAGGACCAGAATCAACTGCTTCTTGTAGGCCTTTGTAATACACGCCCTTATCCAACAGCCTATGGTCGATGGTGACCTTTGAACCCAGAGAGGAAGGTTGAAACAAGACAGTGATTTGGATTTTCAGTGAGGCAAAGTCCATTTTATTTACCTGTGTAAGACCCTCCTTACATCCAGAGTGTGCCATCTCTGTTCCAGTGGATGGGAAGGACCTGGTCAGAAGTTTGGCAACACTATCTCCTGGGCCTGGTGGAACCAGGAGTTGATCTTGGGGATGAAAGAGGGATCCAGATGTAGAACCACCTTGTCTGCATGGAAGGTACATAGTTCCTCTCTTACAGAGAGAGCAGCCAATTCCAAGATTCGCCTGGCCAATGTGATGGCGACTAAAAGGGGGACCTTGAAAGACAAAAATTGCAGACTCGTAGACCTGAGAGGCTCGAAGGGTGATAAGGTAAAACTTAGCTAAGTCCCAGGTTGGATACCTGTGAACAACAGGTGGCTTTAAATTAACCACGCCCCCTTAAAAAGGAGCACACCACTGAGTGGTTGCTATGGAGTCTAAGTCCCTGTAAGTCTATACTGAAGACAAGGCCACTACTTATCTTCAGATAGTATTAGGGGCTAACCCTTTGTCTAGACCCTCTTGCAAGAAGTCCACGATTTGAGGGATGGAAACTGATGTGGGGCCCGGGCCTGACTTAGCGCACCAACTGCAGAATGTTCTCCAAGTAGAATTGTAAATTCTGTTGGTGGAAGGCCTCCTGGAAGCCTGTATTGTCTGTATCACCTTTCTTGAAAAATTGTCCCTCATCAGGATCCGCCTCTCAGGTGGTCAGTTAGAGCCACTAAGGCTCAGGGTAGACCAAGATCCCCTGGCTGAGAGAGACCCTGTCTCAAGGGATTCTCCAAGGCTGGGACACAGAGAGACTGACGAGATCTGCATACCATGGCCATCTGGGCCAATGGAGTGAGATGAGCAAGAGCTCTGCCTGCTCCATGAGAAGTTTCCTGATCATTCCTGGTATGATGGGGAGAGGAGGAAATGCATACAACAGGCCCTTGGGCCATGGACAGTGAAGAGCGTTGACTCCCTCTTCTCCTAGAGTTGGAAACCTCATGAAGTATCTGGGCAGTTGCAAGTTTATTGGGGTGGTGAATAAGTCCTGGACAGCCGAACCTCTGGCACAGTTCCTGGAAAATGTCTGGGTGCAGTCACTACTTGGAGTGGTCCACCATGCTCCGGCTGAGAAAGTCTGCCTGCACATTTGCCAGCCCTGAGATGTGTTTTGCCTTGATGGAACTCAGGTGAGTCTCTGGCCAGAGAAATAGGTGGACCACCTCATGCATGAGAGACCTCGAATGGGTAACCCTCCTGGCAGTTGATATGCACTTTTGCGGCCACATTGTCTGTCAAGATTAATAGGTATTGTCAGTCTACTGTGGCTTCAAAGTGACAAAGATCACTCGGAGCTCCAGCTAGTTGATATTGTTCTTCAGGTCTGCCTGAGACCATTGTCCTTGAGCCAGTTGCTGCTGGATATAGGATCCCCATCCAAACAAGCTGGCATCTGAGGTCAAGGTCAGGTGGATGGGCTCCTTGAACAGTGTCCCCCTGGCTATTGCTGGGGACATCCATCATCTTAGGGACCTGAGGGTTTCCATGGGACCCTGACCTTGGTGTTGGAATTGCTGTTCCCTGTTCTCTGGAATGGCAGAAGGAACCATTGCAGAGTCCTTAGGTGTGATCGGGCCCTAGGAACGATGGCTATACATGAGACCATCTTTCCCAGGAGCTGAGAGAGAACTGCCAATGGAACAAAATGTTCCTTCCTGATTTGAGTGACTAAGGACTTGATGCTGTCTGTCACTCCTGGGAAAGATAGAGTTCGCCTAGTGTCTATCACTACTCCTAAATGGAGCAGTCGAGTGATAGGTATCAGATGACTTTTCTGAAAATTTATGGAGGATCTGGAATCCTCCGGAGCAAGCTGGGGCGAGGACGATTGGATGAGGATATTGCCCAGGTAGCACTGGAGGCGCACAAGGATGGTTCTGAGGTGTGCAGTCAGTGCTGCCAGGAACTTTGTGAAGGACCTGGGAGCCGAGGCTAGATCAAACAGTAGAGCTCTGTACTGGAAATGGTGATCCAAGTAACAGAACCTGAGATATTGTCGGTGCTGGGGATGGATGGAAATGTGGAGGTACGCCTGTCCAATCGATTGATGACAGGAGGTCGCCCTCCCTGATGCTGTCTAAGATTGACTGCAGAGAGTGCATTTTGAACCTCTTGTATGTCAAATGGATGTTTAACCTTTTGAGGTCCAGAATTTGTCTCTACTCCCCCAAGGACTTCGGAACGACAGCAGCGTTTTTGTCAGGGAGAGTTTTGAGAAGCCCGCCCCTCACCTGAGGTGCCGCTTGCCCAGACACTTTGAAGTGCCGCAAGCTGCATAACAGCTGGGTTTTTTTGTTTTTCTTTATTTTCCGATTTTGCGGCTTTAGCACCGTTTGCATTCCGTAGGCCAGTCAGAGAGCCTCCTTTGCCTTGGCCACCCCCTGCTGCCAGCTTTTCACAGGGCAGCTTTAGGAACACAGAGCTATAGGAGAGTGTGCTGGCTACCAGAGCTGGTTTGCTGCCACAAGCCCAGCCCTACTTAGCCTCATATTAAGCAGCAGTAATCAAGGGGCTAAGCTGTCAAGATGGCTGAACAGTTTCTGTTGGCCAACAGCATGGCAAGAAGCTTCTTCTTCTCCCAACAAGAGATCCAGCTCCAGAAGAGGTAGATCAGCCAACTAGGAGGCAATTGGCAAGATTAGAGTCAAGGCTATCTACTCTAGAAAACCTTCTAGAGTTGAAGAAAAGGATGCTGACAGAAGAATGAAGGCTCTGAAGAAACAGATTTCCAGAGTGCAGAAGGCTCAGCAGGAAAGTATTACATTTCTTGCCTTGATTGAAGCAATAATTCCCCCCCAACCCCCACCAGCTTTGCAGACTAGTGACTAGTGTTGCAGTTCCTATGAGCTGGCCACCAGAGGACGATAGGGAACATTTATTTTTATTTTTCCAACTGAAGGTCAGGTTCAGACAGAGCAGTTTCCCTTTGACTGTAGGTGCTGATCCCCATGTTAGGGAGTGGGCCCTCACTCCTGAGGCAACTTTTACTCCCACTGTGGTGGGGCTCCACCCAATAGATAGGCAGGAGATTGGTCTATCTGAGGAACTCAAATTCCTCATTTCTTAAGCTATCTCCCATGAAGTAGCCAATACCCTACATCTTGGGAGTCGTGCTGCTTCTGCCTCTTGAGTCCCCTCCACAGCAGTCACATCACTGTATGTATACTAGGGAGGCTGGGCGGTCACATGGGGCCTGATCTCCTGACCATTCAGTCAGAAGCAGGCCATCTGTCTTAGAGGAAGTGGACCACATGGAGCAAGGGTTCTCAGATGATGACCTTGACCTTGCTCCTGACCCCCCACCTTTCACTGGACTTTTTCATCCAGCACTGTCCAAATCCTCCTTCATATAGGCCAAGGCCACTGCCCAGATTGGGACTTCTTCATCCACACCTGTGGAACCATCGGTCCTCAGGTGTCAGACAAGGCAGAATTCTTTGAACCTGCCCTAGATTCTTCGTTGAGGTAGTTCAGAGGCAGTGGAACCAGCCTGGGACATTCCCCAAACTGGGTAGCAATGACAGGAATATGGCTCCTTCTTTGTCAGACACCTTAGAGTTGCCTTCAATGGATGACCCTCTGGCCTTCTTAGTTTCCCCCTCAGCAGTCTCAGGGGACATTGCTGAAGCGCTAAAGCCCGAGGACAGGAAGGCAGAATTGAATTTCCGCCGGACACACTTAGAGAACGCCTGGGCAGTTAAAGCAGCGACTACCACCTCCTTTTTCGTTAGAATTTCCTTACTTTGGCTCAAGGAGTTACAGGCGAGGGTTCCTCCAGAGGAGATACACATTCACCAAGACATTAATAAGCTGGTGGCAGCAGCCGAATTTTCGGCTGACTCTTCATTACATGCTTCCCATTTGTCCTCTAGGGCTCTCACCTCTAACATTACTTGCCGCCATCTTTTATGGCTTCACCAATGGCAGGCAGATGCCAAGACCAAATAGAGGTTGGCTTCAGCTCCCTATAAGGGTACCTCTCTTTTTGGATAGCCTTGAGCCCATTCATAACAGAGAACAAGGACAAGCGTAAAGCCTTCTCCTCTGTCACTAGAAGGGATGACAGGTGGGCTTCGCCTTATGGGTGTCACTCCTCCTTTTGTCAACCTGACAATGTTTCCGATCACTCGTCCTTTCAGCACCCTTTCCCCCGCCACAGGCCTGATTGACGGGACAGATCTACCTTTAGCGATAGGTTCAGACAACAACAGCACCCTCAGGCCAAGCAGCCCTTTTGTGGAGGGGGGCATCCTTTTCGCCACTGGAAGTGACTGCTAGAGCTCTCCCCTCATTTGCGGGTGTCTATTTGTACACCAGTGGGACAAAATGACTTCAGATTTGGGGGTTCTGAATAACCTAAAATTTGGCTTAACTCTGGAATTTCTCTCCATTCCTCTGAGGCACTTTATTTGTTGCCCCACCTCCAGAAACTCCATCAAGAGGGATCTCATGGACAAGGCGGTTCAACATCTCCTGGACATCCAGGCCATCAAGCCAGTCCCAGGAGATCAATGGGGGCACGGAGTTTACTCAATTGTTTTCCTCGTTCTGAAGTCCTCGGGGGAGTGGAGACCAATTCTGGACCTCAAAAAGTTAAACGTCCATTTGACATACAAGAGTTTCAAAATGCACTCTCTGCAGTCAATCTTGGAGGGCATCAGGGAGGGCGACCTCCTGTCATCAATCGATTGGACAGGGAGGAAAGGTACAGGGAGCGGCTAAAAAGCCGAGAAATGAAAAAAATGTTTGAAAAAAAGCCTCGGCAGTGTTTTAAAAAGCACTACGAGGGCTAACCTGCCAGTACCAAATGACAGATTGAAGAATCCACAATTCTGACCAAAGATTGAGGAGCCAATCTTTGCCACAACCTCTTAGGGCAAGACTGAGTCATGAACTGGGGAAAGTGTCAGTTGACAAGGGGTATGGCAAAGATTATGGACTCAGTCTTCGGGCAGAAAGGCATGTGTCAACCTATCCATGGATTTTCCAGTCATCGTGCTGGAGAATAGCATTATGTCACTACACATAAGCTCAATCTTTTTCAAGCATTTGTACATAACAACACAATATGCAAGGAGAAGAATTTACAGAACATTGATATGATTCTACTTTATAATTCCCATGATTCCAACCTTCCATAGATGCCTGTATTCATGATATAGTAATTGTACCCAGATTCTCTTCTTGAAACTTGGGATGGTCTTCGAACTTCATTTTGAATGCTATGGATTTCCATGATATGTAAGTATATTACATGTAGAGATACATCAAGCTTGAAAAAAATGGTAACAGAATAAAACCACTTTAATACAGTAAATAAAAGTAAAGAGTTCCTCTTTCCAGTTTCTGTCTAACTCTAGAGGATGGTGTTCATTTCTGTTTCTTAGCCAAGGGAGCCAATGTTGTCTGGAGACATTTCCATGGTCTTGTAGCCATACACTGAGGTGCACAGATTGCTGTTACCTTCCCACCAAAATGGTACCTATTTATCTACTTGCATGCATGTTTTGCATACTCTCCAGTAAATGTCTCATAAGCATTTCCCCTTGTCATGACGAATGTATATTCAAAAATTTGTATTTATTTGTATAGCCCTAGAAAATAAAATGATAGGTGTTTTATCACTTCTCAATTAGACTTCTGAAATTTTCCCTATTTAGGTAAGCCTTTGAAGTTGACCAGAAAGCTGTAGCTGGTGGTGATTATAGCTATCCATTTGCAAATCACTGCTATCTGATTCAATTGAGTAACACCTCTTTTGTGAAATCTGCAACAATTGTAGTCTTCTGAATGATTTCACAATATTGTTGCTACCTCTTAAGCCCTTTAGAGCTTAGACCAGTGATGGCGAACCTTTTTGCTGTGGTGTGCCAAAAGTGCGCGTGCTCACGATAGTGTGCGTGCTGGCACCCACAATGCAATGCACTCTGCCTTCCCAGGCATGTGTGCACAACACCCCCTCCCTGCCCCCTTACCTGCACTGTGCATGCACGCGCCTCCCAACTGATTTTCAGCCTGTTTGAGGCCATTTTTCACCTTCCCGGAGGCTCAAGAGAAGCTTCTGCAGCTTTGGGAGGTTGAAAAACAGGCCTGTTTCAGCAATACTGGAAGTGCTGAAACGCCTGTTTTTTGGCCTCCTGATGCTGCAGAGGCTTCCCCCGAGCCTCTGAGAGGGCGAAAATGGCCTCAAATGGGCCAAAAATCAGCTGGGAGGTGCATGCATGCATAGTGCAGGTAAGGGGGCAGGGAGGGGGTGTTGTGCACACATGCCTGTGGCTGGGGCTCCACACATGTTTGGCTGGGGCTCCACACAAATGGCTATTCGCCATCACAGGCTTAGACAAACATTCCCCAATCTGGCCTGGTGCAAGGGAGGGGGCACATTGCGCTCCATTGTGCAGGTGGTGTGCGCATGCACCCTCCACTTACACAAATGGCATGTATTTGCATTCACACACAAAGCTGCACTCACGCAAATACAGCTTCCCACAAGCACAAGTGTTGTCCACTTCACACCCAAACACAAACACCATCCATTCATCTCCTATCCATTTTTCCTGAGACCTGGTTTTGAAGAGGCTGCAGCTTGTAGCAGTCTGCAGTCTGGAGTTTGAGGACCCCTGGGTTAGACCCTTAATATCTTTTAAAACTAGCTTCTCTATAGAATCTGCCTGCCCTATACCATGTGACTAGGAAGAATGATGCAGGAACCTACTCTTAGAGAGATGAGCATAAAGAGTCATAAAACTGCATTTTCAGTGGCAGTTCTTATACTTTGGGAGCTCTGCATCAGGCTAGCTTCCACCTTACTATTCCTTAGGAAACATATGAAAGCCATTAACTTTCATAAGACCTTTTAGAAATGGTATTTAAAATATCATCAAATTATATGTGTGTTTACATGCATTTTGCAGATTTTCACCAAGGAAATATTATGATTATTATATAATTATTTATTTTATTCTGCTTTGCTCCCAAAACAATACTAGGTTTGAGAAATAAGCCGGCCTGAATTTGGCATTCTATATGTAGAACCTTATTGCAACTTTTCTCACTTCAAAATCTCATCATGGATGGACAGCACCATCTCTGAAAATGTGTATCATATAATGTAGGATACATAGATAAAACTAGGAATTGACATTCCATTTTCCATTCAATAAGGATTTTTACCCCCTACTTGTGCTAGAAAATCTCATAGAATCAAGATTGGGAGGGACTTCCAATGGGAATCTTGCTGATAATAGGAAATCTATTGCACTATACAGGTTGCAAGTTTGCCTAAGATAGTGCATTAGGAAAAACAATAAATTACACTTTAACCTCAGTCATCATTACGAAGGCTGCCGCTACTATGCTATTACTGGAAATAACAAGTCTTTTGATAGCACCACCTGCCTTGTTCTCCAGAAAAAGCAATTAGAGCAAATGGGTCATTGGTCCTAACCTGATACGACCTTTCTCTTTGTGTGGAGATAGCATTCAGGATTGGGTGATCAGTCTCTTCCTGTGATTGGACTAAGTCTGTCAAAACTTTGATGACACTCCCTCTGCTGCTAAGGACCTCCCCAGAAATTGGCGAAGGAATAGTGACAGATTGACATGTTCTCCTATAAGTATAATACACACCATTACATTCGGAACGCATCATGAAAGGATGGGACTGAATGCTATCTCTACACAAAGAGAAAGGTCATATCAGGTTAGGACCAATGACCCTTCTCCATTGTAGTGGAGATTGCATTCAGGATTGGAACATACCAAAGCCGGCTGTCCTACGGGTGGGCCTAGTGTGGTCCGAGTCCCTTATACAGAATGGACCTTTTGCAGAACCCTCCGTCCAAAAGCTGCCTCAGCAGAAGCAAATAAGTCCAGCTTATAGTGTCTGATGACACTATAAACCTCCAGAGAGGCCTGGGTGGCCCACACCGTCGATGTTGTTGCGCTTCTTGTTGAGTGCGCTGTTATCCTTGGAAGAACTGCAAGTCCCTGTGTTTGGTAGGCCTTGGATATGCAAAGTCTTAGCCATCTCCCCAGAGTCATTGGAGTTACCTTGTAGCCCCTGGTGGAAAGTTGAAAGGAAACAAAGAGGGATTCAGACCTCCTGAAGGACGATGTCCTTGATGTAAATCCTCAATGCCCTCCAAATGTCTGGAGTATGCCATCGTCTTTCTAACACATGCACAGGATGCGGACAAAAGTCAGATAAAATTAGTTCTTGGGATCTGTGGAAACACAAATTCACCTTTGGCATGAACGAAGGGTCTAGTCTTAACACCACTTGATTGGTGTGAAACACACAAAGGTCTTTCCTGACAGACAAGGCTGCCAGTTCCGAAATCCTTCTGATGGAGGTGATTGCTACCAGAAAGGCTACCGTGCAAGACAAAAACTGCAAGGGAATTGACCTCAGTGGTTCAAATGGGGCCTCAGTCAATGACTGCAGTACTTTAGAGAGGTCCCATGTTGGATATCAATGAACCACTGGAGGCCTCAGGTTTGTAGCCCCCTTCAGAAACCTGCAGACCATGGGATGTCTAGACAAAGATTCCACTCCCAAGGATAGAACAGAGGACAAGGCTGAAACCTGCCTCCGCAGAGTGTTAGGTGAAAGTCCAGGCCCTCTTAGAGAAAGTCCAGCACCTGGGCAATCAAGGCCCCAGAAGAGACAATGTCATACTTACAACACCATGCATTGAAAGCTTTTCAGGTTGCATCATAGATGCAGTTGGTGGAAGGTCTCCTGGAGGCCTGGATAGTTCTTATTACTCTGGAGGAATAATTGTCCTGGATCAGAGATCTCTACTTAATCTCCAGATGGCCAAGCGAAGCCACTGGAGCTATGGATGCAAGATTGGCCCCTGGCTGAGCAACACTCTGTCATCCGGTATCCTCCAAGGTCTGGAAATGGAAAGGTTTACTAAGTCTGCAAACCATGGCCTCCTGGGCCAATGAGGGGCTACAAGGATAAGCTCTGCTTTTTCCACCAACAGTTTCTGGATGACCCTTGGGATCAGGAGCAGAGGAGGAAAGGCATACAGGAGCTCCTATGGCCAAGGGCTGAATAAGGCGTTCGTTCCCTCTGCCCCCAGAACCGCAAACCTGGAAGAGAATCTTGGGGTTGCATATTGTCCTGGGAAGTGAAGAGATCCACTGCTGGGCATCCAAAGCACTCTGACAGCTCCTGAAACAAATTGGGATGCAAACACCACTCTGCATGGCTTAGACTGGCCCTGCTAACCAAGTCAGCCTCAACATTGGCCATGCCTGCAATGTGCTCAGCTCTGAGTAATACCTGGTGTCTCTCTGCCCATAAACAGAGCTGCTCTGCCTCCAGCATCAGAGGCCCTAAATGAGTCCCCCCTTGGCGGTTAATGTGTGCCTTGGTAGACACATTGTCAGTCAAGATTAGGATGTCCTTACCTGAGACCACATCTTCTAATTGTCTCAGGGCTAGATGGACTGCTCAAAGCTCTAGCCAGTTGATATTATGGTCCAAATCTGTCTGTGACCATTGTCCTTGAAGCACCCTGGATTGAATGTGGGCACCCCAGCCACTGGCATCTGTGTTCAGCACTAACCTGTTCAATTCCTTGAATAGGAATCCCATGGAAATCGTCTCAGATGATTACCATCTTAAAGATTTAAGGACCAACCGAGTTAATTTGACCTGTAAGAGGGAACAACTCCTGTCTTCTGATAAGGTAGAATGAACCATTGGAGTGACCTGGCATGTAGTCTAGCCCAGGGCACTATATTCATGCATGATATCATTTTTCCCAGAAGCTTAAAAAGCATAGCCAGGGATACTCTAGGTTTAGATTTCACTTGTCCAAGTAACTCCCTGATAGTCTCCTGACGTTCTTGGGATAAGGACACCTTGCAGGAAATAGTATCTATTATATATCTCAGATGGAGTAAGGTATTGGTGGGAGTGAAGTGGCTTTTGGCCTCGTTGACAGAGAAGCCATACTCTTGGAGCACCTGAATGGTGATCTCTAAATCCTCTACAGTTCTAGATGGGGAAGATGACTGGACCAGTATGTCATTGAGATAACACTGGATCTTAACTGATGTAGCCCTAAGGTGGGCTGCCAGGGCTACCAACAGCTTAGTGAATGACTCTGGGGGCTAAGGAAAGTCCAAAGGGCAATGCCCTGTATTGGTAATGCCTCCCATTGTAGCAGAACCTGAGGAATTGTCGATGAGCAGGGATAATAGGGACATGGAGATAGGCCTCCATTAAATCAATGGAGGTCAGGAAGTCTCCCTCCATAATTCCTTCCAGGATATACTGGAGTGAATGCATCTTGAACCGCCTGTATTTCACCCGGTGGTTAAGGCGCTTCAAATCCAGAATTGTCCTCCATCCCCCCGAGGCTTTTGGGATTACAAACAATATGGAATAGAATCCCATGCCTTGTTGACCCTCAGGCACCAGCTGAATAGCCTGACTCTCCAGCAGGTGCTGAATAGCTGTTTCCATAAGGTTCCTTCTCTCTGCATTCCTAGAGATAGGGCAACGAATGAAAAACCTTAGGGGAATAGAGAGGAATTCTATAGATAATCCGGAGCGGACTTCTCCGGGACCCAGGTGTCAGTGGTTACTTCCACCCAACGCCTGGCAAACAAGGCCAGACGTCCCCCAATGGGAGGGTTGGTCTCCATTTCATCTGGGGTGTCGGAAGGGACAACCTCCAGTCCCTCGAAAGGGCCACTTATTGTTAAAAGGATGGTTTTTACCTGTCCTGTCCTGGCTTTGTTCCTGCCTGGGGGCAAAAGACCTCTGGGGTCTGGGGAATCCCCCTACTGTTTCAGGGGTCCTATAATAGAAGCATCTGGCATAGGGAGTTGCTGTATAATCACTTTTTCTGGACTTGGACAGCAAAACCTTCCCTTTGTCCTTGGAGTCCACTAGGACCTTGTCCAGAGACTCTCCAAACAATTTATCCCCTTTAAATGGGGCCATGGCCAACATCCACTTGTGCCTCATATCAGCCTGCCATTGCTTTAGCCAGAGCAAGCAACAAGAGGTCACTGTTCCCCCAATTGCCCTGGACGCAAATCTGGCAGCACTCAGTGTGGCATCAGCTGAAAATTCTACTGCTGCCAATAGTTTGTTCACATGCAGGTGTGATCTGCCATTGTCCAGAGGAATTCTCTCCTGTAGCTCCTGGAGCCAGATGAGAGGTCCTGTTGAAGAAAAATGTTGACAGGTGTGTTCTTTGAATATTTGCTCAGCCTTCTTGTCCTCAGCCTTCAGTGAGTCCTCAGGCTCCTCAGGAATGCCTACGTTGGCTTGCAGGGCCGCAACTGGGGCGTCGACATCAGGTACTTCCAGGGTCTTGGAAAGATCGCCTCCTACATTAAACAATTTTTTGTCTAGGGAGGAAGGGCTTGGACCGGACCCGAGGGACGACCACTTTCTTTGGATGATTGTGGTAAACATCTTTGGTGCAGGGATGACATTTGCTGTGACTGTTTTCTCAGCAAACAATGGATCATTGGGGTCTTCAGAGGGGTCTGCAGGCTCTGTGGTTCAGGGACTAAGCCTCGCCCTGTAGCCTTTGGCCTTAAAGATGAGAGATCTAAAGATGGCAGGTTGGAACAAGCCAGGAATAGAGCCTTGGTCAGCTTCGTTGAGGCCCTCATCATCGGAATAGTTCCTGTCCATCAGCTGGCCACTGTCAGATGTGATGGAGTGGGAGCTTACAGCAGAAATATACGCACCTGATTCTGTATGCAGGGAAATATCATCATCATAATGAGACCTGTGTCTCCTACTGCATCTGGATGAGAAAGTAGAAACCTCTGAGGGACACCCTCTGGTCTGTCTCAAGACAGCTGATACTCCTTGCCTCACTGCCTCATTTAACATAGCCTGCATATTAACCTGGAACTCAGGCTCCTGTGCCCTAACTGGTCTGATCGCAGCTGACATTGGAGTAAAAGTTGCTTCTGGAGCCATTCTGTGCCTCTGATCAGTAACTGTCAGTTGCTCTGTTGCTGGGCAGATAGAGAAAAAGTTTCTGATCTCAGAAGCCTCAATAGATTCCTGCTCTTCAGCTCCCCCTATGGACTCTTCTGCTATTGCAGTCATGTCAGTTTGCAGCTGCCTCTCTCCTCTCAATAACGTACGTTCCTTATTTGGGCGGGAAATTATGCAGGGTGCCATTTCCTCATCATTTTACTCTTTCCCTCGAGCCCACACTTTATCCAGTGCCTTGTCCCTGCAGCGCTCATCCCTCTCTGCTGCCTTGGAGCCCTTTTGGGTTCCTGCAGCCTTGTTCTTTGGCTTGGGGCTGTAAAATGAAACCATCTGTTCTGGGGCTGCTGGGCTTAGAGAGTGTGACGGCCATCAAGCTGCCCCCTCCACTCTCCTGACATCGCGGCTAGCCTTTTGTGATTCTGCCATCTCTGACTCCAATGATCTTACTCTGGAGTCACCCTGATCATGCTGCAGCCTTTCACTTTCCTAAACCTACTCTCACTACCTGTACTCTTCGCTGCAGGTCTTCCATCCCTTTAAAGGCTACCACGGTTAATCTCAGCATCTCCAACAGCCGAAACCGCTGGGAGCCTCCCAAGCCAAAGTGCGGGAGGGGGTGAGGATGGTATTCAAACTCCTCCTGCAATCAGAACCTTAGTACCTTGTAGATCGGCCCTCAGCTGATCCAACGTCCAACGACCAGGGCAGAGTCCCGGCTAGACTGCAGTTTGACAGCTGTCAAAGCGGTAGACCGGTTCCTGCTTGCAATAGAATTCAGGATTGGTGCTTTTATTCCTATTTTTCCAATCAATTTGAAAGGATTTGATAAATTTGCTAAGAGAAGAAATTAACACGTCATCCAACAAACTGACTGAGTCAATTTCTGGGGAGGTCCCTAGCAGCAGAGGGAGTGTCATCAAAGTTTTGACAGACTCAGTCCAATCACAGACAGAGACTGATCACCCAATCCTCAATGCTATCTCCACCACAATGAACAACGTTCATATTTTTTTCTGGAAGGAATAACCAAAATATTAAGGTCCTCAGCAAGAAACTATTAGTTTAACAATCTCATTTTGGCCCCTGTGATTGAAAGCAACTGTTCAGATTACCATTGTTTGATATTATTAACCAGAAATGCCAGAAATTTAATCTGGAACTTTGGCATGCACAACATATACTCTACTTATACATACTTACACAACTATACTTTGGCATGCACAACAATAACCTTTCTTTTTTTATTTCAAATCCTGGTATGTAATATTCTGGTTAAACATATTCTTATTGGATTTGCACAGTCTCCTATTATGTGAAAAACATTAAATACAATTTAGTCCTTTGATTAATCAGGAAGAAGAAAAATATGCATTTTTCCTTAAAAAAACAGGAAGTGAAAAGCTTTCAATTTCTAGAATAAAATAATCACATTTGCTACTATAAGCTAAAAGGAAACTTGACTAGTTCACTTGCTAAAAGTGTGTGTCGTGGTCCACAGTAAAACATTCCTTTAAAACATGATAATTACAGGTTGAGGAAAAGAAATGAAAAGATTTGCTCTTGTATAGATCTCTCTTTTGGGGAAATATTTTCAATTCCAATTAGCTTAATTGAGCAGGAATCTAGAGCCCAAAATGGAAATGATAGTAACAGACCAGGGGTGTCAGCCTTGAGCTTGTCAGCCTTGTGAAACTCAAGGCCCTGGAAACAATAAAGGACCAAATAAAGCATGTGGTGCTTCTGCTAATAAACATTGAGCTTGCAAGGGCTGCGGGCAGCCCTCCTGGGCTTTGTTTTCACTGACAGAGGATTGTAGCCAAAAACAGAGCTTGGGAGCCCACTTTTGATGGCAGAGCACTCAGGCCACCACAGGCACCACCAACACGAGTGACATTGAGCTGGCCATGGCCAACCTAGCCACCCCAGCCCCTCAAGGTCAAACAAAACACTGATGTGGCCGTCAATGAAATTGAGTTTGACACCCGTGTAATTAGACCATTTTTATTTGGCTACAATGAATTTCCAGATTTGTACTTTAGTTTCTGTATTTAATATTTATACTTCATCTCTACAATTGGGTATGTTAACATCACTTTATATACTTATTTAAACTTAGCAGCTGTTGTTCCTTTATATTATTAATACTTATTATTACAGCTGAAATACAAGGAATATACATATACATATACATATCTGTTGTGGCTCTGGGCTTGGATTCAGCTCCTGTGATTGATATGAGTTCAAGTGAAGAGATCATGGCAGAACGATATGAGCCAGCCTGGCTTACTGATTGGACTGATAACCAGGATGAGGAGATGGACGTGACAAAGGACGACAGACCTGATGTATTAGAATTGTCAGGACCTTTGACCTCCTCTGGTTCCTTATCTGATCAGCCGGGAATGGCTGACAGGGAAGTTGCGCTGGTGGATTCAGGGGCTACAACCAGCTTTATGGACTGTGCTTTTGTTAAACATTTTGGAATTCCTTTGATTCCTGTGAATCCACCCATTAAGGTGGAAACCGTAGATGGGCGTGAACTCAAGTCGGGACCCGTTCGCTGTGCTACTCAGCCAGTGCGTATGCGTATTGGGGATCATGAGGAGGCGATAAGTTTTTATGTCACCTCGAACCTCCATCTCCCTTTGGTGCTCGGAATGTCCTGGTTGCGTTTGCACGATCCGTTGGTGGCTTGGTCGCAGAATGCCATTTCTTTTCCAAGCCTACAATGTGTGGACCACCTGAGGCATGTTTGCGCTGGCCAAGATATTGCCACTCCTGCTGTCTCAATTCCTTTGGAGCTGTCGGACTTCTCCGATGTTTTCAGCGAACAGGAGGCAGACCGATTACCCCCACATCGTGCTTATGATTGTCCCGTGGACCTGATACCGGACGCTCCATTGCCAAAGGGGAGATTATACTCCATGTCGGAGCCCGAGTTGGTTGCACTCCGAGAGTTTTTGGATAAAAACTTAGCTTGGGGATTTATTCGACCCTCGTCGTCCCCTCTTTCGGCTCCCGTTCTTTTTGTTAAGAAGAAGTCGGGAGAACTGCGTCTCTGTTGTGATTATAGATGACTAAACTCTATCACCGTGAGGAATAGCTATCCCTTACCGCTCATTCCGGAATTGATGGAGCGGTTGTGGGAGGCTACTATCTTCACTAAACTCGATCTGCATGGGGCTTACAACCTGGTTCGGATGCGCAAGGGGGATGAGTGGAAGATGGCGTTTGGCACTCGTTATGGTCATTTCGAGTACACCATCATGCCATTTGGTCTAACCAACGCTCCCGCTGTATTCCAGCATTTGATGAACGACATATTTCGGGACATGCTGGATCGGTTTGTCGTGGTGTATCTGGATGATATTTTAATCTACTCTCGGTCCAGGGATCACCACCTTCATCAGGTCCGTCAAGTGCTGCAGCGTCTTCGGGAGCATAAGCTCTATGCGAAACTGGAGAAGTGTTTCTTTTTTCAGTCGTCGATAGAGTTTTTAGGGCACATCATTTCTCCCGAGGGCATTGCTATGGACCCTAAAAAGGTTGAGGCATTGTGTAGTTGGGAAGCCCCTCGTCGAGTCAAGGACGTCCAACGTCTTTTGGGATTCGCCAACTACTATCGGACTTTTATCCCGGACTTTGCTAAAGTAATGGACCCCATAACTCAGCTCCTCCATAAGAAGGTCCCGTTTGTGTGGGGTCCCCCGCAACAACAGGCTTTTGACATTTTAAAGAAAGCGTTTGTAGCCGAGCCGATATTGAGGCATCCTGATCCGAATCGTCCATTTGTGGTCGAGACAGATGCCTCTAATGTCGCTATCGGAGCGGTACTGTTACAAGCTTCGAAGGATGGCGTGCCTCTTTTCCCGTGCGCATACTATTCTAGGAAGCTCACAGCTTCAGAGTGCAACTACACCATCTGGGAAAAGGAGTTGTTGGACATTAAGGCTGCTTTTGAGACCTGGAGACATCATTTAGAGAGGGCTCGGCACAAGGTAGAGGTTCGGACAGATCACCGAAACTTGGAACATTTGACCACAGCTAGGAAATTGAACGAACGTCAGATTCGGTGGTCATTGTTTTTTGCCAGGTTCAATTTCTCGGTTACTTATGTTCCGAGTGGACAGAATCGGAGGGCAGACGCGTTGTCTCGGAAGCCCGAGTATATCGGGCCCGAGGATCCTCTTCCTTTATGAACGGTGTTACCATCAGAATCCTTGGCCGTACTGCAAGATCCAGTAGACTTGCGGGCTCGCATACGAGAGGCGCAACGATTGGATGCGTGGACACAGCAGAGACGGGGGGATGTCAGACCTGATTCTCCATGGTCCATTGAAGAGGACTTGCTCCGACATCGGGGTTTATTATACATACCTACCAGGTCATTGAGAGCTCTCATCATGACACAATGTCATGATAACCCCGCTGCTGGCCATTTTGGATTTTATAAAACCTTGCATTTGGTCACCCGGACTTTTTGGTGGCCTCAGGTTCATCACGATGTGTTCTCTTACGTCGCTTCTTGCGTCCAGTGTAGGCAAGCGAAAGCGGCGTCCGGGTGCGCCCTGGACTCCTCCAACCATTGCCGACTCCGGGCAGACCATGGGGAGCGATCTCCATGGACTTTCTCACGCATTACCATCCTCGTCGGGCTTCACGACGGTACTGTGGTAGTTGATATGCTGACTAAAATGGCTCATTTCATTCCCTGTCGGAGATTACCTTCATCCCGCACTACGGCTCAGCTATTTTTACAGCATATCTTTCATCTGCATGGACTGCCAGATAGAGTGGTTTCTGATCGTGGGGTTCAGTTTACTGCGCAGTTTTGGAAACAGTTAATGGCAGCGCTACAAGTTCAGGTGTGCTTAGTGTCAGCGCACCATCCAGAAACTGATGGCGGGACTGAGAAGGTGATTGGCATTCTTACCCAATATTTGAGGTGTTTTGTTAATCAGCGACAAAGCGATTGGGCGAAATACCTCCCATTGGCAGAATTCACTTTTAATAACTCGCAGCACACCTCCACTCGAGTAACGCCATTTTTTGCGAATGTAGGTTATCATCCGCGCTTCTTCCCATTAACTTGGATGGATTCACCGATTCCTGAGACACAAGATTTTCTGGAGGAACTACAAGCGGTCCACCGTTTAGTAAGGCAACAACTTGAACGAGCGAAAGAGGACTATAAACGGTTTGCGGACCGGTCACGTTGAGCACCGCCTCCGTTAGCTGTGGGTGACAAGGTGTGGTTGTCCACGAAACACCTTCGGATCGATCGCCCAATTAGGAAATTGGACCATCGTTTCATCGGTCCATTCCCGATTGAGGCGGTTATCAACCCTGTGGCATACCGGCTCACCTTACCGCGCTCCATGCGTATTCACCCTGTCTTCCATCGCTCTCTTTTGGTTCCTGACTCCCCAGACTGTCCTCTGCGTGCTCCAGCTGGTACGACTTCCCCATCAACGCCCCGTGAGGAGGCGGAGGTTGATGACACAGTGGTCAGCGTTACCGATTCGCGTTGGCTCAAGGGTCGTTTTCAGTATTTAGTCGGGAGGAGAGTGGATGACTCGGAAATTTGCTCATGGACGGATGCGTCTGCAGTTCATGCTCCAGACATCATTCGGGACTTTCATGAACGTTTCCCTTCGAAACCGCATCCGGATAGTCAGACCCGGGGGAAGGGCCCTGCGGTGAGGGATAGTGTTGTGGCTCCGGGCTTGGATTCAGCTCCTGTGATTGATATGAGTTCAAGTGAAGAGATCATGGCAGAACGATATGAGCCAGCCTGGCTTACTGATTGGACTGATAACCAGGATGAGGAGATGGACGTGACAAAGGACGACAGACCTGATGTATTAGAATTGTCAGGACCTTTGACCTCCTCTGGTTCCTTATCTGATCAACAGCCGGGAATGGCTGACAGGGAAGTTTTGAGAGAGTCTTCTAGTGGAGATGAGAACTTGGAAAATTTGTGGTTAAATGTAAAAAATAGAAGACGGTTGAAAAGGCAAAATCAGCTGGAGCGAATGAGAAGAGCAAGTCAGTAAATTAACACGTTGCCTTAATGAGTATAAAAGGACACAGCTGGGCTGGTACATTTCGCCAGGAACAAAATAACTATTTGAGTGAGGACGTTACAGCAAAGAGCTCTGAGGCTGAGGATTTATTGCCAGGACTGGTTTGCCGGACAGAGTAAAGATTTATGCTGTGGTTTCTGCCAGCCGTTATCTTGTAAGACTTCTTTCCGTTTGATTTAATTGTGAAACGGCTGCTTTCTGTTTTGTTCGTTTGAATTTTGAAGGGGAGTCATAACACATATCTATATACATCTCTCTCTCTCTCTCTCTCTCTCTCTCTCTCTCTATATATATATATATATATATATATATATATATATATATATACACACACACATATACACACACATACACACACACACACACACACACACATATATATATACACATATATACACACACACACATACATACATATATATATGGTATTCAGCTTTGTTCGGGTATTTTCCCACGTCATTATAGTTGTGCTTTTAAAGTTGTAGCAACGTTTCGGCAGAATTTCATCTGCTATCATCAGGCTTCTGTATTGTGTTCACCTGTGAGTCAGGCTTTCACAGCCATTTCTGTTTTAAATTTGGTGCTAGCCTACTGCTGTATTAGAATGTTTTTTTCTTCATCCTGATTGGTTGGGAGTCTTGGTCTGTGTTTATTGGTCTTGGGAGTTTGCTATGTTCTGCTTGGTTCGTGTTTCTAATATCAGGATGAAGAAAAAAACATTCTAATACAGCAGTAGGCTAGCACCAAATTTAAAACAGAAACGGCCGTAAAAGCCTGACTCACAGACAAATACAATACAGAAACCTGATGATGGCAGATGAGATTCTGCCGAAACGTTGCTACAACTTTAAAAGCACAAGTATAATGATGTGGGAAAATACCCAAACAAAGCTAAATACCATACATATAAATACCTGCGAAAACTTAAGAAAACAAATATATATACACATATATATATATACCATACATATAGATACCCACGAAAACTTAAGAAAACATATAGATAGATAGATAGATAGATAGATAGATAGATAGATAGATAGATAGATAGATAGATAGATACCCACGAAAACTTAAGAAAACATATATATATATATATATTCAGCTTTGTTCGGGTATTTCCCCACATCATTATAATTGTGCAAATACAAACATATATAATATAATATAATATAATATAATATAATATAATATAATATAATATAATATAATATAATATAATATAATATATATATATATATATATATATATATATATATATATAGTATGTATGTGTATATATATGGCATTCGGCTTTGCTCTGGTATTTTCCCACATCATAGTAGTTGTGCTTTTAAAGTTGTAGCGACGTTTCAGCAGAATCTCATCTGCCATCATCAGGCTTCTGGTGGGAAAATACCCGAGCAAAGCTGAATGCCATACATGTAAGCACCTGCGAAAACTTAAGAATATCTATCTATCTATCTATCTATCTATCTATCTATCTATCTATCTATCTATCTACCTACCTATCTATCTATCATTCAGCTTTGTTGGAGTATTTTCCCACATCATTGTAGTTGTGCTTTTAAAGTTGTAGCAACGTTTCTACAGAAGCCTGATGATGGCAGATGAGATTCTGCCGAAACGTTGCTACAACTTTAAAAGCACAACTACAATGACGTGGGAAAATACCGAACAAAAGCTGAATGCCATACATGTAAGTACCGCGAAACTTAAGGAACTTTGAATCTTACGCGGAGAAAACCCGAACAACCAAAGATCCACATACAAATACCCATGAGAACCTCAGAAAACAAATATATATATATATATATATAAGAAAACTATATATATCAGAAGAATATATATCAGAAAACATATATAATTATATATATATATTATATATATATATAATGTTATATATATTATATATATATATAATGTTATATATATATATATATATATATATATATATATATATATATATATATATATATGTAAAATGGCTATGTATGTTATTTTCTTCATAAAGCACAAACTATTTTATACTTAGAGAAAGTATAAATAATGCATTTGTGTTTCCTCTCTAGAAATGAAAAGAAAGAAGGACAACAAATTTATCTACTTTTAGTGATGAAAACAGTAACACTCCACTTCCTCAGCCTCAAGCAATAAATTGATTTAACATTTCAGACCAACATAAATTTTAAAATTATATCTGCTAGGAGGTGGAGAGAATAATTATGACTCTGGGAATTTCACAGAATCCATGTAATTTCTTATTTGTTACAATTTGTCAAGCTTTCTTCTTCTCAAAAGAAGTTGGGTATCACATATTGATACCCGTCACAATACACAAGCATAACCTTTTCCTCCATATACGCCCAAAATATTAAAAGATCCTTACAGAAAAATGTCTGAAATCTCTATCGCCAGCAAAATACTACACGCACAATAAAGTAAAAACTAATGTTGCAGTTCTTCGAAAACCAAGTTGTAAATAAAAAAGGTTATAAATGAAATTTTAATTAAAATTTAAACTGTATTACTTTTGGCATTTTAAACTACTATCAAATTAAGGATGATAATTTCCCTGTATTATTGTACCTTTTTCATATAACTCAAAGTTCTCTAGGGATTCAGGAAACACACAGAGCTTTTGACTATGATTCATTAAAGAGAGAACTATTAATACCTGTTGCGTAACATTTTGTGTTTCTCCAAAGTTCTCTTTCATTGATTCATTCATTCCATTCACACACACAACACACACACTTGTATCAATGAATAAAAAGAAAAAGAAAATATTTAAAATAAATCAAAATGTTTGTATCAGTGAATAAAAAGTAAACAAAATTAAGATAAGTCAAAGATGTTTGTACCTTCTAATTGCTTTAGATTTATTAGATTTATTTACTGTGTTTTCTTTCCATTGAACTTAAGATGTAAAGTTCCATTCAGATACAGGAGCAGACCAGTCATTCCCTCTCAGTTCAAACCACGTCACAGAATTGTGGTGGTGAAAATAGACGGAGGAAGGCATATAAAAAAAGCAATAAATCTGGGATAAAAAGCCATGAGTATATCTAATAAATAAAACTGCTCGCAACAATAAAGCAAAAGTCAAATTGTACATATCTGAAAAGCTTAATATAGCACACTATAACAGGGTGACAAATACTGCACTGAAAGCCAAAGCTGATGACATGCAGTTCAATTCCATGGCATTAGCAGTTAAGAAATATAATATAGATCTTGCACTATGATGTAACTGGGAAATTCAATGCAATTCAGACTTAGGACTCAGATAAAAATAAAAAGCAGCAAAAATGAATGCGATATTTCTAACATTCTAAGTGGTTGTATGGAAGATAATCTTTTCTTTCATTTCATATATAGAAATGGTTCCCAAACTTTTTCAGTCCACTGCCCCCTTGGTGCTACAAACTCATCCTCAATGCCTCCCACCCACGGAAGGCATTCAAGTTTCTGTGGTCATGGCCAAATTTGAGCGTGTGGCTTGCTGGTCACGTGACTGGGTGGACGTGGCTTGCTGGTCACATGACTGGGTGAGTGTGGATTGGTGACTGGCAAACCAAATACAAGTGGTCCTCACTTAATGGCTGATTACTTAGCAAGTGTTCTAATTTATGACTGGCCTCCCCAGAACTAGTTGACCTGTTTTTGGAGTTTTGACAGCCATGCACACACATATATACATACCTTCCAACCCTGATGGAGCAGGTCATTGGACTAGAATCGGCAAAGCATCTCTGATTAGATTCTAGTAGTGAATAAAATCTAATCAGAGATGCTTTGCCGATTCTTGTTGATTTGTTTTATTTGTATTTCTTTATTTTATGTTGCTGAATTGCATTGACATGTGTGTCCCTTCTTGTGCACAACCCAGAAGCTTTTGTGATTCTTTGCAGCAAAATTTACTGACCTCTGGCTTTGCTCTACTTTTCAAACGTGCCGGCACTGCCGTGTTCTAGGTGCCGGCCCCGCAGGTCCACACCATTGAGCCTGCTGCACTGGAGGGGCCTGCCCAAGCAAGTCCGAGCGGAGTGGTGCACCAAATCAATGGGGAGAGGGAAAGAGAGATAAGAGAGAAAGAGAGAAGCAAGAAAAGAAAAAGGGACAAAGAAAGGGGGGCATGGAGGGGGGGGAGAGGGAGAGGGAGAGAGAGAGAGAGAGAGAGAGAGACCTGATGCATCAGATTGAAATGAGGCCTAGTTTAGAGGCCCTTTTCCACATTGAAACATCTTTGGCAGCATCCTTGCCAGCACATTGAAACATCTTTGGCTTCTATTAATCAAATGTTTTGTGGATGAAACATGGCCAAGACTATCAGGAAGCTCTCACATTTTGTTGAGGCTTTAAACAGGGTCCATTGGACCAGATCTCCACCTAAAAAATTACTTTTCCCCAACGTATTACAATGCCAATTCTGAAGAAGGCAAAACCAAAATGTACTGGTAAATTACAAGGAGAACACACACAGACACACACTCCCTTCTAAGCCTGCTGGAGCAGGTGATTGGACTAGAATAGATATCTCATTATCTTTCTCCTCCCTCCTTCTTTATTTCTTTTTTTTTCTGTTCCTTCCTTCTATCCCCCTCTTTCTTTGTCCCTTTTTCTTTCTCTTCCTTTTCTCTTTCTCTTCTTCCTTCTCTCTTTTTCTCTCTCTCTTTCCCTCTCTGAGGCTCACCCCACTGACTTCATGCACCGCTCCGTTCGGACTTGCTTGGGCAGGTGCCTCCGGTGCAAGGGGCTCAATGGGGTGGAACATGGCGGCGGGATGTTTGAAAAGGAGAGCAAAGCCACTCTAGCTTTGCTCTCCTATTCCCAACGCTGCATTCGGGGCGCCGTCCCGAACACGGCGGTGGGATGTTTGAAAAGGTTTTCCTTTCCTATTCCCAACGCTGCATTCAGGGCGCCGCCCTGCTGCCTGAACACAGCAGTGGGATGTTTGAAAAGGCTTTGCTCTCCTTTCCCAACGCTGCGTTCAGGGGGAGCAGCTTCTTGCACCAGAGCGTGCAAGTCAATGGGATGATCCTGCAGGGCCTTGCCTTGAACACGGCAGCCAGATTTTTTCTCATCCCTGAATTGTGCCCTGCCGCTCACCTCCAGCACCCCCCTGCTGCCTCTTAGCGCCCCCTGCCGCCCCCCTTGCCTCTCAGTGCTCCCCTAAGGCATCCCACTGCCCCCCAAGGGGCGGTACTGCCCACTTTGGGAACCACTGATATATAGTGTTCTCAAATTTCCTTCTGAGAAGCAAGAAAAGTTTCAAATATGTTGGAACATATTTGAAGTGCTGTACTCTCTGAACTGAACTCATTAAAACATTTTCCAACAAAGAAGTTCATATGGGAAGTAGAACAGAGGAAAGGTTGTTTAAGTTTAAAGTGAAATTGGTTAAAAATATCTTGTATAAAATAGTACGAGAAAGCTATTTAATATCTTCCATAAAATTAAATGGATACAGGTCGCTTAGTGACTATATAATGGATGTACCCACAGTTACTTACAATTAAGATTCAATATTCTGACAGTCACCCTTTGCCATCACGATTTCATTTTGAACACTTGGCAACTAGCCCATAATTATAAAACGATCACCTGAACATAATTTTCTATATTTTTTGCTGGAAGCTGGTTTTTACGTCTTGTTTCTGGCAAAAAAGCCCATAGGGTATAGTGCTTCGCTAAATGATCACAATGTTCACATAACTGTCATAAAAAGGGTCATAAAATTGGGTGTAAACATGTGGTGTCCCACTTAACGACCACAATTTATGACCAAAATTCCTGGGTCAATTGTAGATTGATAGATAGATAAACATACAGACAGTAAGTTCCCAGGGAAAGAGGATTTTTAAAATTTCAGCAGCATGTCAGAAAAAAGCATCTGAAGGAGCATGGTCGAAAACATGCAATGACACACATCCTTGAAGGATGAATGAAAATCTAAGCTATAAAAAGTTATTAGAAGGTTATGTAGAACAGTTATTTTTAAAATGGTAGGACTCAAAAGGGGGAGGGATTAATCTGAACCTTGTTTGAATCACTTTATAATACTGTATATACCCATTCCCTTATCAACTTTGTAAAGCAAAAGATATTGCTGACAGCATTATCATAACATAAATAAGATTCCCACTCAATAGGGTGGGGCTTCATCACGTGTATATGGTAGATATGTTCAGCTACCGTTTTCCAAAATATAGTTCTTGCCTATGTTGACTAGTAATCCTGAAAGCTGTAGTTCAATACATCTGGAGTTCAAAACTAGGGAAGCTATACAGCACTGCCAATTTATGTATGTGTTTCATTTTTTTTAGTATAATCAACTGATAATATGCCACCAAACTAGTATCAATTCTTAGTAGTTACATAAACTTTTGTTTCCAGTCAATCATCTTAATATTGTTTCTCCTCTTCTTCTCTTTCCTTCTATCTTTCCCAGCTTATTGACTTTCATTATTACAAGCATGTTCTGCATTAACACCACACAGGTTATGAGTTTTCATTTATCTTCTTCCAATCCAGCTTCTCTCAATACATGTACAGGCTGTATACATTATGAAGCCTTGGTTCATTTCTTTCTGGAATCAATCTTTTTGCCACATTGATGACCCAAATAGAGGTTTTACATGAGGACAATGAGATGTTCTGAGATTTCTATTTTTCTAAGCATCTTCCATAGCTGGACATAATAAATACACATAGTCTTTTTATTCATTTGTCAAATTTAGGGATGCTCCATCTCACTCTCAAAAGTGGCTCAGTGGCTAAGATGCTGAGTTTATTGATCAGAAAGGTTGGCAGTTCGGTGGTTCAAATCCCTAGCACCGTATAACAGAGTAAGCTCCCGTTACTTGTCTCAGCTTCTGCCAACCTAGCAGTTCGAAAGCATGTCAAAATGCAAGTAGAAAAATAGGACCATTTTGATGGGAAGGTAACAGTGTTCCGTGCTCCTTCAGCATTTAGTCATGCCAGCCACGTGACCATGGAGGCATCTTTAGACAGTGCTGGCTCTTTGGCTTTGTAACAGAGATGAACACACTCCCTAGAGCTGGAAATGACAAGCACATATGTACGAGGGGAACCTTTACTTTTACATCTCATCCTCAGGGTAATTCTTTTTACTGAGAAACACTAATGAACATAATCAATGAATTATAATGACAATATTGTCCTCTCTTTGGTGATGGGCTTTCCTAATTATATATGCATCAGCAATAATGTCTAATGTTTCTCAATTTTTCTAACCCAGCCTGATCATCTGACAACTCTTTCCATATACAGCTCTAATCTGTTAGATGTTCCTAAGATTTTCTTTTTGTTAGCAATGAAATTAAAGATAATGTACCATAGTTTGCATACTCTGTTTAGTCTCCTTTCTTTGGTATTAGTGTATATACTGTGGGTATTCCAATAACTGATCTAGCCTTCTGATTTGTTAATTTTTTTTAGTATAATATATCTAAAATATGTGAATTTTAATGTATTTTGAGAAACCCTATCAAACCTTCCAAAAAATTATTTATTTCTTTTATTTCTTTTTAACATTTTGTGCTGACCACATATATTGTCACAGTTATTTTTTAAAAATACCATTGACAGAAATTTTCCTGTCCAAATTAATCATTTTAATTATGCTGTCAAGAGCTGTATTAGGACTTTATATAAAATCTGTTTCCTTAATGAGATTCTGTAGGCATATATTTTTATGTGTATTCTTTCATATAAAAGCTATATTTATTGTTGCCTTGGGGAATGAAATGAAGAATAGTGTACGACATTTTAAATGGACTTTCATGGAATAGTTTTTGTTCCTACTCTGCATCTTTATATACTTTGTAATTCATCACTCATTCATATTTGCAAGACTTTTTCCTCAGTGTATGCAGTTTTCTATGCACAAACCACAACTTGTTTTTAAAAATGTGAATTTTGGGTACACATATGTTCCATTTACATTTATATTCCCAATTCTGCTACAACCTAACCATTCAGTCCCTAGAGAAACATCATATGAAGTTAAGTCAGCAGTTCCTTACTGGAAAAATATACTAGACTAAATAAATAAGAGTATACCAAATTTATGCACAATCTTTTCAGGAATTATTTATGTGTTACAATTGTCTTAATTCTATGAAAATTTCACTCACTAACATATTTATTTCCTTTCTTTATCTCAATTTATTATAAGATAGAGAGAGAAAGGGAGGGGGAGGGAGAGGGAGAGAGACAATGGAGTTGATATTCACTCTGAAATCAAATTAGTTCACAAGATTGTTGTGAGAAGAAAATGGAAGATGAACCCTCTCCCATTCATAAAATCTTATGATCGAAAAAAATGCTATAATGGCAATAAATAAAAGCTATCCTATAAATAAATGTATATTACAGGTAAATGCTACTAATCACTTATAAGGATTCAAAAACTGAATCCACAAGAATGGAACAAATCTGATGTTCATCATATTAAATAAATAGAATTAAATTTTCCCCCTACACTGGTTTTTCTAGCCTGAAATGAATACGAACTTTGAAATATACTGTGACCATCAACTTTAGTTTAACCCTTTGTAGAAGACGATGTAAATCTTAAGGGATTTCAGAATTTGAGGCTACAGCAAATTAATAAAATACAATATTGTATCCTATATTGATGTTCCTTATGATTGAGAGTGAAGCTGTTAATGTTTTACTGTATATGGTAGGGAGCACTGGAAGACTAAGATGATACTAGGAACTATCCCTTATTCAATCCCACCATTAATTACTGTATCAAGGAAGAAAATCTTCCATGAAAACTGCTGAGCTCAAAGTTTCCCTGTTGTGTCCATTAGTAGTTTTGGGGTGTTCAGCACCTTTTTTAATCAGACATAGTCCGTCTCAAGATTCCTATACTACAATCCTTAGTTAGCCTGCATGATTTTTTTTCTTTTAAGAAAGAATATGCTTTCTTTTTCAGAATACTGAGACCATAATAAAAGAAAGCATAACCTTCACAAAAGAGACTACTGCTCTATGGGAAAATTACATGCTGTGAAATCAAGAAAGCTGGAACGCTTCCTTCATAAAATTTAAAAACCTTAATCACTGCTCACAATACTATCAATATAAGATGCTCCCTATATTAAACAAGTAACAAAATCAAGGAACTTGTTTTGTTACAAGGTACAACATATTCTTGTTGCTTTCTTTGAACTAGGTATATATAATTCAGATACCTAAAGGATATCGAACTGCCAACCCATGCTTTAGAAATCTGCAAATTAAGGCACCAAAGAGGGGTTCTCGTGATCCCCTAACTTGATCTCATACAATGCAACCCACCACTGGAAATACCTCTATGTATATATTCAAGAAAATTTATGTAGTACTACTCTGTTCGGGGTAGACCCTGTCCAATCAGGATTTTTCATCTGAAAAATTCTATCCGTACAGCATTAAAAGCATGCATAAGCCCTTCTGGCATTTCCAGCTATTGTGACTACTTGTGCAGTGATATTCAACTAGTGGACTGTATGAAAGAAGTTCATACATTCTTTGAATATGTAGAGAGAGAAAAATCCCATCATTTCTTTCAGTCCTCACCAATTTATACATGAACACTACTTTTCCTCACTATTTGTCCCAGATTTATCGAGTGTGGGGGGACAACTATTGAGGCTATCAAGTCAAGACCCTGTTTAATGTAAGGAATCCAAATTAAAATATTCCTGATTGATGCTCTTTAGCCTTTGTTTGAAACCATCCAAGAAAACATATCATTTTCCCGACTAAATAAATTCTCTCTCAAGCTCTTTTTAGGAAATGGAGGGGGGTGTATGTTTGTGTGCGCACACGCACACACACATACACCTCTGTCTGTCTAACAAACATTCCATTGTAAATCTGCCTTTCTATAGGTTAAATCCATTGTTTAAGACAGAAAACAGGACTTGGCTTCCTTTTCTGTGACTTTTCAACATTTATTTGAAAAGTGCTATTTACCTCCCTTGATTTTTTCCCCCTTCTCTAGGCTAAATATAACAAAAATTTTCAACTTTTCTTTATAATAACCATATCTCCAGCCCCAATCATCCTTCTTGTATCTCATTCCATTTTAAATATTTTTAAAAATGTGAGGCTCAGACTTGCAATACACAAGATAAGGTCTGATTGAAACAAAGTAGAATGATTATTTTTTGTGAATTGTAAGCTACTTTTATTAATGCAACTTAATTATGGATTTTTCTTTTCAACCATAAAAAGTACCATTACCTAGCTGGGCAAACTCTATTTTCTAACTGTGTTTTGATTATAGTCTCCTAAGTGGAAGACTTCCTACTTCCTTCTGTTAAATTTCACATTGTTACTTTCATTTCATTTCTGCAACCAAGAAAGTCATTTTCAATTTCATTTTTGTTCTCTAGACCTTCCCTGGAACTCATACTTATTTATTGCAAAAATTAACTCAAAATCAGAATTTAAAAGATCTGCCATTTACCTGGTGACATTTAAATCAGCTTGTTATTCTTAGCATCCTTCACTAATCTCAGCTCTTTCTAATCTTCTATTTCTTTGACATAATCCCTATTATTATGAATTGGCAAAGATCAATATTATTAGATAATCTAATTATCTTAATATAAGATACAAAATGTAGAATGATAGAATCTACAATAATTATATACAGAACAATATATAGAATGCAATAATAATATTATTTGTTCCTAACAATATGAAATCACTGCTACCAGTTATTTAGCTGCAGTTAGCCTTCATACACATCAAGTTCTTTCCAAGGATGTTATAATGTATTGGCATAGTACATGGGCAGATTGGACCAATGGTGGGATTCAAATAATTTAACAACCAGTTCTCTGCCCTAATGACTGGCTGGGTAAGCATGGCCGGGTGGTCTTGTGACTGGATGGGCATAGCCAACTAGCCATCACTCATCACCCATCACACCCAGCCCCAGCCCCAGCTCCTGGCCATTCTCCCTTTCCCCAGGCCTTGGACACCTCAAGAAATGAAAGTGTTAACCAACCCTCAGTTTCCTGGTGCAAATGCCCCCCACACCCCCATGAAAGGATAGGGAGAGACCAGCAACGCATTCTGGTCCCATCACCAATGAAAAAAGGCATTGGAGGCTGAGCTTATTAAAAAGCAATATATTGTATCATAACAGCCAACATTTCACACCTGAGATGGCAGAGGCAATAAATCCCATTGACTCCACAGAAGCAATTTACAATTAAAGCCCATTTGTACCCCCAAAATAATAAATAAATAGCAGAAGGAAAAGGATTGGCAATACTTCTGTGCAGACTATTGTAAACTAAAGCTGGATTCATCCCTGTGGATGGCTAGGGCCAATGAACAAATGTAGAGAGGCATGCCTGCAACAACATCAACAGCCCACTGAAACTGGGCAGATGCCATGCCCTGATTCTGTCATTGTCATGAGATTTTATTGAGAGAAGAGGGTAAACCATGGAACAGCTAATGACAACTTCAAGATACCTCTTTAGCTGGATGGAGGTACAGTGCAAATAATATCATAATGGCATGTTCCTCAAGGCATCATTCATGATAGTAAGCCCATAGCATCTTTTAAAGTGTTCAACTATCATTGTACCAGAAAAAAATCCCAATAATGAAAATAGACTTTATATCATTTCAGGGGTGGCAAGCAATGAAATTCATTAGTAACAGAAGAGCATTTGTCTACTCTTAGGAGTGAATGTGTCTTCATTGTGCAAATAGTTGTAAGATAAGACTTTTACTTTTAGATAACTGTAGGACACAGTGCTTCACTGATGAAGCTTTGAATGAGTAATCCCTTGGAAGCAAAGTTATGAATTATTATTAATTATTTCTAAGCAGTGGAACAGAGGAATCGCCTTGTGATTCTACATAACAAGTAGGTTTTGGAGCAAGACTGCTGGCCAAGATGAATAAGATACACTTTGAATTTTTGTTCTGTGAAGTGTCCCATCATGCATAAATCCAAATACTAAGCCATAGCAGGTTTGCTTTGCAAATGAGTAGGATATGATGCAGACAATTTTATTTCACCATTTTGTATTATATATGTAGCAGTAAATAGTGATTTTTCCCTCCTTCCTTGCTTGCTTGCTTGCTTCCTTCCTTCCCTCCGTCCTTCCTTCATTTTTCCGACTGTTTTTCAGCCATTGTCTAGGCCGTTTGGGGGTATTTTTTGGGATGGTTTTGGGGTGAAAAATGGCCTGAATAATGGCCTGAAAATGACCTCCCAAAACAGCCACAGAATTACTGGTTTTCAGCTTTTGGGGCTGTTTGGGGACCATTTTTGGCTGAAAATTGCTGTTTTGGGGCCATTTTTATATCTATTTTCAGGCCATTTTCACCCGGAAAACGGCCCATAAACAGCCCAAAAATGCCCCCCAAACTGCATGAAAATGGCTGAAATCAGCCCAAAAAACAGGCAGGGCAGTGCCAGCCAGCAGTGGGATTATCTGGTTCGCCAAACTGGCCAGTATTTAAACAACCAGTTTGCCTGAACTGGTCCAAACTGGCTGAATCCCACCTTTGGATAGAACCACTGTGACTTTTTGCAATTTATAATACTGCCTGCCTGCTAGATATTAGCAAAGATATGCATGGAATTCTAATTCATTGCTGTTGTCTAGAGCTGGTGGAAATATACATTTAACAGCTCATTTCTATTTGCCACCCAAAATTTTTTGTCTGACAGTGAGCAAATCAATTACATCCAGTATTTCAGCTGCCTCAGGTTTTTTTTTTCTTTAAAATGGAATATGGTTATCGATTAATGATTACTTCTGTGAATGTATGTGTTCATGATATAATCACAATGATATTGTACCAGTCAATTATGTCTATGTGGGCAAAATGTTTGCGGACATGGGAAAAAAGAAAAGATCTTTTTGATTATTCTCAATTTTCTTTAAAATGAAAAAAAAATCTGAATTACAAAACCATTTATTACCATTGTTCCTGCTATTTCTACTTCCTGAATTATAAACTAAATCAAACTAAATCTCTCATGTTCTATAACAAATCAAATACACATGATGTTCCTTCCTTTGCATGAGATGCTACCCAATTATAACTTCAAGCATCCTTCACATATTGGACATACTGGCAGTAGTGGTTGGGAACTAAGCATCAGCAATATTTGGATGGCCACAAATTCTCACTTGTGCTATTAAAACACACTTATGACTCTGAAAATACAGTAATTGTTAGAACAATGAAGTACAGAGATTTTTTTGAAAGAAAAAATCATTTATTCACCAAAACATGTGTTATATGTGACTTGGTTACTATGCAGCCCTATAATCAAAGTCCCAAACAGATTCAAAAATACAAAAATCAAGTTTTTATGCTATCTTGGTTGCTGCTTCTTAATATTCATGCTTTATAAATACAGCATTATTTTCTCATCATGACAAAACCTCCATATAAGATTTTCAGTCGTACAGCAATATCTCTTGTTGCATATATTAGTAAGAAGTGATAATATATTTTCAATTACACTGAATCATAAAAAAGTATTATGGAAAATATGGAGAAATAAAAATGGGGAACAGAGATAATTAGATGGATTATTTGTAGGAATTATGGAAAATGCATTTTAGGTTTGTATCACATTTAGCAATGAAAAAAACATTCTATGGTGAAATTGAGGGAGCTTCTGAATGATGGAGGTATCAAAATTTGTACAAGTAGAAATACTCATTCACATATTATTTTCCAAAATTCTACTGATTTATTGGCACCTAAGTAGTAAATACAGTAACATTTCTAATAATCTATATTAGTATATTTATACATTACTTTAAGATTTCAAATATTCTGTTTAAAAATGTATGGTAGACCAGTTTGGTATAGTGAGGAAGGCATTGGTGTATGAGTTTTATTCCCAATTCAGGAACAAAGCCAGTTGGGTGAATTCAGGCCAGTTACTACTTCTTGACCCTAGGAAAGAAGAAATGACAAATGACATGTTACCACAAAAAGTTCAGGGACTCATCCATTACCAGGAGTCAATACTAACTTAAAAGAGTTTCATGACTCAAATGGCTTTACACCTCATTTCAGGGTTTGGGGTTTTTTGGGGGTGGGAAGAGCATGCATTAAAAGACAACTAGAGGAGGAAGGCAGCTGACATTGCGGTGAAACAGTGTGGACAATTGGCAGCTCTGTGAAGTTCTGCCAATTTCTTCAATCCGGGGGCTCTACAGGATCAAAAGTCACCCTGTAGGGGTGATGAAGGTAGAGGGAATGCTTCGGTGGTCACGAAGAAAGCGCAGTCTCCTCGATTGACCCAAAGAAAACCCCTTGAACCGGCAGAAGAAAAGACGGCCATTATGGCTGAACCGAAGTGTGAAGACAGCTGAAACGGAAGAGAAGAAAGGAAATATCCTGTAACAGTGTGCTCAGTCTGGGTAAGAACTCTTCTAACTTTGCCATGGAATTTTCCCTAATGCAATCCCTTTGGAAAATGGACTTAACGGTGGTAAATAGCAGCAACTAAAGCCTGGAGCTACTGTCAGATTTGGAAAAGAAATAAAAGAAATTGTAGTCAGAAGTAATTTATAAAATAAAGCACAGATTGGATTGGTTAGCTTTTCAAAAATTAAATTGTCTCAAAATTCTGGATTATACTCTTACTACCACCTTGACTTGAAGAAGTTTGGGAAATTATTGGAAAATATTTTTATTCAGAGACATTTTATTTGCAGTAAAAGTCAGGAGAAAAAGTAACAGTAACACCTGCTGGCTGAGGAAGGCAATATAGAGCTGAAAAAAGTGAATGAAGTGAAAGTTGTTATGACTAGGATAGATTGGCTGGAATATACAAAACACCTTGTCAGATCCATGTATCTATCATGTCTTCAGTGGAAAAAGAAAATGGGGGAGGGGGGGAGGCTGATAAAGAAATCCTTTCTTGATGTAAGCTGATTATATTTAACCTTATATCAAATTTGTATAACCCACACATGATACAATGGAGGGAGAAAAGCCAGGTGGCCAGAACCTATCACTTTCGAGAGGCACAGCCAGGAGATGAGAAGATCATAAAAATTCCACAGTGAGATGTGTCCTGGGAATGTCTGGAAAAGGGGGTGGGGGAAATTAGGTATGCCCTGGGAAACTGTGAAAAAGATTGTTTCTACAGAAGGGGTGGGGGGGAATTAACATACTGGTTTTTGTTTCACTAAATATATATCGAGATAAGGGGAGAGGTTCTAAATTCCATTATGTATCCCTGTATGCCTGAGGGACCTCAGACGCTGCTTTGAACTCCTACATGAATTGTCTCATCTCTATAAAGGATTCCTTTTGATATGTTTGGTTCTCAGAAATTCATTCTTGCTAATTGAATGGGAAAAAGATCTGTAGCCTGACACACCCGCAAATTGATTATACATTGTTCTTGGAGACAGACTGTGAAAACATTCAACTTTTAGAACCTTGAGGATTATAAATATGTTTGACAGTATGAGAGTATGAAACAGCTTGGAGTTTTGAAACTAACTTAAATCTGTTAAGGGACTAATTAATGGAAAGATTGTATGAACTACTCTAATATTGGCTATCTTAGTGGGATTTTAAGAGATTACTCAGTAAAAATTTAAATTTATTAAAATAAGGCAAAATGGGACTGCAAGGGAAAATAAATGTTTTAATATTATTGATGCTCCAAGGTACGCAGGAAATGATAGTAAGGAACCATGGGGAGATAAAAAGAATTGATACATGATGTAATTGTGAGACCAGAAAATTATGACCAAAAGACATTGAACAACAAACATAAATTCAGGAAACAGAAAATAAATAGAAAGAACAGAGGAAAGAACAGGGAGGAAAAATGACAAATGATACAAAAAGATAAAAAAGAAGAGACAGCCAAAGCTGAAACAGAAATGGTGAACTACATTTAAGAGATCAAAAGTTAGAAGGGGATACACAGAAAGACACCCCTGAAGTGAAAGATCAATGAAAGGTATAGTGAAGATTCAAAAGAGTGAAGCAGCAGCAGAGATAGAAGAAATACTTAAATCAAACACGAATGAGATAAGAAGATACAAGATACATGGGAGAAGTATGGGAGATGTGCCAAGAAGTCAACAACAGTTGACGGGTGGGATTCAAATTTTTAACAACTGGTTCTGTGGGCATGGCTTAGGTGGTAGGCGTGGCTTGGTGGTCATATTACTGGGCGGATGTGGCTTGGTGGTCATGTTATTGGCTGGGTGTGGCCAACTCAATATCATTCACATCGAGGTATGCATTTCCTCGCCTGGCCTCTCATGACTGTGGGGATGCTGCCACAGTCGTAAGTGTGAAAAATGGTCATAGGTCACTTTTTTTAGTGCCATTGTTAACTGTGAATGGTCACTCCACACAAGCAAAGTACCAGCAAAGGAGGGGGGGAAATCCAGAGACGTTCCTGAGACATGAAGTCTAGTCCTGCCAAGAATGTAATAATAAAACTGTGTGCAACCTCAAACCCCAACCAGCGAATGAGAATGGAAATGAAACTGAGACTTTGCACGTCCTGTAGGTCCACAGGCCCTCTGCAAGCAAGCAATTCATATTTTTTGACAAAGTTATTTCAACTGTCTCCAGGAGAAAATGAGAAAAGGGGGAGAATTATTTTTTTCATATATGCCCCACTGTGCATATGCCAGAGTGTCACTCCTTGTTGTCATAAGAGCTCCCTTGAACCCCTTTGAACAGAGAGCAGGGCATTGGATAATGGGAGGCAGCTTCTGTAAGCAACACCAGAATGTTTCCTTCCTGCCTTCCTTACAGGATTAGGCCAGTAATTTCTTCTAACAACCAGTTCTCCAAACTGCTTAGAATGTTAACAACCGGTTCTAGTGAATAGCTGTGAACTGGTAGAATCCCACCCCTGAGAGTTGAGATATGAAAACGGACAAGAGGTGAGGGATAAATGCAGAGTACTATTTAACACAGGAGCTATATCGTTAAGAATTAGTATAAAGATAGAAATTAGAAATGGGGAAAATATTACTTTTTTAACTTGACTATTCTATTAATGGATAGAAATAGCAGTGGAAGTTAGAAATCTGGATATGTAAACAAAGATGAAGTAATTTGTGTAATTGAATAATGAACATTGAATAATTAAGATAGGTAAACCTTATGATTATTTGGAAGTTAATGGTTATTAATGTGATGTTTACTTGATGCTTATAATGTTTGATGTTAATAATGGCTTATAGATAGAATTGAGCAGAGGGCCTAATCAAATAGCGCACATTTTTTAACAAGGATAAGTGAAGAATCAGATTAATAGGTATTGAAAATAATAGTTACAACTATTGGTGTATAAGATTTACTATCTGTATTCAGTAGAGATTGTAGAGATTGTATCCAGATGGTATACTATTATTGTGAATATAGAAATTTTATACATAACCAAGAAAATTGTACAATAAACAACAACAACAACAAAACAACAACAACAACAATAATAATAATAATAACAATAATAATTTTAAAAATGACAACTAGATGGAAAAAATAATGCAACCAAACCAGCAATATAAATTGTAATCCACATCCATTAAATTCATAATATTTTTCATCAAGGATAAGAGAAGGGTATGAAAGAAATTAAACAATAGCAGATTACAGAAAAACAATTCCAATTTTTTATTCCATACTGAAATATTAATAATGTTGATTTAAATTAAATAAAAATTGAAAAGAAGTGATTTTATGACTGGTACTCACATTTATGACCACCACAGGATTCCCATATTCACATGATTAGGATCCAGTCATTTGGCAACTATTATGCATTCAAAACAATTGCAGGATCCTGCAATCACATGATTGTCATTTGCAAATCTCCCAACTGGCTTCCAGCAATCAAAATTAAACAAGAAGGAGTTTAAACATTTATACTGGTCTTTTTGGATTCTGATTCACACAGAATCCCTGACTTCCTGAATATAAAGTAGCTGCCACAGTCTTTTATTTGTACACTTTATTTGTATACTTTACAGCAGATTGGCATATTTACAAATAAAGTACTAAGCTACAAAAATACAATGTTTATCTCCTACCAAGCTTTATACATAATCCAAGAGCATTCTTTGAAAGAAAGACAATTCTGGAACCAGATATTTTGTAATGCCAGTCATCAACCTTCATTTAAGTTTAAAAAACGGATAGCATTTTAAGAGACACAAGCTGATGACGAATGCAAAGCTACATATAAGGTTGTATTAGTTAGGATAACTTTAAGGCAGGCAAAAATTTAGGAAGGCACTAGCTGATCACATATATAAAATACAGAAAGGAAGTAGAGACTAAATGCAAAAAATATTGGCTCAAAGGAAACACACCATTTAGCGCACAAATAAGAAAAGGAAGAAGAAAGTAGAAGATATAGATGACAATAAAAGGCCAAGACAATAAAAAAGGCCAAGATTTCATCACAAATTGTTTTTATAGATTAATGAATAAAACTTTCCATAATTATACTATTGAAGAGAATCATATTCAAAAACTGGGATTTATCATTCCATTTATATGAAGCTTCTCCTGATAAAAATGCTATTAGGCTAAATGCTTTTCAAAAAGTATTATGTTCAGTTAATAACTTTTCAGTTACTATCTTTATTAGTCTCATACTTTGAAACTAACATGAAATATACTGCAACTGTACATGGAACTTTTTCATTATCAATCAAGCAGCAATTGGCAACCTATTTTTCTCTTCCCAATTTTGGCTTAAGCAGGCATAATGCAATACAATGATCACTTTCTTCAAGTTATGAGTCCCAGAAAATTGTACATGGGAGCACTATAGTATCAATTTAAAATAAGACAGCAGCTGAACAACACTCCATTTGAGACAAGCAATGAGAAAGCAATTATGTGGGATTCTCAGGACACTTGGTAACATTTATTTGAATCCATCGTCTTTGTGCTATTAATAGAATTGCCAAGGGCAAAGAAATTAGAACTTGGTTTTAATTTTTGCAATCATCCCATAGGTGAATCCTTTATAATGAACAGATTGCCTTTAGTATTTATTTTTATTTTTCCATTTATAACATGGCACTCTACACACAGAACCCTCAAAATAGGTAATACTCTGAAAGAAGCCAGTAAAAATTAAAAGCATTATTAATCTAATCCAAAAAGCCACACAAGAGAGAAACATTATGATTCTTTTTGTAAAAACACAAAATTA
Organism: Pseudonaja textilis; assembly: GCF_049901715.1. Lineage (NCBI taxonomy): Eukaryota > Metazoa > Chordata > Lepidosauria > Squamata > Elapidae > Pseudonaja > Pseudonaja textilis. The sequence continues at coordinate 48,101,570 of NC_142008.1, read as the reverse complement.
CTTAATACAAATCAAGGTATTCATGGAAAGGCTTTTTTCCCACAAGATTGAAAGACTCTGAATGTAGGCATTTTCACTTTATGCCAACTTTTATGCCCAAATATTTCACATCAAGCACAGGGACAACCCAATTTTTTCTTAATCCTTGAGATGATATTTTCAAAAAGAAGCAGAAATAATGAAGCACTACCAGAAATAGAAGTTAGCAGCGTCACTAGAATTTACCCCCATAGCAATGGGATTTGAAGAAGGCTAACATTTGCTAAGATTGTCTTTTCCTTCTCTCATTTTGTTGAACTGAACAAAATAATTCAGTGCAACTTATTCATATAAAATAGTGGACATTATTTTAATTCCCTCACTGTGCCTATAATATACAATAAGCAACCATGAACAAATCCTTGAGATTTTTCTTGCTGTTGTATCCAGTTCAGCAAATTAAACAGAAAGAAGAAAAATGGTGAAAATATACTATTATAACTTTGGGGAGATGAGTCTCTTAGCAAATACCTGAAGGTGAAATTCCCTGAGGCAAGACTCAGATCTGTCCAAAACAATATGCAAATTCAAGGTGTTTTTGAATGTTAAATCCATATATATAATAATATATTTTTCTTGAATTCTGCAGTTACTGTTTTTAAAATCATTCTTGTCATGAATGTCCTTTTTCACGTTTTGAAATGTACCAGTGAGCCCTGTCAATTCTATTCCTTATTCACTGCCTCCATTTCATATGTTTACTTTACTCATATCTATCTATTACAGGCAGGGGTGGGATTCAAACTTTTTAACAACCGGTTCTGTAGTCGTAGCTTAGGTGGTGGACATGACTTGGTGGTCATGTGACTGGGCAGATGTGGCTTGGTGGTCATGTTATTGGCTGGGTGTGGCCAACTCAATATCACTCACATCAAGACATGCATCTCCCTGCCTGGCCTCTCATGACTGTGCGGATGCTGCAACAGTCATAAGTGTGAAAAATGGTCATGTCACTTTTTTCAGTGCCATTATAACTTTGAATGGTCGCTCCACACAAGCAAAGTACCAGCAAAGAAGGGGAAAAAGAACTCCAGAGAAGTTCCTGAGACAGGAAGTCTAGTCCTGCTAAGAATGTAATAAGGGTTAACAGAGAGGCAGTTTCTGTAAGCAATACCAGAATGTTTCCTTCCTGCCTTCCTTACAGGATTAGGCCAGTAATTTCTTCTAACAACTGGTTCTCCGAACTGCTTAGAATGTTAACAACTGATTCTAGCGAATAGTTGCAAACTGGTAGAATCCCACCCCTGGTTGCAGGTAGTCCTCAGGTTACAATGACAATTGGATTTGGAATTTACATTGCTAAGCAATGCAGTTGTAAAGTACTACATCATATGTTTGTATTGCTTAGTGACAGAAATCCTGGCAATCCCAGTTGCTGTCATCTGCAATCATGTGGGTCATTAAGTAAGGAACTCATGTGATTGTTACTTCCAAGTTCTTGCTGGCTGCCCCACTGGGATGCTGGCAGGAAAAATTGGAAATCATTACCACAGATAAAAAAAATTGGAAATCATGACCACAGGAACACTCCATAGCCAGAACTTTCAGAGATGATTGTAAGTATCATTTGCTCAGCACTCCTATATCTTGAATGGTTACTGGTAGCAAACCAATGATTGTAACATATGCAGTGAATGTACAATACAAAATGTTTCAGTATACTTTAAAACAAAATTTATAATTTTAGGAAAAGAGAAAAATTTATAAAGCAGCAAATTGAAAATAGTTACAGCAAACGTCGTCCTTTTGTTTTCCTTTCAATTTTTCTGTATTTATACTGCTTAAAAGAACAACTTGCAACCATGTTTAGTGACCAATCAAGGTTACAATAGCACTGAAAAAGTGACCTAGGACCTGTACCCGCACTTACAATTGTTGCAAACATTCCCCTGGACATGTGATCAAAATTTGGTCACTTGACAACTGGCAAGAATTTACAACAATTAGGCATTCCGGTATCATGTGGTCACCATTCCCAGATAGCTTCCAACAAGCGAAGTTAATGGAGGAAGTCAGATTTACTAAACGACTGCATGATTCACTTAGTAGCTGCAGTGATTTCACCAAGTATAGTAAAAAAAAAAAAAGGCATAAAATTAGGTGAAACTGACTTAGCAATCTATTTATTTTACCATAGAAATTCTGGTTCCAATTCTGCATATAAGTCAAGTACTACCCCCACTATAGTTTTGACTACATAAGCCTAAACTTAGGAGTGTTCAAAGCAGTCTTAGAGTGAATGAAAAATAAAATATGTGTCAGAAAATATTTTTAAAAGTTTAAGGATAACTTCACTACTTACATGACAGATTAACAATAAGTAGGTTTAAGAGGTAAATAGCAAAGACAGGAGTAGTAAGTCCAAAGCTCAAAAGAAAAATCAGTACAAAAATCAACAATAGTCTTCAGCCATGAACAACATATATAATTCTATTGAGATTCAGGAATGATTTCCAAGATTACAAACTGGGCAACTAGATACAACAGATCATCAAGGCTGAAATGGATTACATTCTATATTTCTAATGCTGACCTGCTCTCAACTGAGTTTTATATTTTCAGAAGCAAGATTTACCAACGAGAACAACTGGCAATAAAAATTTGTTCCTAAGTAGATTACTTATCTAACCCTTAACCCTTCCTAGCCCAGTTTCTACCTTTGGTAGAATTTTGAACCTATCACATAAACTGTCCATTTCTGATAAAAATTCTTTTAAACACCATTGAATTAAAAAGTTCTTTTAAACACCATTGAATTAAAAAAAATCAACACTATTCCATAATGCTGCATGTATTTTTTCAAACTAGATCATAGCTTATTCTCATAACTGCACTTCGTTTTAAAGTCAAAGGTCAGTTATTTATATTTGATGGTATAGAAGAAAGACTCAAAGCTGCTGGTATAAGTTTTCATTCCTTATAAATTGTATTGGTTCCTTATTGGATTGTGACCCTGGAATTTTAGGAATACAAAGAGACCGTACTGTACTGTAGAGCGGTAAAAGAGGAATGCTAAAGTCATAGGGTAATGGTGTTGGTTGAACAGAGAAAGGAGATTGTAGACAGAAGAAGAAAGAAACAGACAATCATATGTGAAGGAGGAGGGACCAAAAGAGTTTGTGGAATTAACAACATGCCTTGGAAACTAGTACAGCTTCACAAGCCTTTCAAAGACTACCAGCCAGGTGGCAACAAGTGACTGTTTTCTCCATTCTTCAAAACAATAAAGACTTAAGAGTCAAGGAACCAACTCAGTAAAAATGAAAAATTATAAGGAGTAGTGGCATACTGCTTTTTTGTTAGAAAAGATGGGGAAATTAAATTACACAGAGAAAAAGGCAATCCTGTAAATTTGTTAAGTTTTGTCACCTTCCACTTATCACTATATTATTGTCACAATTATAAGAGTAGTATGTAGGTAAGTAGGTAGGTAGGTAAGTAGGTAGGTGTATGTATGTAGGTAGGTGTGTGTGTGTGTGTCCACAGAATTATCAGAGAAGCCATGGAGATTGAAAAAAGACCTGAAAGCATGAATAGAAGAGATGATTCCACCAGACTGTCAATTATTTGGAAGCCTGCACTCACAAACAAAAACTCTCCACACCACAACCCAGGCAAACACCTGGGCACAAACAGATCCCCCTGATACCTCCAGCTCAAACACACCCCAACCAGGCACCCGATGAAACCTAGCTTCCTAATAAATGATAGCCGTCCATTTACTCGGAGCCAAGCTGCACTAAAAACCTCCAATACAGGAACACAATGTTGCCAACCAATCAAGACAAAAAAAGCCACAAAACAGACAGAAGATATTAGAAACACCAATCAAGCAGAACACAGCAAACTCCAAGATCAATAAACACAGACCAAGACTCCCAACCAATCAGGAGGAAGAAAAAACCATTCTGGCCCAGCAGTAGGCTAGCCCCAAATTTAAAACTGAAACAACTGTAAAAGTTTGTCTGACAGACGAACACAATACAGAAGCCTGATGATGGCAGAGATTCTGCCGAAATGTTGCTACAACTTTAAAAGCATAACTATAATGACGTGGAAAAATACCCGAACAAAGCTGAATACCATACATATAAATACCTGCGAAAACTTAAGAAAACAAATGTGTGTGTGTGTGTGTGTGTGTGTGTATGTGTATATATGTATATGTATATAAAGTTTTAGCACAGTAGGAATATATGTTTTGTATATAAACTAATATTGTATATAAAAATCAAAGAAAGCTTTCAACCTCCTGGTCTGTGGTTTGTACCATAATATAACTTAAGGTATGCATAAACACATAAAGCATAAAAACAAGCATTATTTCAATTTCTTTTATTAAGTTTTTTGGCTCATTTTACAACCTTTCTTGCTTCAATTGTTAACTGAATGATTGCATTAAGTTAGTATCATGGTTGTTAAGTTAATCTGATTTCCCACTGATTTCCCAGCCTTTGATATAACACATGTGCATCTACATTGTAAATTTAATAAAATGATTATCTTAATACTGCTATTCATGAAAATTAGACCTATATATAGTAAAAAATAAATAGTAATGTGGGAACAGAAAAACAAACATTTGCTATGTCAACTCAAATGCTCCAGAAGAACAGTTCTAAGTGGGTATGTAGGCAGGAGAGGAAGTCACTTATATGAGAGAATTACAGGGCATTAAAGGAAGAGTCAGTGTGAAATTTAATTGGGCTTCTCTTGCAGCGTGTTTAGTAAAGGTGTTCACTGGTAAATCTACCAACAGCCCTTCTCCACCATGCTGCTTCGAGAGTCCAGCATTGGGAGATACCAAAGCCTGCATATGCCCAAGGAAGGGACCCGGCTGGTCCACTTAATCCAACACAGGAAGCACCCGCTAGAGTACTCTTCATCCAAATACTGATTCTGCAGATGCAAAGGAGTCCAGCCGGTAGTGCCGGATAAATGCGGAAGGCGAAGCCCATGTAGCTGCCCTACAAATCTTCTTGATCGGAGCCTGGGTAGCCCAGGCTGCTGACATTGCTGTGCTCTGAGTAGAGCGTGCTGTCAGGTTCTTGGAAGCTGGCAAGCCCAAGGTAGAAATGCACACCCTGATCCACCTGATTAACATGGGAGATGAAGCCTTAGACCCCAAAGACAGGTTGAAAAGACACAAACATTGATTGTCAGATCAGTGTATCTGTCATTTCTTCAGTGGAAGAAAAGGGGGAGAGACTGATAAAGAAATCCTTTCTTGATGTAACCTGAATATATTTAATCTTATATTGAATTTGTATAACCCACACATGATACAATGGAGGGAGAAAACCCAGATGGCCGGAACATATCACCTCTGAGAGGCAAAGCCAGGAGATGAGAAGATCATAAAAATTCCACAATGAGATGTGTCCTGGGAATCTCTGGAAAAGTTCATTTTAAAAAGGGGCGGGAGCAAATTAGGTATGCCCTGGGAAACTGTGAAAAAGATTGTTTCTACAGAAGGGGTGGGGGGGAATTAACATACTGGTTTTTGTTTCACTAAATACACATCGAGATAAGGGGAGAGGTTCTAAACTCCCTTATGTATCCCTGTATGCCTGAGGGACCTTAGACGCTGCTTTGAACTCCTACATGAATTGTCTCATCTCAATAAAGGATTCCTTTTGATATGTTTTGTTTTCAGAAGTTCATTCTTGTTAATTGAATGGGAAAAATTGTGTGTTTTAGATAAATCCTGAGTGTCCTTTTCACGTCCAATGTGTGGCACTGATGTGGTTGGGTTTGGGACAAAAGTCAGGCAGTACAATGTCTTGAGCCCTTTGGAACCAAGAGTTAATTTTTGGCACAAAGGAAGGGTCCAAATGCAAGATCACCCAGTTGTCATGAAAAACACATAAATCGGACCTCACCGAAAGGGCTGCCAATACAGAAACTCACCTGGCCGACATGATTTTCACCAGAAAAGATACCTTGAAGGTCAAGGGATGAAGACCCACTATACGTAAGGGTTCGAAAGGAGGACCCATGAGGGCCTGGAAGACCTTAATGAGATCCCAAATGAGATCCCTATGGACATCTTAGGATCTTACAACATAGGGATCTTAGTGAGATCCCTATGGACAACAGGGGAATGCAGATTCGAGACTCCCTTTAAGAATCTGCAGACCGAGGGGTGATGGGTGACAGATGAATATGTATCCCATGAAAGGACTGGTGCTAAGGCCGCCACCTGTTGGCGGAGAGTGTTTGGTGCTAGACCTCTGTCCAACCCATCCTGGAGAAACTGTAACAGGGACAGATGCTGACGTAGGGTCCCGGGCCCTCCCAGAGCACCACTCACCTAATTTCTTCCAAGTGGCCTCGTGAAGTTTGTTGACGGTTTATGAGGAGCCTGTATGGTCTCGATGACCCTGTCTGAGAGCTGGAATCCCTCAACAATTGCCACTCAACCGCCATGCAGCCAGTTTGAACCCCCACAAGTGGGGGTCTGGATGTAGAAGGGCCCCTTGGCTGAGAGAGATCCTATTGGCAGGGATTCTCCATGGTCTCTGAGTTGACAGATTCACCAGTTCCGTGAACCAGGGCCTCCTGGGCCAATGCGGTGCCAGAAGTACCAGCTCTGCCTTCTCCTCTGACATCTTCCGAATGACGACCAGAATGATCGGAAGAGGGGGAAAGGCATAGAGGAGACCTGGAGGCCACTTGCTCTGAAGTGCATTGGTCCCCTCCACTCCCTGGATCGGAAACCTGGAGAAAAACCTGTTTACCTGTGCATTCTGGGGAGTGGCGAATATATGCACTACTGGTGTTCTGAATATGAGAGACAATTCTTGGAACAGGGAAGGGTGGAGGTTCCACTCCGAATGGTTGACTTGAGTTTGACTCAACCAGTCTGCCTGGGTTTTGTTGAACCAAGATGTGGTCTGCCCTGAGGGACAAAAGGTTCCTCTCTGCCCATCTCCCACACACACTGCTTCCCGCATCAGGGCCCTGGACCGGTCCCTCCTGCCAATTGACATAGCCTTGGTGGCCTTATTGTCCATCATAACTAGTACATGGGACCCTGATAGTGTCTCAGGGTGAGGAAGATAGCCCTGAGCTCCAGGAGGTTGATGGGGAGAGACCTGTCTGAAGGAGGCCAGTGGCCTTGAGCCATCTGGTCCTGTACATGGCTCCCCAGCTGTAGTGACTACATTCTGTCTGTCTCCATGAAAGGGTGCCCCTTTGTAATGGCCTGGGATTGCCACCGTCGAAAGGAGCAAAGAACCTGTGGGGAAACCAGGACCCTGCAGGCAGAATGGCTGGTCCCCATCCTTTGGAAGGGGAGGAGGAACCACTGCAGGGTGCATGCATGTAGACGTGCCCATGGCATGACGTCAATGCAGGAGACCATCTTTCCCACCAACTGGAACAGGAGAGACAGTGGAACAGTGTGAAGCAGTTGAATTCTGTTGATCAATTTGCTGAGGCTTTCCTGTTGGTCTTGGGAAAGGAAGACCTCGCAGCGAGTTGTGTTGATCACCCCGAGGTGCAACAGTCAGGTCATTGGACAAAGATGGCTCTTGACAAGGTTTATGGAGAATCCATGTTCCTGCAATAGTTGCATCGTGATCCGATGGTCTTGGTTGGCTGCCTGGACAGAGATAGACTGAATCAGAATGATGTCCAGGTAGCATTGGACCCTCATGGGCAAAGCTCGGAGGTGGGCTGCCAAAACCTTGGTAAAGACCCTTGGGGCCGATGAAAGGCCAAATGGAAGGGCCCGGTATTGGTAGTATTTACTGCCATAACAGAAGTGGAGGAATTGGCGATGAGGAGGCCAGATTGAATGTGGAGGTAGGCATTCATGGAAGAAAGATCACCCTGCCGGACGCTCTGAAAATAGAATGTAATGTCTGCATCTTAAAACACCTGTATGGGATGAATCTGTTCAGGAGCTTGAGATCAAGAATCACTCTTCACCCTCCTGAGGCCTTTGGGATGACAAAGAGATAGGAGTAGAAACCCGACCTCCACTGATCCAAGGAAACTATCTCTATGGCTCTGATGTCCACTAGATGATGGATGGCTGATTCCGTAAGAGCCCATTTGGATCTGTCCTGTGAAGTTGGACAGCAAATAAAAAACATCAGAGGAGGGAGAGAAACTCAAGGCGAAGTCAGATGATACCGTCCTGAGAACCCAGGCATCCATTGTTGATTCCTCCCATCTGGATTTTAAAAAGGTCAGGTGACCTCCGATGGGAGGGGATGCAATTACTTAGAGCGTCTGAATAAATGACCTCCTTCCCCTCGAAAGGACTGCTTACCAGAGAACTGTTGTTGTCTGGGTTGGCAGTCCTGCTGCTGTTCTCGGCGAGGCAGGTATGTTCTCTGGTCACAAGTGAGGGTTGGTTTCATGGATGGAAGTTGGGAGGCCCTGAGTATGGTGTGTGTCGAAATTCTGACCTCTTGTTGGAGGATGACAGCACCTTCCTTTTGTCCCTGGTTTCAATCAGATACGGTTCCAGGGCTGTTGCAAAAAGGTTCTCCCCAGAGCAAGGGGCACCCGCCAACTTCCACTTGTGCCAAGAGTCAGTGTGCCAGTTGCACATCCAGAGAAGGCATCTTGCAGAAACAGAAGAGCCCATTGCCTTTGATCCAAATCTGGCGGAGCTTAGTGTAGCGTCAGCCATAAATTCAGCTGCGGCAATTATTTTATTGAGGTCTTGGTGGGACCTGATGTCGGTGCTGGGTAACCTGTCTTGAAGTTAGTGTAACCAACAAATAACTGACCTGGTAAAGAGCGAGGCCACAATGGAGGCTTTCACTGCCCAGGCTGTGACCTGGTTTGTGCATTTCAGAGTTTGCTCCGATTTCTTGTCCTCAGGCCTGAAGACATCCTCTGGTTCTTCAGAGGAAGCAAAGATAGCTACCACTGGGGGATCTATAGCTGGCAGAGCTAAGGCGTTAAAGAATCTCATCTTGGGATGAGGGACGGGATCCCGACAGAGAAGTAGCATATTGATCCCTCATAAAGTTCAAGAATAATAATGGTGAGGGGAGAACCTCATTTTGGACCACAGGTTTGGAGAATAACGTGTCTCCATGGACATAGGGCCCACCTTTGGTTCCGATGCCACTTCCTCTGGCTTAGTTGCGCTGTAACTAGGGCCTTCTGTAGGAGAGGCCTTAACAAAGAAGGTTTGAAGACAGCCATTATTGATGACTGCTCCGGCCTATTCTCCTCCTCATCTGAGAGATAGGGGTCCCTGATTTCCCCTTCCTCCTCCTCTGAGGATCTGCTCTGGTCTGGGTGGTATGAGGATCCTCTATCTTCCTGTCCAGTTATAGGAATGGGAGGAATACATGAGCTCCATAGGATTGGAGATTTCCCTCCAAGGATGGGGTTTCTCTGACAGGAGGAGGAGAGGATGCTAGGGCCCCTCCCCCAATTTTTGTTAACCACATAGCTAATAGATACTAAGAACTAGCCCATAGCATATTTACTATAGTTTCTCAATTATTCAGATTTATCTCAGCATCCTAAGATTCCATTATTTGTTTCCTGACCATGGACACTATTATTGCCTTAACATTTTGCTCTGAATGATTCAGATATAGAGCTAATCCAGATCTACCAAGAAACTGTTACTTGAAGCAATTTATAAATATAAGGTTTTGACAGTATCCCTACAGGGAGAGCTGAAGCTTTATCTGTGAGCATCAAGCTATGATATTTGCCTGAATAACTGACTATGTTTGGGGAGAACCATGGATTTGGGTTTGTCTGAGGACACAACAAATGAAGGTGTCAGGCTACAGAACTTTTCCCATTCAATCAACTAGAATGAACTTCTGGAAATCTGAGATGAGACAATTCATGTAGGGGTTAAAAGCAGCATCTAATGTCTCTCAGCCATACCAGGATAGATAAGGGAGTTTAGAACCCCTCCCCTTCTTTCAATGTGTATTTTGTGAAACAAAAGCCAGTATGTTTATTCCACCCTCACCCCTTCTGAAGGAACAATCTTTTTCACAGTTTCTTAAGCATACATCTCCCTGGAATTTTTATGGTCTTCTCATCTCCTGGCTGTGTCTTTCAGAGGTGTTAGGTTCCGGCCATCTGGAATTCCTCTCTCCATTGTATCATGTGTGGGTTATACAAATTTGATATAAGATTGAATGCATTCAAGTTACCTCAAGAAAGGATTTCTTTATCAGTCTCCCCTCTTCCTTTTCTTCTTCCACTGAAGAAATGACAGATACATGGATCTGACAGAAGGCTTATGAGTAATATATGTCAGACAAACCTGAAAAGATCAACCTAATACTTTTCAGTAACTTTGTTCTATGTGGTTAAAGTGCATTATTTTAATATAGTAAGAAAACTTTTAGTCTATCCATGTTTTTTATGTTGAATTGCAAGATGCATAGTCAAAACAATTTCTTTTCCGATAGACAAATTAAAAAAAAACCTTATACATTTGTCAAAAACCAAGACTTAAGAATCTCCCTGATTAGGTTTTAATTTTTAAATCTTTCTAATGCATTGATAATCACTGATTTTCATGTATTCACTCAAAATGAAGGATAAACAAATTTGTCAATGTTTATAGTAACATATTTTTATGAATCTATCTATCTGAATTCTATGAAGGCTGCAAGAAGGCTATTCCAGATGGTTATAATATGGGGTTTCACAATGAGAGTGGCATATTTGCATAAGAGAAAACTCCTAGCCTTATTTATAATGAAAGGCTTTTGTGAATCACCTTCTCCTTAATGCAATTTACAACATAACTCATATTTATTATATTTTTAATAACTCTTCTTTATTTAAGAGCTGGTTATCTATTTTTTCCCTGTTGGCTAAACTTCTGTGTCAACCTGTGTTACAATGTATTTGAAGTGATTACACCGTTCTTCAGAAAAATATGCCCCAGAAGCAACAATTATGTTCCAATTAATGGCACAAAAGAAAGGAAAAATAGGGAAAAATATTAATCACTCACTGGACTTAACTGTTCTTTGGTATTTTTCCTACCACTGGAAATTGCAGAAATATTTTTCACTACAAATAGCTATTACATTTCTTTTGATTTATCAAGGACCAATACTTTACTTTCTTGTGATCCCTTCCTCTCAAATATCTTCATTCCGGAGAAGAGATTATTTCAGCAACCATTAGGATTTAACTTACATTGAAACCTGGTTTCTGTGCTAGAAATACAACCAAAACAAAGCATTGAACATAGTATTACTAATATTCTTCAGTTCATAGCCTTAATTGGGATTAGTAAAAAATAGTCACAAAATGGAAAAATTCTTTGAGTGTGCTTTCCAGCTGGAGAAAGACACAACTACTCATTTTCACATTTTCAGCCTTTGTCTGCCTCCTAACTAGTCCCCCGCCTCTCTGGAATGCTTGAGTGCCTATTTAAAGTGATGTATATATAAAAACCAATGCAATTACACTCCAGGGCAAGAAAGGTAAAGGAGGAATTTTCTACAAAAATTGCTTTTCTATCTCTTTCTTCTCTCTCAAAAAGTGGAAAGATTAAAAAGGAAAAGGTTTAAAGAGAGCACTGAAACTGTTTGCATAGGATGACCCCCATATCTCTGGCTTCATTATGTAGAAGAGAAAACATCTTATTTTATTGAAATCTCTTCCTCTCAAATTTTCCTGTTTGGGGGTAGAGAAAGCAAGTGATTTATTTAGGCAATCTTTCTTTGCCTAACAGTTTCTAGCTGTGATCATTTTGCTTCAATTTATAGAACTGCAAACAGCTTATTCTCTTAAAATCCCTTTAACACTAATTCTTCTGCTCTGCAAGCGGGTCAGAAAAGAAGGAAAAACAGATCAGGCACAAGACTGATCTTGACTGCACTGGTCATCACATGACTGAAGAATGCTTTGAAGATTATAAATAGTTAAAAATTAGCAATAAAGTCATTTTTAGTACCACTACTTTAAATAATCTCTGAATGATAAGTCAGTAAACAAATACTACCTATACACACGCCTAATGCTTCAAATCTTCTGGGACTAAATAAATCAGATGTGATTTTTATCTGGTTTTCTGCACTGATAATAGTCAAACGAAGAAGAGCAACATGTGTCTACTTTGCCTAATATTTTTTTAAAAAGTTTTTTATTTTAACAACAAACAAAACCACATAAAACATACAACATACAACATAAAAACATCATCCTCCTTCATAGATTTACAAAGAGTGTATCGGTTGGTTTACCACTTTTTTTTGTGCATCCATTTCCTAAACGCTAATTATATTACATAACTCATATTATCAATCAACAATTATATAACCTAGTATCATTACTGAGAAATCATTTAACTATAATTTTATTAATTCATACTTTAATGAGATAACTATAATTTACTTAATTTATTTTGCAACGAATCATAAGATCATACCAAATCTATCTTAATAAGGTTTTATAAAAATAATATCAAAGAAAATTATATCCTAAATCTAAATATTCTATTATTGTGTTTTATTATCTAACCATTGATAAAAAAGATCCCAAACTTCATAAAATTGTTTATCTTCTTGTTCTCTAATTTCAAATGTCAATTTACTCATTTCAGCACAATCCAATATTTTCTTGATAGTTTCTTCCTCTGATGGAATTTTCTCACTCTTCCAGTTTTTAGCAAATACAATCCTAGCCACCGTTAATACATTTCTAATCAAATACTTCCAATTTTTATTATATGTATCAGGTAAGATTCCCAATAAAAAAATCTCTGGTTTCAAGTCTATATGTGTCTTTATCATTTTTTTCCAACCATATGCGAATTTTAGTCCAATATTTTCTAGCATCCTCACAAGTCCACCACATATGGTAGTATGAGCCAGGTATCTGATGACATTTCCAGCACTTTTCAGATTTATTCTTGAACATTCTTGCTATTCTTGTCGGGGGAACGTGACACCTGTAAAACATCTTATACAAGTTTTCTTTATAAGCTGTTGACATTGTCATTTTATAATTTTGAGACCACAATTTTTCCCATTTCTCCAAATCAATCCCATATCCAAAATTCTTCCCCCAAACAATCATCGTTTCTTTAACTTGTTCCTCCTCTAATATAATTTCCAACAAATAACTGTATAATTTTTAAATCACTTTTTCATCAGTACCTGTCAAAATCCTATCTAAATCAGTCAATTTATCATAAAATCCCTCCATTTTAGAATCTATAAGATACCTTGAATGTATTTGCGCATATGAGAACCAATTCATCCTTATGCCTTGTTCTTCTAGTTTTTGCATTGTTTTAAGTTCACTCTTTTCATCCAATATTTCCCCATATCTAACTGTTTGTTCCTTCTTATATATTATAGGATAAGAAAAAGCTTCAATAGTTGATAACCAGACTGGGATTTTCAAATAACATTTTCTCTTAATTTTCTCCCAATTCAACCATAAAGACTCCCGTATGTAATGCCTTCTAAAGTAGCCCTGCGATTTAGTTCCCTTATGCCACAGAAAAGCATGCCATCCCAGTAATAAATCATGTCCTTCTAATGTCAACAATCTAGTCTTTCTTAATGTTATCCATTCTTTAACCCACGTTAAATTTGCAGCTTGGTAGTACAACTTCCAGTTAGGGAGGCCAAATCCTCCTCTAATTCTAGCATCTTGCAGAAGTTTTAATTTTATTCTCACTTTCTTACCTTGCCATATAAACTTCAACACAATTTTATTTAATTCTTCAAAGTAATCTTTACCAAGCCTAATTGGTATGGTTTGAAACAAATATAAAATTCTGGGTAAAATATTCATCTTGATTGTTGAAATTCTACCTATCAATGACAATTGTAAGTTTTCCCATTTCTTCAAATCTGCTTTGCCTAATATTTTTTTGAACTCACAAAATTTAGGAAAAATACATCTTATAAAATATAAAATCAACCTTAATATATAAAAATGCACACATTCAATACACACCAGGTTTAAGTTAAGGCACTAGTCTAGGAACAGTAAATGAAGAGTCAGGTTCCTAAGTATGCATTATTATTTGTAGAACAAGAAACAAAAATGGATGTATAAGTAAGGAGCCCTAAAACAATAAAGATATTATACAAACATTCTTCCACTTATTAAAAACCTTTTATGATACAAGAAGATAACAGTGTAATTTCTGCCAGGCATTTTTTCATGAAAATTTCAAGTTTCAGATAAAAAACTCAGGACCCTACCTATCACTTACCCACAATAGTTAAATATTAATCCTTAATTATAAGGAACCTGATGCGGCAAATCTGTTGGAGGCTATTCTGTATGCCCATAGTGAGTAAGGGTCAAGCAGTAATGGACAGGCTTAATAGTTGCTTTGCAACCTCCTAATAACATCCTAATATGTTCTTTTATCCTAAAATCTAAAAGGGAGCTTGAAAATAATCCCACTTTCCTGCTTACTGAGGTTTTGCCACGCAGTAGACAAATTGCATCACTGACTAGTGGCTACCCAGTTTCTGCTTAAGTAGTTCCCCTAAATAAAAGTGTGTATCCAAGATAATTTATTTTGCTTTTGAGGAGGTCTGATCACCAGACTTCTCAACAATGCTTCCCAGTAATTTCTGCTTATTATTTTTTGTTCTATGCTCTAGAGTAAAAGAGAGCAAGTTTGACCAATTTTCTCAATGGCAGTTTTTCTAGTATTTGATTTATCTTATGTCCCCATAATCTTCTCTTTCCCAACCAGAAATAGATAATTCTTCCATGTATTTATTGTAAGGTTGGCCTTTCATCATACTGGACACCCTTTCCTGGAGACATTCTTAAAACACATCACACAAAAATGGAGGAGATACCCTGTCTTACTATCCCCATTTATCTGTATTTACTTCCTTTGTTCTTGTTTATATTCTTGTTTATACTTATACTTGTTATCCTGTACATGTTTGACAAACAAATGCATAAATATTCAAATACAGAACAGAGTTGTGCTTTTATTCTGCAATCTGACATTATATTACTAATAGATGTCTTATTTTGAAGGAAACAATTCACAGTTTATGACTAAATCTTTTTTCAGGTCATAACCTGAATAAATTATTTTATTCCAATTATCAAAAAGACTTTAACTTTTTAACTGATATGCACAGCTTAATAATATGAACAACATTATACTTCTCGCTAATCAATTTCATTTTATTTTTATTTATTTGTATTTCACCCATGTTATTTTTTATAAATAACTCAAGGTGGCAAACATATGCAACACATCTTCTTCCTTCCATTTTCCCTACAACAACAATCTTTTGAGATGGATTGGGCTGAGAGAGTAACTGGCACAAAAGTCACCAGCTGACTTGTATGGCTACTAAGACTAGAGCTCAGTATCTCCCAATTTCTAGCCTAGTGTCTTAACCACTACATCAATCTGATTCTCTATTTTAACCTTTGAAAACTATTTTAAACCAGGATGCCAATTTTTATTATACTGGCCTCCATTCTTATTTTTGTTTCATTTGAAAATAATTTGCTTCTACTTCTCTTTAAAAGCTAACAGATGAGTTATAACAACATTTAAATAAAAATAATTCAACACTTTGCAAAAATAATAAAGACAAATAACAAAGTTAAGTACATATAGTTGCATTCTACTATCAGCCACAACCACTATTTATATAAAAGGGAGATACAATAATAAGATAATCTCCTCTTAAATTTATTTTATTTATTTAATTTATATCCTATATTTATAATTTTTATAAATAATTCAAGGCAAAGAATCTCCTTTCTCCTATTTTCCACCAAACAACACTGTGACATGGGTTGGGCTGAGAGTGACTACTTCAAAATATGCCATTCTAACCTTTAACAGTTACTAAACAAATAGTTGTAACTTGAAGACTACCTGTATCTCAACAATTACCATATATAAAACCAGTTTGTATATTGAAGAATAAAAAGTTATTAATATTTGTAGACCTATAGCCCATCTTTTTTTGGGGGGGGAGGATAGTTATGAAAAATCTTCAGTTTGTTCCCTTTCTAATATACCTAAATTTCCAATTGATAGAATTTCAATTATTGTATCTTCCAATTTTAAAAAAGCTACACTCCCTTTGTAAAAAAAAATATAGTTTTAACATAGAAAATACAAAACAGTGAAACAAATGGACAAAATGAAACAAGAATATACAGAAGTATATATTCAACCCTAACAATAACAAAAAATAAAAAATAGTGACAAAAAAGGCAAAAATTAAATTTAACATTTAACATGTAGGATCAACCCTGATTTTTGCTGAAAGCAAAGAAAAAGCAATAAATTATCCTCCTCAAGTCAACAGGTTGAACTCAACATTACACTAATCTTCAAATCCTCTATTAACTATCTCTTATTATTTTTAGCATTTAGAAAGTCCACAACAGGTTTCCAGTCTGAATAGAATAGAATAGAATTCTTTATTGGCCAAGTATGATTGGACACACAAGGAATTTGTCTTTGGTGCATATGCTCTTAGTGTACATAAAAAGAAAAAAATACATTCATCAAGAATCATAAGATATAAGACTTAATGATAGTCACAAGTTACTAAATAAGTAATCAAATCATACTAGGAAACAAATAAAACAATATAAATTGTAGACATACAAGCAACAAGGTTATAGTCGTAAGTGGGAGGAGATAGGTGATAGGAAGGATGAGAATAATAATAATAATACAGTCTTAGTAAATAGTTTGACAGTATTGTGGAAATTAGTTATTTAGCAGTGTGATGGCATTTGGGGAAAAATGTCCTTGTGTCTAGTTGTTCTGGTGTGCAGTGCCCTACAGCAGGGATCGCCAACCTCTAGACCTCAGGGACACCAAACTCATAATTTTAAATCCCGAGGACCACTCATATAAATTTTTAAAAACGATAATATATTTAATATAAAATTTTTAATTTTTATATTAAATATAAATTTAATATTTAAAAAAATAATTTTAATATAGTATATATGAATATGTGTGTATGTGTGTGTGTATGTGTATGTATGTATGTATGTGTATATATATATATATATATATATATATATATATATATATATATATATATATATATATATATATATATATATATATATGTACACACACACACACACAAATTTTTAATATAAAAATGGTTTGGTGGTCATATGGGTGGTGGGCATGGCCAAGCCGACATCACTTCTTTGCCCTTATTGTTCTCTCTCTCTCTCTCTCTCTCTCTCTCCCTCTGTCCCTGGGAGTGGCGGAGGAAGGTGGTGGAATCTGATATGGTTGGTCGTCTTGACTTTGTTGCGGAACATAAGCCGAAAGAGCAAAATAAGGCAGGAAAAGCTCCTGGCTATTTTGAATGCCTCCACAGCTGTCTGGGGAGTGAAGAGAAGAAGGGGAAATTCCTAAGGAACAGGCCCTGCGGGGCAAACTTCATTGATTCCGCTGGCACTTGCAGAAGCAGCCAAGTCATGCTGCAGGGTTGCGGAAGGGAGAAACGTTTGGAGGAAAGTTCATCAAAAGTTGCAGTCCTTCACACACATCCCTCACCCACCTCCCCAAATCCGGAAGATCACCAGGTTAGAGAAGGGCTGCCAGGGAAAAGGGCGACGAGAGGCTTTTCTCTCCTGGACTGTGACCTTTGGCCCATCGGGGTGTCAATTTTGCAGGGATTTTTGCTTTGTTCTCTCTCTCTCCCTCTCTCCTGCTGCCAGTACTACCCGTTGCCGACATGGGTGCGACCAGGCGGGTGTGGGCAGGGACAACCGGGGTGATTGTTCAGTTCTGCAAATTGAACCGTCCCTCCCACCTGGTGCAAGGTAGTCGAATTTCACCACTGCTTCATGGCTTCAAACAAGGGGAGTGAAGGAGGGGGAGGCTTATAACCATGGTTTTGATTATAAGTCTCCCATTCCCCTCATTTGAATGCTGCCCCAGGCCAGCTAGGAACCAATTTGGAGGCCAGTGAGCCCCGCCCCCCTCTTGGAGAAGTCCTCTCCCAGCCTTTGAAATTGGTTCCAAGGGCAGCAAGGAAAGCACAGGAGGCTGCTGCCAGCCATGTTTGAATATCACTCCTCTAACTTGGAGATTAGAGAACAAATGCTACTCGCATTTGCACGGCATTAGTGAGGGGGTGGGGGCAAGGGGAAAGGATCCTCTGAATTGGTGTCACCTCCTGCCTCTTGCCTCTGCACATCGAGGAGGTTGAGCGGCTGCCAGCGATGCCCTCAAGGGAAGATGTTGCAAGGGGGAGGCTCAATCCCCCCCAGAAGTTTCTTTTCTTCCTCAACAGAAGCACTCATGCACAAAGTGCTCACCACCCCTATGGCCCCCAACAAGCTGCCTCCTTCCCGCTGAGCGTGTGAGCAAGGAGGAAGAGAGGAGGAAGAGAAGCTCCTGAGGGCAGGGGCATGGAGATTGTGGCATTGGAGCTCTTCCCTGGTGTTTCCTGGCCTGCGAGGGGAGGACGCGATCTCCTGTGCCCCCACCCCAGGAACTTCTCTTCCTCCTCACCAGAAGCACTCACACGAAAAGTGCTCACTGCCCCTCTGGCCCTCGACAAGTACCTCCTTCCCGCTGAGCGTGTGAGCACTTCTGACAAGGAAGAAAAGGGGATCAAGCCTCCCCCTCGCAACATCTTGAGGGCAGCTGCTTCCTACGGCTCAGGAGGTCCGCGCTCTTCCCACTGCTGCTTGGCCTCCTTGATGTGCTGAGGCAGGAGGCAGCAGCCATGACACGGGCGACAGCAGGATTGCCCCGCCTCTCTGCCTCAGCATGCTGCAACCCATCAAAATTTTCTCACGGCTCACGGTTTGCGACTGCTGCCCTATAGCATTGTTTTCATGGTAGAAGTTGAATCAATTTCCATTCAGGATGTGAGGGGCCTGTAGATATTTTCACAGCCCTCTTTTTGACTCGTACAGTATACAGGTACTCATTGGAAGGCAGAGTGGTAGCAATTATTTTTTTCTGCAGTTCTAATTATCAGAAGTTTGTGTCTGTCTTATTTGGTTGCAGAACCAAACCAGACAGTTACAGAGGTGCAGATGACAGACTCAGTAATTCCTCTGTAGAACTGTATCAGCAGCTCCTTGAGCAGCCTGAGCTTTCTGAGTTGGTGCAAGAAGAGCATTCTTTATTGTTTTCTTAATGATCTATTTGATATTAAGTGTCCATTTTAAGTCTTCAGGTATGATAGAACCTAGAACAGGGGTCCCTAGAACAGGGGTCCCCAAACAACTTTAAGACTTGTGGACTTCAACTCCCAGAATTCTTAAAGTTGCCAAGTTTGGAGACCTCTGACCTAGAAACCTGAAGGTCTCTACTATTGATACTGTGTTGTTTAGTATTGTAAGCGGCAGTAGTATAGTACGGTTTCTCCTAAAATCTACCATTATTTCTATGGTTTTGAGTTTGTTTAGTTCAAGATTGTTCTGGTTGCACCACAAGGCTAGTTGTTCAACTTCCCATCTGTATGTAGATTCGTTGTTGTCTCAAATGAGACCAATCACTGTTATATTATCTGCAAACTTCAATACTTTAACAGAGGGAACTTTTGAGATGCAATCATTGGTATATAGAGAGAAGTGGACAGAGCACATAGCCCTGGGAGAAGGGGGGGGGGGGCGCTGTGCTAATTGTACAGGTATCTGATATGATTTTGCGTAGCTTCACCTGCTGCTTCCTGCTGTTAGGAAGCTTATGATCCATTTAAAAGTGTGGTCAGGTACAGCTAGCTGATTTAGTTTAGTTAGAAGAATATCTGGAATGATGGAATAGAACAGGGGTCGCCAACCTTTCGGACCACAGGGACCACCAAACTCATAATTTTAGATCCCAGGGACCACTAACTGGTTCTGTGGACATGGCCTAATTTGTGGGTGTGGCTTGGTAGTTATGTGACTCGCTGGACATGGCTTGTAGGTAAATATTATAAATATTGATATAAATATTGAATTTTTTTATTAAAAAAGAGCAACTTTTACCCAAAATCAGACAAGGCAGGCAGGCAGATTGAGTTGCTCACAGAATCACAGATTCATTCAGAAATCTATCTATCTGCCATTGGCTAGCTCAGTCTGTCACATAAAATTTGCTTGCAAGCAAACTCATAAAATTAACTCACAACACACCATGCATGTAAATATTGAATTTTTAATTTTAAAAAAGCAACTTTTATCCAAAATCAGGCAAAGCAGGCAGATTGAGTTGCTCACAGAATCATTCAGTGATCTATCTATCTGCCATCAGCTAGCTCAGTCTCTCAAATTTGCTTGCCGTGAGTCTGCACTGAATTTGCTTCCAAGCAAATCTTCAGTCCTAAGGGAGGTTCAACTGTGCTTAGATAGAAAGCAAGAAATCCAACCATTTCCTGCTTCCTAGCTAATCTAAATCTCCTGGCACAGGAGAACAGATGATGGTCAGAAAAAGGAAAAATAGCAACTTAGCAGACAAGTTTACCGGGTAAGGAGTGAGTGGGTGGGGAGAGTTCCCATGGGCCGGGAGGGCTGAGCAGCCTTCTGTTTCTGCGCAGCCTGGATTAATTGCTTTGGGGGAGGTGCTCTGGGGGTGAGATTTCTCTGTGGCCCACCAAAACTTTCTCACAGCCCACCAGTTGGCAACCGCTGGTATAGAATGTTGAGCCGAAGTCTACAAATAGGACTCTTCCATAGGTCTTGGAGATTCAAGATGTTGTAGGATGGAGTACAGAGTCAAATTAATAGCATTATCTGTCAATCTATTTGCTTGGTAGGCAAACTGTAAGGGGTCTAACAGTGAATCCATGATGGTTTTCAGATGGACCAGCACTAGCCTTTCAAAGGTTTTCCTAACTACCAATGTTAGAGCAACCATCTGAGTCATTTAGTTCATTGATGGAAGGTTTCTTCGGCACTGGGATGATAGTAGGGCATTTGAAGCAAGAAGGAACATAGCACATATCTTATTAAAGATTCAGGTGAAGATGGGAGTTGATCAGTGCAAGCTTTTAAGCAAGAAGGAGTTATCTTGTCTGGGCCTGGTGCTTTTATTGGCTTTTGTCTGTAGACCTTGCACTTCATTTTCTGTAATCACCAGAGGTGGTAGGCCCAATGGAATGGGGTCAGTTGTAGAAGGCTTGACTGTTGTTGGAGTGTCTGAAATGGGGATTGTGGAGATAGATGGTAGTAGTTTTCTCTCAAACATACACTAAAACACATTCAGGTCATCTGCCAATTGTTGATTTCCTTCTGCCTGGGAAGGAGATTTGCTATAACTAGTGATATTTTTAAGAGTTTTCCACATGTTTGCTGGTTCATTTGTTGAGAACTGATTCCTTAGCTTTTCAGAGTAGCTTCTTTTTGCTACTCTGATTTCCTTTGTTAATACATTTCTAGCCTGATTGTACAGCATTCTATCACCTTTTCTGTAGGCTTCCTCTTTGATACAATGTAGCTGCTTAAGTTTAGCTGTGAACCAAGGTTTATTGTTACTGTATATTCATAGGTTTGTGGTCAGCATGCATAGGTCTTCACAAAAACTGACAAACAATATCAGTATCTGTGAGTTCATCCAAGTCTGCAGAGGTGTCTTTGGAAACAGTGCAGTCAAGGCAAGCCTGTAGCTTTAGCTTTGCCTCCTCAGTCCAAGTCCTCATGATTTACAGTAAACCGGAACGAAGAAGCCTTGTTCATAGTACCCTCCAAATTAGACTATTGTAACACACACACACTTTACAAATCTTTACATGTCTTTACAAATGCAGAAGATATTCTAACACAGAAGAAGCAACATCCTCTGAACAATGAATAAACAAAAACAAATGGAGGAGATGCCGGAGGCGAAGAAAGGATAAGTGAGCAGGAAGTTTGAGTAGACTAAGGAAAAGTGGGATAAAAACCCCTGTCCCATCACTCTTTCTGACTAATTTACATTCACTTGCTAATCAGATGGATGAAATACTTCTTTTAAATAGGTGCAACTCAGCAGCTCTCTGCTTCACTGAAACCTGGTTAAATGAGTCAATTGATGATAGCAGCTTGCATATCCCAGGGTTTCAGATACAGAGAGTAGACAGAATTACAGAAGCATCAGGTAAAAAGAAGGGACAAGGCCTATCTTTAAACATTAATAGCCATTGGTGCTGAAATATAATTATATTAAACAAATTCCGTGATGTGGACTTAACTATCAATTGCAAACCATTTTATTCTCCACAAGAGTTCTCCTCTTTCCTCCAAATTGTTGTGTATGTTTCTCCACAAGCGTGTATAAACAGTGCATTATGAACTCTAGCTGATCAGATTATTTGAGCTGAAGTTAAATACCCAGATTCACTTCCCATTGTTTTAGGAGATTTTAACAAAGCTAACTTAAAGAAAGAGCTACCAAAATATTTTCAGCATGTCAATTGTCTCACGAGAGGCAAGAATACTTTAGACCATTGCTACACAACATTAAAAGATGCTTATTGGTCTTTACCACGAGCACTTGTGGGACATTCCAATCATTGCATGATTCACCTTATACCTGCTTACAGAAAAAGACGTAAAACCATGAAGCCAACAATTACATGTATGTGCCCTAAGGGACACGGCAGAGATTATCAGATGAACAGTTCCTAGATATACATAGAAAATTTCCCTAATTGAGGTACAGATATAAAACTTCCAAAGGAGCATCATAACAGTAATTTGTAACATTTCAACTCACAAAAGATAAGCTGTATTTCCCAGGGTATGTTCTTCTAATAATATTTTTGATATTTTAACATTATTTTCTTAACAATTAAAGAAAAGACAATATCTTCAGAGGCAAAAAAATATCCAAATGTTCTGATCATATTTACTTTTTTGATAAAAAATTCCTTACCCCAAGATTTATTTTTACAACTTAAAACACTCTTATAGACACAGAACTGTCCCATAGAATTAAAAATACTCATTGTAATTAAGATTACAGTACAACCTTGAGCCACAATCCCATGCAATATCACATAAAATACAGCCCAAGCTAGCAATGATCAAGAAGAACTGAAATAAATCCAAAAATCCAAAGCACATGAAGGCAGGACAAGAAGCAATGGATGGAAACTAATTAAGAAGAGAGCCAACTTAGAACAAAGAAGAAATGTCCTGAAAATTAGAACAACTTGCCTTCAGAAATTATGGGTGCTCTAACACTGGAATTTTTAAGGAAATTGGACAATAATTTGTCTAAAATGGTATAGGGTTTCCTTTAAGCAGGAAGCTGGACTAGAAGACCTCCAAGATACTTTCAACTCTGTTATTCTGTTATCATGCTTTATTCAATTTATTCTGATTAGAGGTGAAGAAAGAAGCTATGCTCTTCACCATACTCTTAAATCAATAGGTAATGTGGACCTGGAATTTTATTCCATCATATTGTTTTAAAAGGATAATTAACAGGCCATGTAGATGGGGAGGGGGAGGCTTGGTTTAAAGCTGTCAATTATCTCCCATAATTCAGCACCAATATTTTTGGACCCTGACATTAATCTCTCTGAGCAAGATGGAAATGATTGAAGGACTTTTTAACTATTTATTCTCTGGATTTGTTAGGCTTTTATAAAATATGAATATTATTTAGTATTTTAAAATATGAAAACATGTATTTTTAAAAATCACTGATGATTCTGAACAATTGCTGAGCCAAGAATTGTTTTATAGGTTTTCCATTCACATTCAGTGTCCATATGGAATACAGCTAGTCCTCAAGTTACAAATGGAATGGAGTCTGCCCATTCCATTCATAACCCGAAAATTCGTGGGAGTGAATCTCGTATCTTGAACGGGATCACCCCCTTTTACCCACACATTTGCTAATCAAATGTGAGGCTTGTTAAGTGCACATAACATATTTCAAGGTGGGGGAGGCCATGAGGAGGGTCTAGTGATGGAATAGGCCATCTGCTTAAGACCACCCAAGTCCTCCCCACCCACTGAAATACCTTATGTTCCCCCTAATTCTTCCCCCCACCCAACATTCCAGGTCACTCACCTTGTGAGATCTAGCAAACAGTCTCCTCTCCAGTCTCTCAGTTGCATGTGCCCTTCAGAAGCTCCATTCAGCCACTGCAGGCGTCTCCTGGCACATTGCAGGCCAAAATGGAGCTTCCAATAGCTGAGAGCTATGGGCAGGGTCATAGTGCCATGGGTAGATGCTAGCAAGTATGGGTAGGCAAGTATGTGCCCCACTGTGTTTCACTACCACCTAGAGTCCTTTCCACTAATACAGACAAGGCCTTCCTTTGCAAATAAGCCAGACTGTTCTTTCATGAAAGAAGACCCTGAATGATCTCTAACAGAATCACTGTTGCTAAGCCAGGTAGTCATGTGACTAAGCCAGGTAGTCACTTAGAGATGATAGAGCTGCCCATTCCAAATAGAGCTATTATATGAGGACTATGTGTAAATAGTTATGGGATTATTTGAATTAAAATGTAAAAATTGCCTACTGCTGCATATATAACTTTTAATTAAAATATTTAGCATCTGAATATAAAATGTTGATGTATTTTTTTAAAGTATTATTCACAATCTTTATTAAAATTTATAGAAGTTGTGTTTTTATAAGGTAAATAGTCTGGGTGTACAATAACCTAGAATAAATAAAATATTCATTTCAGGATGATAAAAGATTGTAGATTTTGTTATTATGCAGAAGCTATAAATATCTGGGGACGCCTACTCCTCCCCAAATATTCAGTTTTGTTGTTCAGAATATTTTAAGAAGTTATTAATTGATATAAAATATTAAGAGGTTAATTAAGAAAATAAATTTGTGTAGGAAAAATTAGCATTGTGAAAATAAATTTTACAGCAAGACTGATATATGTTTTGAGAAAAATGCCTATAATGATCCCTCTTAATATTTTAAAAATATTTATAAATTAGTGTTGTTTTTATCTTTTTGAAAAAAACACCTCTTTCTTATATTGAAAGGGGTTTTAATTTCCTGATTTTAAAGCAAATCATTGGACTCATTTGTTATCATGACCATTTATTGGAACTATATTTACTAGTTAGCACTGTGAGCTCAGTTTGACAGATATTAATTACCTTTGCAATCTAAGCTAATTCTTTAGTCTAATTATTGTAGGAATTTGGACACTTTCCCAAGGTAGTTAGATATATCTGGTTCTAGCTGGGCAGAACATTTAAACCTCCTTCTCATGAGAAATTGACCTTTTATAATAATTCTCATTTTTAAAGGGCTGGTAGTGTTTTAAAAAGTCAGCTTTAATGGAAGTAGTGGCATTTTTAAAATCTTTGAAATTTTTTAAGAATACAATTTATCTAGAAAGGCAATATTGTTAAGTCACATGTAATATACATTAGTTGGGCCTTACTCCAAAGGCATTGAGTATTCTGGAAAAGGCTAAGACTAAATCAAATTTTATTATTACAATTTAAAAACAAATTAAAACACAATTTGGAATATATGTAAAGAATTGTAATTAATTCAAGGTTTTTAAAGTAATGCTAATCGTAGTGTTTTTAAGTTTTCATAAAGTCAACAATTGTGAAAAATTATCATAAAGTTTCTCCAAATATCTAACCAACCAAATATCTAAACCACCTGAAATTAATTGATGAAAACATGATGGATGGAGAGATAAAACCCACATTTCTCCTACTACTATGTGAAAACTGTTGAAGATATTTAATGAGAAAAGTTATAAGGAAATTTCAGTAACATAGATGGGGAAAGTCTAATAAAAAAACCATGGCAAAAAAAATCAACTGCACATGGAAATGGGTAATTTAGTACTGGTTGTGTACTAAGTGGCGCGCTAGATGTCCCAGTACTTGGTTTGCCTTAGTGCATTGGATGTTAATCTTTTTGTCCATTTTACCATCTTTATTGAATGTTGAACTCTTGATACATTTTTATGATTGTCCCCTCTATTATTATACTTAAGGCATATTTTTTCTTATTGATTGCCATTACTTCTGTTTTCTGTTTGTTGATGCTTATATTATTTATCTTGCATTCTTAATTCATGGACAGAAGATTCCTTAATTGTACATGCTATCATTGCCTGATTGTCTCCAAAGAGTAGTTCAATTAGTTCCATTCCTGGACTTACCTACTTTGTTTATAATGTCAATGTAGATAAAAATAATAGTTGTGATAATACACATCCCTGTTTTACTCCAGATGTTATTGCAAAGGGTTCCAATGTTCCTTCTAACTTCTGCAATCATTGTATAAGTTTTTACACAGTCCAATAAGATGTGTATTTACACCATATTGGGCCATTGTTTGCCATAGCATTTTATTGTCTACTCTGTCAAATGTTTTCTCTTGATCAAAAAAAACTGCAAGATTCTCACTGTACTCATTCTTTTCCATTAGTTGTTTAAATGTAAAAATGCATCTGTACAGCTTCTATTTCTTTAAAACCCATCTATTCTTTTGCTAGTTATAGTTCTATAACTGGTCTTAATCTCATTTATATTATCTTGGCATATATTTTCTGTATATGGCCCAAGAGTGAGATGTCTCAATATTGTATGCAATCTCATTTACTCCCTTTGTTTTTCCACAGTGGAATTATTATTGCATGTTGCAAATTAGTGGGTTCTGCTAGCTGTGTCCATGCAGCATTACAGATTCTGTGGAGCCATCTGATGCTACTTTTCCCTGCTGCTTCTGTTATAACCCAACTATTCCTGGTGCTTAACATTAATCTGAGCTACTCCTTTTCATCAAAATTTTCAAGGACTCTGGAATACTAGGCTTGAAAGCCTAGGACAGCTTGGACCTTTTGGGGTCCATCTGGATGCCTTTTGTGGAAGTACAGTAACTCCACATCTAGTTGCTGCAGTCAAAGGTGCAAAGAGATCATTACCTGACTTGGCAAAGTGATAGTTATCTCTTAGTCTATGGAGAACTATGTAAGTATGGTCTCTGTATTGAGCATCATTCTTAGAATAACCAAAATGTGGTCTAGACAAGAGTACCACAATTTTATCTATGAGGTCTGAGAATACTTGATTCATACATTTGGAAAACGCAGCCCCAGAGTTAACTAGTCTGTAGCAGGTCATTGTGTATTCAAATTTGCCATATCTGGTGTCAAAGTCTGCTACGTTTTCATGGCCTTCCTTGATCCTAATGAGGTTGTAAGCATTTCAAAGAAATGTGTGCTTTTTGCAATCTATCTAAGAGGACTGGTGTTAACAGTGGTGGATAACGGGTTCCTATTGTAATGGAGTTCAAAGCTTTGTAATTATGGAACATTTTTAGTGTGAGACTACCTACTATTATTAGACCACTAGGGTCTTGCTTCTTGGGTATAAAGAAGTTAGGAGCCAAGGCAGGAGACTAGGAGGGTCATATAAATCCCTTTTGCAAATTAAACTCCAAATATTGTTTCAGAGTCTCTAATTCTTCAATAGACAGTTTGTACTGTCTCTTGATGGGAATCTTGCCCCCAAGGACCAGATTTATGACACAATTGCAGTCTCTGTGCGGTGGGAGAGGACTGAGGCTTCTTCTCCAAAAACATCAGCAAAGTCTATTTATTTGGCAGATTGTGAATCTTTCTGTTAGCTTTGGGGGGGGCTGGGGGGATTTGGGGGGGGCAATCAGAGTGAGAAAGACAAAAGACTTATTCTTCAACTTAATGGTGGAAGCATGGTGTTCACAGGACCAGTGGAATATTGATATGGTCAGCCACATAAAGGATTATGTTTCAGGATGTTAATTTATTATCAACTGCAAGGGCACTATGGCATGAGTGATAGCGCCTGGTTTTAAAATTCAACCATCAATAGTTATCACTGGCAATGGAGACATCAGAGAAACAGTAGGGATCGTGAGTTTCTGGATTGTGGCTAGGCTTATGAAATTGTCAGTTGCTCCAGAGTCTATCAAAACAGGAATAATA
The DNA here is from genome assembly GCF_049901715.1 of Pseudonaja textilis. NCBI lineage: Eukaryota > Metazoa > Chordata > Lepidosauria > Squamata > Elapidae > Pseudonaja > Pseudonaja textilis. The sequence goes on along the minus strand of NC_142008.1, from coordinate 48,073,677 downwards.
GCTTCCTGACTACTGGAAAGTATCAGTATAAAATAAAATTTTATTAATGTACTTGAACATGAAAGTATTTGAGACCCGTTCAGTGCTTGGATGCCCCCTTCCGCGAACTCTTGCAGAGCATTTCTCATTTCCATGACCTTGGGGCTTGTAGTCCAGGCAGTGAGTAATGGAAAATTTAGTGGGCTGTCAGTTGCCTCTTTTGGAAAGTTTAGTAGGGCAATTCTTGACCATGTGCCCATGTTCTTTGCAATAGAAACAAAGGGCGAGTTCTTTGCACCATTGCCATTCTTCTACTACCAGAATCTGCCTGGCCACTCCAATTTACATCAGTTTTTCAGTGTCCAAAGTGGCAGAAGAGTTTGGAATAATGATGGAATGAGGCAGCTTTGGAAGTAGTTGGCTGCTGCTGCTGCAAAGTGCTTTAAGTTCTGCAAGTCAAGACTCAGCTGTAATAGCAGCTTGCTGTATCAATTGTGTAATTATAGTCTTATTGAGCTCACTCTTAAATTGTATTCTCAAGGCTGGCTCATTCCAATTGAGATCTGCTGCAAGGACCTTGAAGTCTTCAATATATCTTCACACAGAATTGTTGCTCTGGCACAGCTAGCAGATGTGTTGTTCATCAGTTTCCATCTGAACAGGGTTTTCAAAATGCTCTCTGAATCTGGTAAGGAAGTTTGGGAAATTATCCAAGAAAGGATCATGCTTTCAATGAATGGAAGCACTCACCTGACAGTGGAATTGATTAAAAGTCTGAGGGTGAAGGAGACTCTAGATGTGTCTGTCAGAAGCTCCCTTGATTGAGTAAAATAAAAACTTCACACTGGACTAGGAATGTTCTCATCTTATCTGACTCACTGATGAATCTCTGCAGAATGCAGCTGGGAGTGTTGAGGATGAGAAGTTGTGATTGGGCAGGTGGAACAGGTGGTTGCAGTGATGGTACAACTCTTCATTGAGTCAGGATCTGTACTTACTATATTAGTTGTTGAAGACCTGCTGAAAAATTCCTCCTCATTAGTCTTCTATGCTGTCTGCTGCTAGAGAGTACATCTAGCTCATCTGCTGTTGCAGTTCTGAGATCTAAAGTCATGGCATCAGTTTGTGAAAATTTTGGTGAAGATTACTTTAGATTAATGGCACTCGAGGAATCAGGAAATCCAGTCAGTTCAAATGAATGCAAAGGTTTATTGCAAGCTTAAGAATCTGAACTATTAACGATGAAAGCAAATTGCTGGTAAATAAGAGTCAAAAGAATTCAACATGGGCTGGACTTTGATCTCTTGTGGACATTAAGATATTTGAAACTGATGATATATTTTTCCCCAAGGTTTTATTAAATGTGTTATTTAAAAACATTGAACATGGTGAACTTCTTTGACATAAATTTTTGTCATTACATCTTATATTGTATGCTCTATATCTTATATACATTTATACACGTTAGGTCTTTATACATTTTAATTCCTTTCAGTTACATTAGTGTCTCTTATCCTTCTTACAGATTCTTCATTCCTTTTTCATTTTGTGATCTCCCTTTCAGTTCCTTCCAATAATAGAATTTATTCCATATTATATAGTATTCTGACTCATCCTTATCTTTCAGTTCCAAAGTCAGCCTATCCATTTCAGCGCATGTCAAGATATTATCTATCACCTCGTCCTCACTAGGGATTTCTGTAGCCTTCCATTTCTGGGCAAGTGCCATTCTTGCCACCATAATAACATTGATTATTACTGTACTTTTCTGACTTGATTCCCAATAAAAAGGTATCTGGTTTATAATTTATTTTTAAACCCCGCATTTTCTCTAGCCACATCCAAAACTTATACCAGAACTCCTGAGCATTTTTGCAGGACCACAAGGCATGGTAATATGTTCCCCATTCTTGTAAACATTTCTAACAATTAGGTGACTGGTTTTTGTACATTTTGGCCAATCTTGCTGGTGGGAGATGCCACCGGTAGAACATCTTATACAAGTTTTCCTTGTATGATGTGGCTAGTATTATTTTTTTATTCACCTCCCAAATTGACTGCCATTGGTCCAAGTTTATGTTGTGTCCAAAGTCACCATTGTTTTTTTAACCTGTTTTTCATGATTTTATAGTCCAGTAAATATCTTCTGGTCCTAATAGGATTTTATTTAATACCGAATTGTGCATCTTGATTCCTAAATCTTTTTTAACTTTTTCATACCTTGACTGAATTTGGAGATAAACCCACCATTCCAGAACTACCCCTTGTTGTTTTAGATCCTGTCTGGACTTCAGTTGCCCCTCATCATTTATTATATCTTTGTAATAGTTTTTGCCTGGTTATACAAATTTGGGTAGACTATTGCTTCTAGTGTAGATATCCAGGCTGGCGTTTCCATAAAATTTTGAAGCTTGATTTTGTTCCATATCAAAAATAAGGGTTGTCTAATTTATGCCTTAGGAAGTATTGGTGAGTGGTATATCTACCATAACACAGAAACGTGTGCCAGCCTTGCTGTAGGACATGGCCTTCTAAGTGCAGTAGTTTTCTGTCTTTTAAGTTTATACAGTACTTAATCCAAGTGACTGGATATATACTATACACTGGTAGTATAGTTCCCATTCTGGAAGTCCAAATTCTCCTCTTTCTGTTGCATCTTGTAATAACTTTAGTTTGATCCTGGACCTCTTCCCTTGCCATACAAATTTTATCATCAATTTATTCAAATCTCTGAAGAAATTTTTGTCTACTTTGTGGATATGTTTTGGAACAAGAAGAGCAGTTTGGGTAGAATGGTCATCCTAACTGCTGATACTCTTCCTAATAAAGAGAGTCTCAAATCTTTCCAGATCTTCTTTTATTTGTTTCAGCAGTTTATCATAATTATCTTCTTTAAATGGTAGTGCATCGTGCCAAGATGTTGATTCGGAGGTATTTTATTTTTTTAACTATCTGGATGTCCATCTTTTTAGCCAAAGTTTCTTTCTATTTATTAGTCATATTCTTGACTATCATTTTAGTTTTATCTTTATTGATTTTTAATCCAGCAGCATCGCCATAATCCTCAAGTATCTCTAAACGTGTCGGCCCCATTTGTTCTGGGTCTTCCATAATGAACACCAGGTCATCAGCAAATGCTTGTAATTTGAAGGTTTGTTTTTTAACTTCTAGGCCTTTTATCTGTGGTTCTTGCCAAATTATCCTTGTTAATACTTTCAATGTGAATATAAATAGCAACGGTGATAGTGGACATCCTTGTCTTGTTCTTTTCTGTACATTAAAAATTTGCAATGCTTCTCTGTATATTATTATTTTGGCTTCTTGTTTAGAATATATCGCCATGATTATGTTTTAAAAAAATTCACCAGTGTCCATGTATCTAAGTTGCTGTAGTAGAAACAACCCTTTAACATTATCAAAAGCTTTTTAGGCATCTAAAAAGAGTAATGCTACTTGTTGTCCATTGCATACTTCATAAAATTCTAGGATATCCAAAATTGTTCTTATATTATGTTTTATTTGTCTTTTAGGCAAGAAGCCGTTTTGATCTCTATGAATGAATTCATTTTAAAATCTTTTTAATCTCTCAGCTATTGTCATTGCAAAGATTTTATAGTCTGCATTCAAGAGAGGTATCAGTCAATAATTTTTAATCAGTCTCTGGTCTGAATTTTCTTTATGTATCACTATCACTTATGTATCATTATGATATTAGCTTCCCATGATCATAGGTTTTTTGCCTCTTCTAGAACTGCACTGTAAACTTCCAATAATGATTGACCCAGAATGTTTTGTTGGTCTTTCTACAACTCTATTGGTAGGCTGTCTGGGCCAGGCGCCTTGCTGGTTTTTTGTTTATTAATTGCCTTCATAACTTCTGACATTCTGATTTCATCATTCAACAGAATTTTTGTCTCCTCCATGATTTTTGGTAGGCCCGCTTTCTTTAAACATGCCAATATGTTATCTTCTATGTGCCCATCATTTTCATTATATAGTTTCTCATAGAACACCTGAGCAATATTCTTTTTTTAAAAAAATAAAGTTTTATTTGGGTTTTCACACATACAAAATACAAGTAAAACATCTTTTTTGAAAATAGCATGGTCCCGGGTTGAATATATGATTTATATTGCTGCCTATTCACCCATGGTGACTCAAGGCGGCTTACTTAATGTAATATCATATTTAAAACAAAAAATAAAAATAAAAACAATAAGAATTAACAAAAAGAATCAAATAAATTAGTAAAGTACTATAGAACAAAATTTGGGAAAACAAAACAAAAACAAAAACCAACTTTCATCCTCCCACCCTGACGACAGCGGGTCCCACTAGCCATTTAATGGGTTCCAGCCCTCTCTGGGTTCCCCAGGCCCACTGGCAAAACCAGGTCTTCAGTGCCTTTCAGAATAGTATTCATGAGGGGGCCATTCTAATCTCTGGGGGAATGATGTTCCAGAGAGATGGAGCCACCACAGAGAAGGCCCTTCTTCTAGGCCCTACCAGGTATATCTCCCTCAGGGGTGGGACCCGCAGCATTCCCTGCCTCCTCACGCTAATGGGTCCACTAGATGTCACTGGCAAGAGAAGTTTCCTCAGATAACCTGAACCCAAGCTATGAAGGGCTTTAAAGGTGACAACTAGCACTTGAATTGCACCTGGAAGCAAATTGGCCAGCTAATGCAGCTCCTGCAGGAGAGGTGATACATGTGCACACCATGGTCTGCATTTTGCACCAACTGGAACTTCTGGATGCTCTTCAAGGGCATCCTGTCTTGATTATTGATTGCATTAATCAAGATGGGAAGTGACCAGCGCATGAGTGACTGTATGAGTGGACATGAGCGCATGAGTGGACCGCTGATCCAGGAAACGGCGTAACTGGTGCACAACCCACAGTTGTGCAAAGGCCCTCCTGGCCACGACTGCCACCTGCTCTTCGAGCAGGAGTTGTGAATCTAGGAGAAACCTCAGATTATGCACAGGGTCTGTTTGGGGTAGTGCCACCCCATCCAAGACCAAAGGTGATAATTCTCCCTGAACCAATGAACCCCAGACCCAGAGCCACTTGGTCTTGCATGGGTTTAGTTTCAACCTGTTGCTCCCCATCCAGCCCCTAACAGCCTCCAGGCATTGCAAGAGGGAGGACACAGCAACACTTAACTCACCACAGGCCGAGACATACAACTGAGTATCATCAGCATATTGGTGATACCTCAGTCCATGGTAATGGATGATCTCACCCAGCAGTTTCATTTAAATGTTGAACAGGAGCAGAGAGAGTACCGAGCCTTGCGGAACCCTGTAAAGCAGTGAGTGAGGGTTGGATCTCTCCCCTCCTATCAACACTGATTGAGAGCAGCCGCAGAGGAGGAAATGAACCAAGACAGCACAAGGTCTCCCACTCCATCCCCTGAAGCCATCCCAGGAGAATCCCATGGTCAATGGTATCAAAAGCCGCTGAGAGGTCAAGTGGAGCAAGGATGGATCCACTATCCCCATCCTGCTCCCACCAGAGATCATCCAAAAGTGCAACCAATGCTGTTTCTGTCCCAAATTCAGGCCTGAATCTTGACTGGTAGGGTCGAGATAATCCATTTCATCCAGAAACCTCTGGAGCTGCTGCATGACCACCTTCTCAACAACCTTCCCCAAAAAGGGAAGATTGGAGACAGGTCAGAAATTATCCAACCGAGTGGAGTCCAGTGATGGCTTCTTAAGAAAAGAGCAGACCACAGACTCCTTAAAGAGCTGGGGCACCATCTTCTCCTGTAGAGAAGCATTAATCACTGCAAGAGTCACCTCCTGGGAAGCTTTCACAAGCCAGGAGGGACATGGGTCTAAAATACAAGTGCTCGCACACATATTCCCTTGGATCCTGTCCGCTTCCTCAGGAGCAACAGGGTCAAACCATTCCCAGATAACAGGGCAAGAACCTGCCTCAGGAGCTTCCACTGGTTCAGCAACCACGCCAGGATCTAACTGGGAATGAAGTTGAGCTATTTTGTCTTCCAGAAAATCCGTAAATTCCTCAGCGCGCCCCTTTAGGTGGACCTCAATCTCCTCCTTCCCTAAGAGGAGACGGCTCACTTAAAGAAGATTGCTGGATGATTATCTGCAGATGCAATTAGTGTGAAAAAGTATTTATACTTTGACTCACAAATTGCCACAAAGTAGGCCTTAGTAGCAGCGTGTTCGATTGATTTCATCCCGCCTTCCGCCAGTGGTGCTCTAGATGTCTCCTCATGCGTTTCATCCCTCTCAGAGAATATATATACATGGGTATTTTCCATGTAAGATTGAGAGTATCTTGGTGACATTTTGACAAAGTCCCACTCGCCATCTTCAGGCTGGTGCTTTCGGCTTCGTGCTTGTGCGAGCAAAGCATGACCGGAGTTGCCTCTCTATAATTGTAATTTCGCCACTCACTTTTCTTTTCTTAAAAATTCCATGTTATTTTAATCCCGGGGTAACTTTTGTTTAGTTGCAATGCCCAATTGTCCCGGTTTAGATGTTATCTACCTCTTTCTTCCCTCCTGCACAAATCTTCATCCAGCTGAGTCCTCCTCTTCAGGTTGACCATTTTAAATGACCACTGCAGTCGTCTTCGGGGGGAAAAAGACCAAGCCCAGAAGGGGAGATGCGGCTCCCCTCAACCTGGCTTGCAGCTTCCCCTTACTCCACCGCCCCTCCAAGGCAGCTTCAGCCCCTAATCGTAATGATTGGGGCTCTCCAACAAAAGAGCACGGACCATAGCCACAGAGAGATGCGATCTACGGTCTGTCAGCAAGGAGGCTCCACCTTCTTCCCGACCTTCTGAGTTCTATTGTTGTGACATCCTGGGTCTTGTGCTGTAATCTCCTGGGGCATTGGCTGTGTTATAATATATATACAGCTAGCTTTTATAACAGTGTGTGTGAAATTATAGAGACTGAATATGAATGACCATAATTTAAATTCCCATCTCAACCCTAAATCCTACAACAGCCTAGCCATTCTATATATCTGATGCATGAAAACTTAGGCATTTTAATAAAATTTGTTTAGATGTGGTCCCAAAGTTCTGATTTTTCCCCAATATACCCTGAAAATTCATTCAGTTCTTCTCAACCTTCTTCAAAAGGTTGAGTGTTTGTATCAAGCGTATCAGGGAGAAGAATATCCTTATTTCCCAAGTCCCACTTTCTACGTCCATGAGAATATATATATAATAATACAAACACATATATGCATAACACATAAAAACTTTAAGACTGTACTAAATTTCTTTAATAGAATGTTTTGACTTCAACAGGACAATTTGAATACAGGTTACTTCTAGAATATTCCAAAATCACTTGCTCTAGGATTGGAACAACTCTATCTAATCTGCATACTTCTGAGATCCAGGCAGACATACAAACTAAAAAATTAGGTTTTAGGAAAACACAAGATGACAATTTATCTTCTGAGTCTGTTATCCTTTTGATACTAACTTGTAGATCACAAAAAGTCTCCTTCACATATACATTAATAGTCTACTTCAGTATGTATTGTTATATCTTATGAAAAATATTACAAAACAAATGTGCAACACTTAAGACCACTTACAGTACCTGCCTGTATTCTTACAGTATTTTCATATTCCACAAGCATAAAAATCCCTACATCCAGAGCCAAGTTTTTAATCATAGAAAAAGCCTAAGTAAATTATATTGAAAAGATTGTTCGTTCATTTGCAAAAACCTGGGAAGAAATAATTAATGTGTAAGGAGACCTCTTTTAATATGTGAGTGTGACATATTAGGAGGCATCTGCATAAGTCCCTTTATTTTCTGCTCATCTGTTCCTTCATTGTTTCTTTTTGATCATCCTGTTGTAGCACATACTCTCCATGCAGAAAATCCCAGATTCAATTGCTAACAAATTATAAAGTGTAGAAAAGGTATAAAAAGATATGTGTAGAAAAATATGCAAAAATTATCCTCTGAGAAAGATGAAGCAGAGAAAGAGGGGGAAAAGCCTTCACTGTGCTAGTCCAAATGGTGCACAAACAGCTATGGACCTTTGTGCACCAATTTTAAAAGGAATCAGAAATGAGCAGCTACAGGAGATAGTAATTATGGCACTGACTACAAGACTGTGGTCAAATGTATTTATGATTTTAAACGACTGTATTTTATTCTATGCTTGTCTGCTCCCTTGATAAATTTACCTGCTCTTTAGATGCAAGTACATCTGAACATCCATCTCCTCTTTAAAAAGTTTAGTATCATCACAGTAAAGGGGTGTTGGTACTTACCTGATATGCCCATTCTATTTGAGCTGCGAAGAGCATCCAGTAGTGGGTGGTGCTTCAGTCTCTGCATTCATAGGCTGAGCTTGATTTTGAGGAACGCTCCTCCTCCTCCACGTGTCTCCTCCGCAGCGTTCCCCAGTTTTGCGAAGACGAGAGGAAAAATTCATGCTCTCATCCTAACTAACTAATGGTTCATTGGCCAAAACAAGACCCCACCAGACGGTGAAATTTGGGTGGGGCTGGATGGTCTTCGCAGCTCAAAGAGAATGGGCGTATCAGGTAAGTACCAACGTCCCTTCTCCTCTGAGCTGCTCAGAGCATCCAGTAGTGGGACATACCAACGCTGGGCCTGTCCTACGGGAGGGGCTCCGTCTGGTCTGGAACCACCTCGGGATCTCTAAAAACCTTCTGTAGAACCCTTCTACCAAAGGAAGCCTCAGCTGAGGCAAACACATCAATCTTATAGTGCCTGATAAAGGGTGACAGGGATGCCCACGTCGCCGCCCGGCAGATTTCGGTTATTGGTGCCTGAGTGGCCCAAGCTGCCGAAGTCGCTGCACTCCTGGTGGAATGAGCAGTGATACCACTGGGTACCTGCAAGGCCTGTGACTGGTATGATCTAGCAATTGCCGCCCTTATCCAATGGCCTATGGTGGACGGTGATACCTTGTGCCCTTGCATCTTGGGTTGAAAGGAAAGAAACAAGGCCTCTGATTTTCAGAAAGACTCTGTGCGTTTGATGTAAATTCGCAGAGCGCGTCTCACATCCAGTGTGTGCCATTGTCTTTCCCTTTCCTGTGATGGCTTGGGACAAAAATTTGGAAGGATAAATTCCTGTGCTCTGTGGAAAACCGAATTGACTTTGGGCAAAATGGTAGGATCAGGCCGGAGAACCACTCGATCAGAGTGAAATACACAGAGGTCTCTTCTAATGGATAGGGCTGCAATTTCCAAAATTCTACGGGCTGATGTAATGGTTACAAGAAAGACTACCTTGTATGTTAGAAACTGGAGAGATGACTCCCTTAAGGGCTGGAAAGGGGGTTTTGTGAGTGAGATAAGGACTCTGTTAAGGTCCCAGGTTGGATACCCGTGTAGAGTTGGAGGGTGTAAATTGGTGGCTCCTCTAAGAAACACCCGAATACGGCGGTGATGAGAAAGGGAGTCAACTCCCTCACAGGAGATGACCATTGATAAGGCTGCTACCTGTCGTTTTAATGTATTAGGACAGGGGTCCCCAACCACCGGGCCGCGGACCGGTACCAGTCCGTGGAACATTTTGTACTGGACCGCAAAGAAAATAATAAAAAAAATGGCGGCTTTCTTTGCCTTCGGTGAATGCTGCTGGGATCAGGGATCAAGGACACAAATGAAAGAAGGGGAGGGAGGAAGCAACCAAAGCCTGTCCTGCTCTCGGCCTGTCCAGCGGCTTCGGTTTCCTCCCGCCTCGTTCCTCTCTCAGTCACTCTCTCGCTCCTCCACCAGCCCAGGAAGAAACTGCTTCAAAGAAGCCAGCAGGGTGGCTTTTCCTGTCAGCGCAGCTCCTCCAAAGCGCCCGTTCACCCCCACCCCGCCGCCCGCGGTTCAATCCAGTGCTCCGTTCTGCCTGCCTGCCTGCCTTCGTTTCTGGCTGTTTTGGAGCAGCTTCGGCTGAGTAAAAGAGGCGAATAGTTATTATTCTCAGCCAAAGCTACTCCAAAACAACCAGAAACGAAGGCAGGCAGGCAGGCAGAACGGAGCACTGGATTGAACCGCGTGGCGGGTGGGGGGTGAACGGGCGCTCGGAGGAGCTACGCCGACAGGAAAAGCCACCCTGCCAGCTTCTTTGAAGCAGTTTCTTCCTGGGCTGGTGGAGGAGCGAGAGAGTGACTGAGAGAGGAACGAGGCAGACACCTGAGGGATAAGGCTGAGGGAGGGAGGGATACACCTGAGGGATGAGGCTGAGGGAGGCAGGGCTGAGAGGCGAGGCTTCTCAGCCATCCTGCAGGGACTTGTCCTGAGCCGCGGAGACAGCCGCGGGCCGCCGCCGCCCAGCGCTCAGTTTTGAAGGCGCTCCTCAGCCCGGCGCAGTTCCTGAATCTGCAGCTGAAACCCTCCGTTTTAAATGTCCCAATAGAAGAGAATATCTGTTGCTCAGGGCTGCAATGGGGAGCCATTATCGCTCCCTGAACTTGGTGGTTTGCTGGCAGACATTTTATTACCTGACTAGGTAACAACATCAGATGTTATCTAGTCAGGTAATGAAATGTCTGCAAGCAAACCACTAAACTCGACTCCTCCCCTTGAAAAAGTGTTGTGTCGTCGTCATCATCCCCCCAGTCCTTGAAAAAGTGTTTCTGTGTGAAACTGGTCCCTGGTACAAAAAAGGTTGGGGACCACTGTATTAGGAGACAGCCCCTTACTGAGTTCCTCCTGCAGGAAGTCTAAAATTTGGGCAACGGAAGGGGAAGCAGGGTTAATTTGGAGCTTGTCACACCATTTACAAAAGATGGACCATGTGGCGTTGTAGATTCATATAGTTGAGGGCCGTCTGGCTGCTAGTATAGTGTCAATGACCCTGCTAGATAGGTTTTCCCTCTTCAGGTGGTCCCGCTCAACCTCCAGATGGTTAATTGGAGCCATTGGGGGTCCGGATAGAGAAGGGGTCCCTGAGACAGAGAGATCCTGTCTGATGGATCCTCCAGGGCGGAGCCACTGAGAGACTGCGGACGTCCGCAAACAAGGACATCTGGGCCAGTAAGGTGTTACGAGAAGAAGTTCTGCTTTCTCGTGAAGCAACTTCTGGATGACCCTGGGCACCAGCGTTAGAGGGGGAATGCGTACAGCAGCCCCGTGGACCAAGGGCAATGTAACGCGTTGTGATTCTCTGCTCCTTGGGATGGGAACCTTGAAAAGAATCTCGGGAGCTGGGCATCGAGGGGGGAGGCAAACAGGTCCACTACTGGTTGCCCGAAAATGGATGCCGCCTCTTTGAACAGGGATGGATGGAGGCGCCACTCCAACTGGTCTATGGTAGCCCTGCTCAACCAGTCTGCTTGGATGTTTGATAACCCTGAGATGTGTTCTGCCCTGATGGAAAGGAGGTTGGACAGCAAAGCGGCAAAGGCACTCGGCCTCCCTCATCAATCGTAATGATTGTGTGCCCCCCTGCTTGTTTATGTGGGCTTTGGCCATCACACTGTCTGTGAGGATGAGGATGTGGTGGCCGTGTACCTGAGGGAGGAAGCTGCGAAGGGCCAGGTGCACGGTGTGAAGTTCCAGCCAGTTTATGTTGCATGCTCGCTCTGTCGCTGACCATCTGCCCTGTGATGTGAGGGACTGAACATGAGCGCCCCATCTGAATAGACTGGCGTCTGTGGTGACTGTAAGTCTTTGGGGCTCCTTGAAGAGGCAGCCCTTGTTGATGGACGATTTGCTCCACCAAAGGAGGGACGTGAGGACCCTTGGCGGTACCCTGACCTTGAGTTTTGAGTTGCTTCTGCCGGATCTCTGGTATGGAAGCAGGAACCACTGGAGGGATCTGGTGTGTAAATGGGCCCAGGGAATAATGTCAATACATGAAATAATTTTTCCCAGTAATTGTGATAATTCCAGTAGGGAAGCCCTCCTCAGACGCCTGATGGTTCTAACGGATTTCTGGATACTGAGGAGTCTATCCGAAGATAGAAACACCTTCCCTTTCAGGGTGTCAATCACCATCCCCAGATGGGTTATTCTGGTGGAAGGGGACAATTGGCTCTTCTTCCAGTTGATAAGAAACCCATGCTCCTGGAGAGCGGCTAGGGTAACCTGAGTGTCCCTCACTGCTTGATATTTAGAATGGGATATAATGAGGATGTCATCTAGGTAACAGTGAAGGCGCACAGGGAGGGTCCTGAGGTGGGCCGCTAGCGCAGTTAGAACCTTGATAAAGGTTCTAGGGGTGGAGGCTAGACCAAATGGAAGTGCCACGTATTGGAAGTGATGATTATTATAGCAAAAATGAATAAATTTGTGATTGGAAGGCCGAATGGCGATGTGTAGGTATGCCTGTCAGGTCTATGGAGGTCAGCCAGTCCCCTTGTCTAGTTCCCAATAGGATGGCTTGCAATGTGTGCATCTTGAACTTGTGATATACCAGATAGCAGTTGAGTCGCTTTAAGTCCAGTATCGCTCTCCATCCCCCTGAATGTTTTGGGACTACGAACAAATGGGAGTAAAAACCCCACCCCCGTTGTGCCTGAGGGACCGGTTGGATGGCTTTTATGTCAATTAGATGTTGGATAGCGGAATCCATGAGGTTACGCTTAGTCCAGTCCCTGGAAAGAGGACATGGCATGAAGAAATCGGGGGGCGGGGGGGTGGACTGGAACTCAAGGGCAAGGCCGAACCTGATGGTGTCCCTGACCCAGGTGTCGGAAGTAGAGGAGTCCCACTGGTTGGAGAAGGCTTTAAGACGGCCACCAATGGGGGTGGAGTTGTGTGGCTTATCTGGAGCACTGGAAGGGCTGGCTACCTGTTCCCCGAAGGGGCCTTTTGTAGTTACTGCCCCTTCTGTTTCTGTCAGCTGAGTCGACACGGTTTTGGGGTTGACCCAACCCGAAGGGTGGGGGCCTTTGATACCTAGGGGAGAAGGGGGCCTGGTAAAAGGGCTGAAAGGGACCTCTCCAAAAGGGCTGCGAGGTTCTGGATTCTGACCTCTGGGCGAGGGAGGGGAGAAATTTCTTCTTATTGCGACCCTCCACCAATAGGAGGTCCAAAGACGGTCCAAATAATTTGTTTCCCATAATGGGAGCAGAAGCCAATTTGACCTTATTCTTAAGATCTGCCTGCCAATGCTTCAGCCAGAGCAGACGGCAGGCTGCGACGTGTGATGTGATTGCTCTGGTGGAGAATTTAACAGTGTGATAGGTGGCATCGGCCGATAACTCAGCTGCGGCCATGATCTTGGCAATGTCCTGATGCGCTCTGACATTGGACGGTGGAATGTGTTGTTTGAGCTGGCAGAGCCAGCGAATGGATGAACTAGTGAAGAAAGAGGCAGCCGTGCCCGATCTGATTGCCCAGGCATCCGACTGGTGTGCCTGGCGCAAGGCCAGCTCAGCCCGCTTCTCCTCCGGCTTCAGGGCCTCCAGAGCGTCACTCAGGGTGGAGGAAGAGGCGAGACCCACTATGGGCTCATCAACCTCCGGGGTACCCAATAATTGAGAAAATTCTGGGTCCAAATTGAAGAATTTTTTATCATGGCCCGACGGGGCAGGGGGCGCCGCTGCAGAGGCCAACTGTTTAACCACCAGATCAGAAAAAATGGGAGGAGTTGGGATGACTTCGGCCTCCACCACGGGTTGTTTAAAGATGGAGTCCTCTGGGCCCTCCATGGTAAGAGGAGTGGGATCAGAGGGTGACTGCGTAATTAGGCCTGAAATATTCTTGGCCTTGAATAGAAGGGACTTGAATAATTGTGGTCTGAATAGCCCCACAGAGGTGGGTTGATCGGGAGTGAGACCCTCGTCCTCGGACATCTCCCCTCCCAATGGGTCCACCTCTGAAAGGGGTTCGCTGTACTGCATAGACCCCAAGTCAAACTCCTCCTCTTCCCTGATTAGATCTAGGTCCCCTTCTTCCTCCTCATCCTCCCTTACTGCAGGGGGAACCTCCTCCTGCAAGAGTACCTGTCCATGGAGCAGCTCCGATCTGGGAATGGATCTTACGGATTGAGACTCGTGCTCCGAGGCTGCCATGTAGTGCCAAGGCCTGGCTATTTGCTGGAGTCCAGCCGCAATGCCTTGGAGGATAGCCAACTCCATCCAGGATCGTAATTTCTTTGGAACTTCGTCTATGAGTGATTCCTCCTGGCATAGGCCAGCAGCAGTAGGCGTGAAGGTGGCTTCAGGAGCCCTTCTAGCTGGAGTTCCAGGAATCAGAGCCTGATGACCTTGAGAGGGCGAGCTGCACCTGGATAGTGAGGGAAAATCTGGGGGGGAGCAGATGTAGAGGGAGTGGAGGGTGAGTGTACTGAAGCAGGGGCCTGTTTAGAGCGCCTGGTAATCTCCTTCTCCAGGGCCCTATGGCGCCTCAAGGCATCCCTCTGGGAGGCTTTGGAGGTCTCCTTAGCCTGTCTGCGCAAGTGATGGGTCTTAGATTTAGCCTTCAGGGAATGTCCTCTGGAGGAGTTACCCTCTGCCATGTCTGAGAGAATATGAGTACTGCAGAAATAAGATGAGTCGGATTGAAGGCGGTTGGCACTCCCAGGGGCCAATCTATAGCAAGACCGGGAGCCCTGATAATTATTTCACTTTCTCCCATTCGTATTTTATTTTTATTTTATTTATATATATATATATATATATATATATATATATATATATATATATATATATATATATATATATATATATATATATATATATATATATATTTAATTTAACCAAAACAGAAAGACAAAACAAATCCAATCAGCCGAAAAGGAGAACACCTGAGGCCCAGTGAAGCAAAGGAAAGCTAGGGCCTTCAGCAACCTTCCTTCCCAGGCAACACTGGGTGTGGTTTGCTGCTGCTACTGCGCAGCTGACAATAAGCTGTGGGAAAAGCCAACTATTAATCCAGAAATTAAAGACAAACCTCAATTGCGAATGGCTAGGGGTGAGGTTAAATCGCCCTGAAACAGGCCTACAGGTCCTGTAACGTCGAGCAGAGATTCCACACAGCAAGGAAAGCACAAACAAAATGGCAGCAGCCATGAGAGGCTTCCAAAATGGCGGCCGCAATGATGCGAGGGATCCGCAGACCACTCAGCGGCGGATTTCTCTTCCAAAAAAATGAGCCTGAGCTCTTAAATGGAGAGAGGCAGGGAAGGGGGGGGATTAGCCCTTCCTCGCTAGAACGGCGTTCTGCAGGGGAAGAAATGAACTGAAACGAATCAATCCAAACTAAAACAAGCGACAGACTATGAAAAGGAGCGAAGCGGCACAACAAGGAAGGCAGGGTAGAGTTTGGGGAAGGGGAGGTAGTGCGAAGGCACTACTAGTTTTCCCTCTTGCCACCCGTGGGGGCACCAAAAAAGCGCTTCCCTTGGGTGGATAACAAACGAACTGACCACTTGCGCAGGGCTAATAGAAAGAGAAACAAATACAACCTGAAATTCAGACGAAATTGCGATTGAAGACAACAAATCCTGAATTGGCCAAGGAGCTGGTCTATGCATTGCCTGTCTTGCACGAGGCTGAGCAAAAACTGGGGAACGCTGCAGAGGAGACATGTGGAGGAGGAGGAGCGTTCCTCAAAATCAAGCTCAGCCTATGAATGCAGAGACTGAAGCACCACCCACTACTGGATGCTCTAAGCAGCTCTGAGGAGAACCAAACTACTTCCTGAACAACAAAGTTGATAGCACCCACTGTTACTCACAGCAACAACTAAATGGCCTCATCTGACATTTTATGCAAAACTTGGCAATTTTTTCTTGTGGCTACCCCTCCTATTTCAAAACAATTATATCTTTCCTTGCTTTCTCAATTGATTACAAAATATAGAAGAAAAGAAAAATAAGAGTGAGCCTTTCTGAACATTAAAATATACTACAGCAACCTTTAAGATTATGTCATGTGTACAGTACTGCACATCTTAAATATTAGTACCCAATATTTGCTATAGCAAAATCTTTATCCTTAAAACCTCCAAGTCTGATCTGGTAAACCGATGTATATTCATCATTTAGGCAATAAGCTACATTGTTTGTGTGTTTAATAAAACACAGCCTATGGCAGGCAGAAAAGTAAGGAATAATTAAAAGTTTAAAAACCCAAAATTTCAGTTCTTCATCAGCTGAACATGGTATCGAAAAAAATAAACTGAAAATCAACAGCATCAACATGGTCAAGTTTATTTAAATATTTTGTGACCTTAATAGCAACATAATTTTAAAAAGCAAATTAGATAATAACATGTTGCTCAGATTTTAAATGAAAAAAACCTCAAGCTTTCCTAGTCTAATAGCAAAGTAATTGGCATGGTGCCCAGGGTAGATATTACTCCAAATTCTTGATTACAATCAAAGGTCAATCCATTGTTATCCTTGTATGAAACACCTGATTCTGGGAGCCTCATAAGATATGGTTGGGGCGGAGAGATATTATAATTTATCAGCGCTAACAAGCATCTAAATAAATATCAACTTCATTCTTATAAATGTACTTCTTTTTCTCTATTTGCCTTCACTTATTTGTCTTCACTTCTGTACTGTAAGCTCTAGCATTACATTGGAGACCTGGCAACAATCCAAGCTACAGATGGTTGGAAGTGCAGCCTGAAAACAGTGTGCGGTTGATGAAATAGTCCTTATACCCTGACCCTTGCTTCACACCAGGCACAAAACACAAAGTGAACATAACTAGCCAGAAAGGCTTTTTGAAGCATCTTGCTATCTGGAACTCTTCCTCAAGACATTCTGAAAAGACTGATGGCCAAAAGCAGCAAAAATGTAGTAAACTGAGAAAGGAGTATTTGAATAGAATGAATGGCCGAAAAGCAAACAAACAATTGGAGGGGGGAAGATGTTTTTTAAGAGTAACACAGGAAAAGTTTCTTACATTTCACACAAGGACAAGTGTATTACGTGCATGTAAAAATGGATTTAACTAAAGTATGTCAAAAGGCTAATACCTTAAAACGTAACCCTGTAAAAAAAATGATACAGTATTTCAAAACTATCACTATATAAATCTTACTCCGATTTTTGCCATACAAAAATCACCTCTATGTGGGAATAAGCAAATTTGATTAAAATGCCAATAAGGGAGAATATTTGTAACTCAGCATTGAAATGGGGAGTCCTTGGTGCTCTCTGAGCATGGCTGTTTTCTTGCAGACATTTCATTACCCAAACTAAGTAACAGCACTGATGATATTACCAGTTTAGATAATGAAACATCTGCAACAAAACAACCAAACTCTGAGAGCACTAAGGACCCCTCACAGATTAAAATGCTTATTCTAAAAAAAATGGGATAAACAAATAAAAATAACAACAATAATAACAATAATAAATAGTAAAAATAATGTTAAAGTGTGGTTGCAATTCTCTGTATCAACTTATTACTTTTTTATTTCAAACACATTTCAAACATAATATATGTGCATAATATATGATTCTTGTGCTATTGGACAGATTAAGTATCTTAATTTTTCCAATATATTAAACATCTGATTTGGTACTTTCTTTTATGGACTTTCTTCGTAAAGTTTCATTTGGCCAATCAGAATAAAATCATGATTTATTATAACATTCAAATTATACCAGTCCAAAAACCTCAACTCAACTAGCTACACATATAATGGGAAAAAAGTTAATTTTCAATACTGTTCTCTTTCCTGAACACAGTGAATCAAATTTCCTGTCTATTCATAAATAATGTAAAGCATCACCTCTGATTTGGTTCATTGGTAAAAAAACAGCAATCTTCCATTTGCAAAACTAACTTAGCTTCAATAACGACTCAAATGCAATCATTCCCTATATATAAAAAGTTAAGTTCTTTTGTTAGCTAATAAAGAAGTTTCAAGAATTTCTTTTATGATTAGCAGAAATTATTTTATTTCTAGAGTTTAGCAACCCAACTACAGAATATGTTTTGAATTAACTATCCATAAACTAATTTTAAATTTTATACTTTTACCATAAGTATAAATAAAGCATGCAGTAATCAATACTTCTTTTGCACTGAGACCATTTGAAGTTTTTTAAAAATATGATTTTGTAATCTAATCATGTACTGTAATGTATTTTATAATAGTCACAAAATGTGTTTTATGAAAGTCACTTCATGTTTGGAATAACTATTTGCAATACTAAAAATCTAGCAATAGTGTTAATAAAATTTCAAACTCACTTTATTATAGTCTGACAGTTTCACATAACACTTATATTTTCATTAGCATTTCAAAGATTTCAAACTTTACAAATGTAATTTCTGAATGTGTTTAGGCTGAGTCAATCCAAAACTAACATTGTATTTTAATATCTAAAACAAAATTCAATCACATTCATTTAATTTTTGTATGAGATATTAGTTGTGCTACACACAATTCATCATATAATAATGAATAAGATCTTCATATTTTGCTTGACATTGTATGATGGGTTGGCTATAATTAAGAGTCAGAAGTTTATTTTGTAATAAATCTTAAAGCCATACCCCATAATGGCACACTTTAAAACAACAGAAAAAAAGATTCATGAAAGCTGTTTGGAAGAAAAGAAAAACTAAAGTAAAGAATAAATTTAATAAAACAATGAAACAAATTGAATTATGATTCATCTGTTGCACTTTAACCTTTGTAATAAATCTATATAATATCTATTAACTCCCCTGCCACTAAGGTTATTGATTTTCAAACCAGAGTTCATATTGATTGCACATTCTGTTTATATTACATTCAAGTTATGTCCCTGACATTATTCTTTTAAAACTATGTAACACATACATTATATTTGGAACACAAATTAATGCTTTTATAGTTATTTGATACCCAGATCATTATCCCAATAAATGATTAAAAGATTCTGTAAAAGTAAATCACTTCTAGAAAGTCATAACTTTAAAAAGTGCTGCTTTTTTGTACCACTTTAAATGGGCTTAATAGTGGCGAATGTGCGTGCATAGACACATTCACACACACACAAGTGTTAAGTTTATTTCATAATCTTTGTTTGATGTCTATGATCATGTAAGAAAGAAAAAAAATGTTAAATATAGAGGAATAACCTGATAATTACAGATTTTTGATTTATAGTTCCAATATTGAACTATATTAGACAATTCTAACAATGTATACATTTGTAACTAATACATCAATTCAACTTCAGTAAAAAATAAAATTATTGTCACTAAAGATAATATTTAATATACAATATTATGTAGGCTTTGGAAAGGGCCTGCTTGTGATAATGGGCATCTACAAGAAAAAAAATGTATTTTCCTAGCCATTTCTTTCTTCAACTGCAATTTTGCATGTCTTAATTCTACCATTGTATGCATTACCCTTATGCAAAAGGTTCATGACAATAATACGTTCATCACAATAATAGGATTTCTCAAAAGTGTGTTTTGCAAAGTCAAAATCAGAAGCTTCAAGGCAGTAAGTAAGACTGGCATTGTTTAAACTACACTACATGAGTCAAAGGGATGCAACATCCAATGGTGGTGCCTCATCCTGAACTTGAAGCTGTTGTTCTTTAGAGGAAAAACAAATCTTCCTAAATTGTTTCGTTGTCTTGATGGGCCAGTTTTTAGGAATTCCATGTGTCTCATTTTCATTCTTCCAAGGAGGTCAAGCTATAGATAATAAAGCAGTTCGTTGCTGCTGCTAAAATAGAAGCAGCAGAAATATATATAATGAATGGCTGTAGAAGCAAAATGTTATTTCAATCGACCTTGAGAAGAAAAAACAACCTCTAATTATGAAAACAACTATTCAAAAATGCCCAAAATGTTTAATATAACTGGCACACCACTGTTCATAGAATATATTAGTGATATCCAGGTTATAATTTTTTTAAGAAAAGGAAGAAATCACTGTAGAGAGAGAAGCTAGGTCATCTTGAGTGTTAAACATATGCATTATTGGTGCTTTTCACAAGCAGTTCATTTGACTTAAGAGTAGGTAAGCAAGAAAAAGTCATTTCTGAAGTGACAAACTGAACTTAATTATCACACCCAGAGGTAAAAAAAAATATCATTCATTCAATTCTATTCCCCTGCCCACCAAACATCTCACTTCATGGCTTTCAGATGTGGCACCAAAAGCTAAAAAAGATTGTTTTCCTTTTGGAAAAAAATAAAATAAAATAACAATAAAGAGTTGACATTGTAGGCCACTTTTCTAAAATCCAACTTTGAATATTTGTTTTAAAAATTGAAATGGTAAATGATTTGTAGGTAGAATAAAATGATGGAGCTTTATTTTGAAAAGTTTGTTAGGAAATCCAGGTTATCCAAGCTGTGCAATGTGCATTTGAAAAATATTTCCAGTGCACATTTCAGCTGATTTATTATGTGTTTATTCTGAGACCTTCTGGCAGATTAAGGCCCAATTTGCCACTTCATTACAGCATGCACACACCATAAGACAAAAAATGTGGTTGCAATTTGCTTGCTCACACCAACAAAAAGTACTAGGCTTTTCCAGACTTTTCAAATGTAATAGTATATGATTACCCATAATCAATATTTAATGAAACAAGCACCTTGGCATGTGTCCCCCATTGCATTTCCCAAAGATTAGATTGGGTCGCCTCTTTGCCTTCCTATGACCCTGCTGGCTCCTACATATGTGTCAGACAAAATCAGGGAGGATCCATCATGCCTTCTTTATCATGACTTTCATTGTTTCTTTCCCTCTTGTGTCATTCCCCCATCAATTCCAAATCTCCACAGCCAACCAGTTTTTTTTAATTGAGCCAGTGCCAAGAATGATTGTTCTGGGAGCAGTTTGCCAACTGGGTAGTGCCATTTCCAATCTTATTCAAGAAGGGCCACATGGATATGCACCTCCGGCACATGGAAGTTTCTCCCAATAAGCAAACAACTTGATCAAAGAGATCATACCTTCCGTTTTTGAAGCACACTTTCCTAGAAAACAATTCCAACCTTCTTTCTCCCTTCTTTCTTTCTGGGCTGATTTGTTTGGCTGTTAGTACTACTTACTACTTCCTTACTAAGAGGCAGGAACTCAAAGGCAGAAAGAGAGAGAGAGAGACAGAGCACCAGAACGCCTGCAATTTCCACTAGTCAACTATATCTGGAATTGGCACGCTGGACAACCCCAGGAAGCTCGCCACATACCTTGGTTTGGAGATAATGGGAATAGTAGTATGTGTACTGTGGGAACATTTGCTGCTGTTCCAAGCGTTTGCCCATGTAGCTAGAATCTTTATCTCGGATGCAGGCAACTCGTTGACAGGGAGTCGTGCCCCAGGCCTTTCTTCGGTTAAAGCCACTATTCCTGACAGTCCTAACCAAGGTGGCTTCTTTTTTCCTCCCTCGGACTTCTTTGCCTTCTAAACGCTCACTAGCATCAGCCGCGTCAACCGCCGCAAAAATTAAAAATAAGATTTATTTTTTTTAAAAATCAAAACATCGAAAAGTCCATCGAAAACGGGTCTTGCTTTGCTTTGCTTTCTCCGCCCTCCCCCCGTTAGAGCGGGACCCCCCTCCTGCTGCTGTTCTTAAGTAATGTCAATTGCCAGGGTCTGGAGAGGGGGTGTGAACCGGGAGGGGGTACCAGTCCTTTCAGAAAAAAACAGCAAGACGAAGTCCGGATCTCCTCGGATCGGCTTCCTCGCGGTTTCTCACGATCCCTCCACCCGCTTACTAAAAAGAGAAAAGGAGGAGTGGGAAGGAAGAGCTCTGAAAAAAAAGACAAGAAAAGGAGGGAGGAATGACGGCAGGGAGCGCGTCCTCGCTCGCCTCAGCCTAGTTTCTGCGGTCACCCTCACGGAGGGACCCGAGGTATTGGGGCTTTTCTTCTCTTTTATTCAAGCCCGCTCCATCCAGTCGGTGGGTGGAACTATAATAGGCAGGGTCTCCCTCGAGAAGCAGACGCAGTCCAGAAGCCTGCAGTATTGCCTACCGAAAGAACCAAGCGCGCTCCTGCTGCAAAGAAAACCCCGGCTTCCCTCTGCTGGCTATTATACAAAGCTGAGCAGTTTTGCAGCCTCCAAAGCCGCCGAGATCGGGGTGGAGGTGGAGGGGAGAGCTGTGGGGTCGAGTGGCTCAGCTTTCCCTCTTCTTTGACGAGTCTTCCCAAAGTTACCTGCTCCAATAACAGCGCGGGCGTTTCAGAAAGTCGAGGCAGGAAAAACTGGAGCTTGCTGTTTAAAAACACTTCCCACTCCGAACCGTCGCGGGTAAGGTTCACAACCTTTATTGAAAAGAAGCCGCGCGAGTTCTTCTACTGGAGATGATCTATCCCAATTAGCGGCTGGGCCTTGGAAACGGTTGAAAGAGACGAAAGGAAAAATTCGGTCTCTTTGGTGTTTGTTTTTAAATTCAAAAGCTAAGGAAAAAACCACTATTTCCAAGCCTTTCAAAACAAAATTCACGCAAAAAATATCTCGAGCGGAATGTTACTATGTTATTTTTTTCAAATGGCAATATTTTTAAATAAATAATTTTTTAAAAGATGGTTCTCAAAAATTATTATGGCTCCTGTTTAGTGAAGATTTGATATATAATGAAAATGATCTCTAAAAATGGTCTCCGTGTTTAAGGAGCTCCGTGCTTTTATTTAGCTGAGTATAGATCTGCTTAGGATTTTTTTGTCGAGTATCCTTTGCCATCCCTGTGCACCTGCCATTCCCACAGATCTCACACACACCAGTAAGATCTCGAACACCAGTCTAGATAACTTAACAATTGGGGGAGTGGGGTACACAAACCTGGGAAAAGGCATTGCAAGGAGGAGCAGACAGGCCTGTGTGTGAAGCACTTTTTTCTCTTCAGGTAGAAAGTGCAGAACCACCCTACTTCACACAATACAAAGATCATTGAGAAAGATAAAACAACGTGCACCAAGGGTAAGCTTGATTTGTTTTGCCTTTAGTTAGTTTGATATGGATTGATATAAAGTCTAAACCCAGAAAATTGGTTACTTTGGTAATTATGTTAATGATATTGTATGACTAGGCCAGTAGTGGCTCCTGTGCCAAAAATTGCACGCACGTTAGCGCGGGCGCACTCGCATGCCAGCACCCAGAATGCAATGTGTGCCCCCCCCCCCACGCCCCTGCACATGCGCACGCAATCCCCCCATGCCACTCACCACCACCCTCTTACCTGCACTGCGCCTCACAGCTGATTTTTCAACTGGTTTGAGGCCTTTTTTGGCCTCCCAGAGGCTTGGAAAAAGCCTCTGCAAGGCTTCTCAGGACAAATAATTTGCCCATTTTGTCATTTCCGGTATTACAGGAAGTGACAAAACAGGCCTATTCGGCCTAAAAAGCCTTGCAGAGGCTTTTTCCAGGCCTCTGGGAGGCCGAAAAAGGCCTCAAACCAGCTGAAAAATCAGATGTGAGGCGTGCAGATGCGCAGTGAGGTAAGTTTGCCTGCGGTTCGCATGTTAGCACAAATGGCTCTTGTATGCCACTTGTGGCATGCATGCCATAGATTCGCCATCACAGGATTAGGCTATACAACTAATTTACTACATTTTAAGCAACTGTGTTTTGCAAATCCAGCCATAGACTAGTACAGAGTCACTGTGGGAGATCTTAGATGGGTAAAACTTGAAGATGGATCTTTACATTAGACACTACATTGTTTTTTAATATTCATTCAAATCCACGTAATAACCTACTGGACTATTCTTAACTGCTATATTGACAAGCAATATAGATTAACTGAAGCAAGGAATCTACATTGTGCAACAGAAATAAAGAATCATCAGCTCCTGTTTGCTGCAAGTACAATGTGGCAGTCATTCAGTCTTAAAATATTAATGTTAAAATGGCATAGTCTCCCATTTTGTATTAAGTTTTTTTGCATGGGGGCTTTGATAGCAAATCTGTAAATCCTAAGTATGTCCACTAAAAGAAGTCACACTGAATTTAAAAAATTGTCTTATTTTCAAATTTTTAAAATTAGGGTTACAGATTGTTCTAAATTAGTTTGTTTCATACATCCAAATTGGTTGAAGTTACCAAGCACTACATAATGCCTCTAAAATCCAGAAAACCATACATGAATGGATGTTCTATATTAACATTCTTGAAACCCCGAGTTCTGATTGGTCCACACGGACCGCAACTTGATTGGCTAACTAAACTCCTGTGATTGGTGCGCTAAGAGTCTACCACGATTGGCCGAGCCGATCGCGGGAGATCCAAAGCACTGCCATTGGCCGCCGAGCCGCCGGCCGGCTGAATAAAGCCAAGTGGCTCGCAGGTCTTGAACTGTTCTGTATATTCAATAAAGAGCTGAATGTGCACTTTGAGTCTCACCTCTCAATGTGACCCGATCTACCCAGAACCGATCTACCAGACCTAACACTGGCGACGAGGGTGGGATTGTGAGGCGAGGAATCACCCAGCACGTGGCAAACGGCGCAAAATGACCAGCAAGATGGCCAGCAGCACCCCACCACCTGCTCCCTTCGACCCAGCCATCAAGGACTGGAAATCCTACACCGACCGCTTCCACATGTTCCTGGAGTACAGCAATCTCAAGGATGCCAACGGGCAGAGAAAACGGGCCATATTCTTGATGCACTGCGGGCCCGCGGTATTCAAGATGGCCAAAGCACTGGCCAAGCCCGCCGATGTGAAGGAGATGGACTGGGCTGACCTCAAGCCCATCTTACGCCACCATTATGCCCCTGCCGTGCCCATACTCATCCGAAGGCACGATTTCTACTGTCGAGATCAGCACGAGGGCGAAACCATTGGCGACTTCGTGGCCCAACTGAGGAACCCAGGGGGCCTGTGCGGGTTTGCCGAGCTGGACGAGGCTTTACGCGACCGAGTCGTCCTCAGGCTCAGAGACCCTGTACTCAAAAGCCGGCTGATGGCCAAGGGCGACATCTCCCTCGCCAACACCCTCACCAAGGCAACCGCAGCCGAGGCCACCCGCAACTCGGCGGCCTGGATGAGGCAGGTGAACGCAACGGAACGGCCATCAACCAATGAAGCAACCCCAGTACCGGTGAGACCTGCGGAAACCAGCCACTGAGAAATGACCACCCATCACGGCGACATCGACCCCCATTTCGACACCGACGACGAGGAAGAGGAGATCCACCAGCTCCAGGCTGAGTGCGATCGACGGGACCGGAGGGGACGTAAGTCGGGGTTCCATTGTGCCGGCTGCGGCGGCGATCACCCCCACTCTGAATGCCGTTTTCTTGATGCCATCTGCCAGCATTGCGAGAAGCGAGGGCACATCACCAAGGTGTGCCGGAACAAGAAGAACTACAGCCCCCAACGATGAGGCAGCAGCCCCTGACGATGAGATGGCAACCCCCCCAGAAACCGAGACCGCCAAGCCGAGAGCCGATGGAGCCACGATGGCCGGAACAGATGACTCAGCGAAGCGCAGCGACGAGAAGAAACCCACCAGACAGTCGTCATCGGCCATTCCTCGACCATTGACGCCCAGAAGGTACACGTGGAGGTAGGCATCGAAGACCAGCCCTGTGAGATGGAAGTGGACTCCGGGTCCTACCTCTCCATGGTCTCTTGGCGCACAATCAAGCGCCTAGTGCCAACCATCCGCCCGCCGTGAGCTAGACGACCAAAAACTAACCCTAAAGGACTACCAGGGAAACCGCATCCCAGTAGCCGGCATCGGACATTTTAAAATCACCTTCAAAGGCCACACCGAGGTGTTACTACTCACGATCGTAGACAAAGACCGCCCCAGCTTACTCGGGCTGCAATGGTTCTCCCCGCTGGGAATAGAAGTGACGGGCATCCACCACACAGACGAGGCAGACTGGGAAGCGATGCTCGTGAGGGACTTCCAGGAGGTCTTCGACGACACCCTAGGCAAGTACCGAGGGGCCCCTATTTCTTTCAACATTAACCCTAACGTCGCCCCGATCCGCCTCAAACCGCGGCGAAAATCGACGAGCAGCTAGACAAGCTCATCACGCAAGGGGTTTTAGAGCCAATTGACCATGCTCGCTGGGAAACACCCATAGTCAACCCCATCAAACCAGATGGCTCCATAAGAATCTGTGGTGACTATAAGGCCATCCTCAATCACGCGCTGCAGCAAAGCGCCTACCCCACCCCAGTAGTACAGCACCTTCTGCACTCACTGGGGGGAGGCCGGGTCTTTGTAAAATTCGACCTGGCGCAAGCCTACCAGCAACTGCCGGTCGACGCCGAGACAGCCGGGGCACAAACGATTGTCACACACCGGGGGGCATTCCGATGCAACCGACTCCAGTTTGGAATCAGCGTTGCCCCAGGAGTCTTCCAAAGCCTCATGGAAAGATTCCTCCAGGGAATAAAGGAGTGGTCCCCTACTTTGATGACGTGCTGGTCGCAGCTGCCAACAAGAAACAATTGGAAACCCGTTTAAGGGCGGTGCTGCAAAAATTCAAAGACGCCGGCCTCAAAATCAAAAAAGGGAAATGCCAACTCTGCACCGAAAGGGTCGAATTCCTGGGGTACCTCCTAGACCGACACGGAATCCACCCCACCGGAAAGAAACTCAGAGCCATTAAGGAAGCCCCCACACCAACGAACAAGGCGGAACTGCAGGCATTCTTGGACTGATTAACTTTTACAATGTTTTCCTACCCCAAAAGGTGACCGTGGCAGAACCCCTGCATAGGCTACTGGATAAAACAGCCACCTGGACTTGGGGGAAGCGGGAGGAGAATGCATTCCAACAGACCAAAAACCTGCTAACATCAGACGCAGTCCTGATCCAGTATAGCGAGACCCTGCCGCTGACGGTGAAATGCGATGCGTCGCCCTTTGGCATTGGAGCAGTCCTCAGTCACACCCTACCAGACGGGAAAGAAGCACCCATCGCCTTCTTCTCGAGAACGCTGTCCAAACCAGAGAGGAATTACAGCCAGCTGGACAAAGAAGCTCTCGCCATCATCGCCGGAGTGAAAAGGTTCCACGAATACCTTTACGGTAGGACCTTTTCAATCATTACAGATCACAAACCTCTACTTGGTATACTGGCAGGGAACAAGGCCACACCGAACATCCTGTCACCCCGGATGACGAAGTGGTCCGAGTTCCTTGCCGCCTACTCGTACAAACTGACACACCGACCCGGCAAGGACATTTCGCACGCAGACGCGCTAAGCCGATCCCCCCTACCAGACCTGGATGACGACCCAGCACCCGAAACAACAACCCTGCAAATAGAGACTTTACCAGCCTGCTCCTAACTGCGCCAGACATTGCCCAAGAAACAAATAAAGACAAGTGGCTGGCGCAGGTATTGAGCTGGGTAGAGAGGGGGTGGCCGGAAAGCGATGGCAGCAAACAGTTCAAAGCCTTCAGGAACTGGCAAACCGAGCTGTTCACACAGAAAGGGTGCATACTTTGGGGAGACCGGGTGGTCATACCAGAGACACTACAGAGAAGAGTACTGGCAATGCTACACGAAGGGCACCCAGGCATAGTCAAGATGAAAGCCCTGGCCAGAAGTTACGCTTGGTGGCCAGGGATGGACAAGCAAATCAAGATAACGGGTGCAACAGATGCCAAGAGACGAGGTCCACCACCCCCCACCGCTCCAGTCCAGGAATGGGAAACCCCCAGGGGGCCATGGTCACGAATACATATAGACTTCGCCGGACCGACCAAGGGGCATACATTCCTCATCACCGTGGACGCCTACTCCAACTGGCTGGAGGTAAACACCATGAGAACAACAACAACAAAAGCCGTCATCGATAAACTTAACAGACTTTTCGTGACACACGGCTTGCCAGATGTCTTAGTGTCGGACAACGGCCCGCAGTTCACGGCACTGGCATTTGAAAAATACCTGGCCGAACAGGGGATCAGGCACGCGTTAACCTTGACGGCTCACCCGGCAGTGAACGGACGGGCGGAACGGATGGTTCAATACATGAAGAAAACCATCCAGAAAATTGAAACCGGCGACATACAGGAAAAAATAAACAAAATGATACTCATACAGCATATTACGCCTAACACGACCACAGATAAAAGCCCGGCAGAGCTACTGATGGGCAGGAAATTAAGGTCCCCGCTGGACCGACTACACCCCACATACAACCCGGAGAAATCCCCAGACTCATCCAGCAGGCACCGGACATTTAACATCAGGAACACGGTCTACATGAAGAACTTCACGGGAGACCCACTCTGGGTACCAGTGCAAATAACCCAGGTAACAGGTCCCCGGTCATACAGACTGCAAACCACCAATGGAAGGAGCTGGAAGTGGCATATCGACCAGCTACAGTCAAGACTAGCCGCCAACAGCCCAGACACCCCGACAACAATGACTACAGAAAGCAGAGGGGGAAACTACAACAACAACCAAGCAGGGGGACAACAAAGGGCCTGAAACGCAAGCTGAACACCCCCCATCTAGGACAAGCAATCCCCAAATAAACCAGCCATACTTACCAGCAGACCTCGAACTGTTGCAGACGGGAGCTTCACCTGGAAGGAACAGCCAAGCCAGTTCAACCAGCCCAGAAAGACCAGGCAGGAACAACAGAGACTGCAGCTCGACCGACCCAGGTAGACCGGGCGGCAGCTGCAGCGACAGGCCTGGCTCACCCTTCCAGGCGGTTCCATAGAAGGGGTTGAGAGCGATGCGGAGCCCGGCCGAACCGGCCGACGATCGCACACAGACTGAGCCGCGCAAGTCAACTAGGCAGGTACGGAGCCCCACCTACCTGCGTGACTACGTCACCACGCTGCGTCAGACGAAACCATGAGGGGAGGGGTGTTCTATATTAACATTCTTGAAACCCCGAGTTCTGATTGGTCCACACGGACCGCAACTTGATTGGCTAACTAAACTCCTGTGATTGGTGTGCTAAGAGTCTACCGCGATTGGCCGAGCCGATCGCGGGAGATTCAAAGCGCTGCCATTTTCTGCCGAGCCGCCGGCCGGCTGAATAAAGCCAAGTGGCTCGCAGGTCTTGAACTGTTCTGTATATTCAATAAAGAGCTGAATGTGCACTTTGAGTCTCGCCTCTCAATGCGACCCGATCTACCCAGAACCGATCTACCAGACCTAACAAATGGTTTGATAAATTAGGGGCACAATCATTTGACTTTCCAAGAATGCAGTTTGTGATGATGCTTAGTAGCATGCCTATTGCTGGTTATTTTTCACTAAAGATTATTTAAAGGAAAATATTGGGGGGTGGGGTGGAGAAGAAAAGTGTCAGTGTATATTGTCATAGGTATCTGACAGAACCAGGCTTCACATCATGCTATAAAATGCCAAACAATTTCAGAATTGCTAATTGTGTTGAACATAGGGGCTCATTAGATATAGAAAGTAATTCTAAACAATAAGTTGTTGTTTTATAACTCTGAGATTTTTGTCATTTCCAAGGGAAATTGTTTTGCATAGGATGCTTTTCTCTTCATTATTTTTTGGTGGACTGGAATTTGATTTCTCTGTGATGTTAGGAATTTAAGATTATGGTGGTAGAGAAAATATAAGCCATTTGTCTCCTTTATAGGTTATTTTTTGAATGTTTTAACAAAGGGATCTTGAATTGTATCAATTTGGCATGGCCTTATTCAGTTAATAGCCACATTCTCTCTTCAGTTCCTGTGATTTCAGTGGCTTCTACCTTATTAGCAGATCCTGAAAGCAGAGAACCCAATTAAAGACTGTTCTCATTATGTGTGAGGGAACTTGCAGCTGTTTATTTCAGTTTTGCTATCTAGGCAGTAATGTCTGTGGCAAACTCATCTAAGGCAGTTGTCTCCATGATGTTACCCCCAGGGAAAGCACATCTACCAACATTTTAGAAAGGATCTTGTTTTCTACATAAATGTGGTTATGCTAAAGGAAAATTAATATATACAGAGCAAGCAGGACCACCTGCAGCAAAATATTTCTGTGTCTTAGAATTTCCACTTATGCTATTTTTCAATTCTTCTCCATTCCAAAAGAAGTTCACGTAAGATTTGCTAGAAGAAAGGTCCGGGATATTATATACAAAATATCCAGAGAAGAAACAATTACATATAAAGATAAAGAAGTCTTGGTGCTTAAACAAATCTGAAGAAGAGTGAGAGAGCAAAGACGAGACTATAAATTTTTGGTGGCCCAATTAAATCAAAAAGGTTTTGTATTTAGATGGATATCCCAGAAGGGATGCTAATTTCATGGCAAGAAAAGAAAATTAGAGTAGATTCTGTGGAAAAAGCCCAAGAATTTTATGAACAACTGGTAGGCCAAAAAAAACTGAGTAGTAAAGATGAACTAGAATCAAACTCTCAAGACGACTAAGATTACCAAAAGAATAGAGACAGGAGTCCCAGAAATCTGAAAAATACACAACATCAACAAGAGAGAGAAGACAATACTAGTCACAAAGAGAAAGAGGAGTAACTACAAAACAAAGAGCAAGAATCAACTAGACAATGGATGAGGAAAAGAAAATATTATCAATTAACATAAACGGCCTGAATTCCATGATAATAAGGAAAAGAATATTAACTAAACTAATTAAACAAAATGCAGATATAGTATGTTTACAAGAAACCCATATAAGGAAGTCAGATGAAAAATATTTAGCATGCCTGAAGCTAGGGAAACTATATAGAACACCAGCAGACTCTGGGAAAGAGAAAGGGATAGCAGTATATGTGAAAGAGGATATGAAAGCAGACCTAATTTGGACAGATCCCAAAGGAAAAATTCTGGTTTTACAAATCTGGATTAATTCAACCCCAATTCTCTTAGTCATAATTTATGCCCCTCATGAAAACCAAAAAGAATTTTTTAAACATTTGCATGAAAAAATAGTAGGATTAGAAAAAAGGAATATTTGTATCTTAGGGGACTTCAGTGCCATTGTGAACTATCAGAAGGATCACAGTAGTGGGGGAAGAAGAGGAAAAAGACAGAGTTACCGAAAACATGTGAGGAAATGATGACTGAATTGAATTTGTGGAATTTGTGACTATGTGGAGAAAATTAAACCGGGAGAAAAAACAATTTACATTTTACTCAAATCCATACCAATCATGGACATGAATTGATATGGTGTGGATGAATGGTGAAATAGCAAATGGGTTAAAAGAGATTGAAATTTTACCTAATTAATGGGCAGATCATAATCCGATTCTGATATTGTGGAAAGTAGGAAAAAGCCAAGGAAAAGGTGGACGCTAAATACACAGCTAATTAAAGAAAAAGAATTTATGAATAGACTCAAGGAGGAATTAGATTACTTTAAAAAAAATAATGAGGCAACTACGAAGCAGAATATTTAGGATACAATGAAGGCAGTAATAAGGGGCACAACGATATCATATACTGCCAGGAGGAATAAAGAAAATTATGCCCAACAAAATAAATTAAAACAAAGAATTAAAGAACTAGAAAGCCAGTAACAAAGTACTCGAAAGGATTGTAGATTGCAAAATCAGATGATAGTAACTAAACACAAATTGAACTTAACTGAACAAGAAGGAATGACTACAAAGTTGAATATAGCTAGACAGATATTCTTTGAACAGGCTAACAAACCAGGGAGATGGCTGTCCTACAAACTCAAAAAAGAAAAAGAAAAAAGATTAATTTATCAATTAATAGATGGAAATGGGGATGCCCAACAGGGAATAGAACAGAAAAAATAAATTGCATATAAATATTTTGAAGACCTTTATAAAAAGGAGGAGGTAAAAATGAGGATATGATAAGAAATGACTTGGGCGTAACAAAAGACAAAGCAATTAGGGATATGATGAAAGAAATGCTAATTAAAGATATTATGTGGGCTGAACTGAAAACAGCAACAGAATTTTTTTAAAAAAAAAAAAACCTCCAGGACCTGATGGGATCCCAGGGGAACTCTACAAGGCAATAGGAGAACAAATAGGATCCCTTATGGTGGAAGTATATAATGAGGTTTTAGTTGCAGCTAAAATGCTGGATTCATGGAGGGAGACATTGATTTCACTGATTCTGAAGGAAAATTCAGATCCTCGACTTATGCAAAACTATAGACCAATTTCTTTGTTAAATACCGACTATAAAATATTTGCTACTGTTATAGCAAATAGACTAAAAAGAATCTTGAATGAATATATACATAAAGACCAAAATGGATTTCTCCCTAACAGACAAATTAGGAACAATCGAAGAATAGTGTTAAATGTTTTGGAATACTACGAAGCCCATCCAGAAAAACAAATAGCCCTTGTATTCTTGGATGCACAGAAGGCCTTCAACAATTTAAATTGGCAATTCTTAATTCAATAAATTTACAATATGAATTTAGGCACTAAATTTGAAAATAGTGTAACCATAATTTATGCCACACAAAAGGCGAATATCATAATTAATGGAGAATATACACACTCAATAAAAATAAAGAAAGGAGTTAGACAGGGATGTTCACTATCACCCCTGGTCTTCATGCTATCTTTGAAACACTACTCACGCGAATTAGGCAGAACCCAGGAATAAAGGGGTTAAAGATTAAGAAAGAAGAATATAAATTGCAGCCATTTGCGGATGATTATGGTCTTTTTTATAGAAGATCCAATTTAATTAGGACAGGAGAGAGTTAGATCAATTTGGAAAAGTCACAGGACTCAAAATTAAGAGGAAAAAAATGAAATTAATAACCAAAAACTTAACAGAAAAACAAAAATCAGAATTGGAAAAGGCAATGGGACTACAGTTGGTAAAGAAAATTAAATACTTAGGAATTTGGCTGATGGTTCATTGTAAGACACTAATGGAAAATTATTATAACAAACTACTGCAACAGGTTAAAAAAAAGACCTAGAGCTTTGGGTTAAATTGCAACTCTTCCTATTAGGGAGGATTGCCACTATCAAAATGACTATTCTTCCTAAATTTATTTATTTGTTTCAGACAATACCAATAAAAATACATAAAAACTACTTTGTGGAACTCAGTAGGATAATAGCAAAATTTATTTGACAAGGAAAAAAAACAAGAATAAATTTAAAAGCAATACAAGATATGAAGAGCAGAGGGGGGTTATGGCACTCCCAAACTGGGAACTATATCAAGCGCAGCTTCCTTAGTATGACTGAAATAATGGATAAATTTATAAAATAAAAGAATATTATTTCTAGAAAGCCATAATTTACAGAGGGGGTGGCATGCATGGTATCAACAACGTTCTTGGCATCTATACAGGTTTTTGGTTTAAATATCATAATACATTATATTACATTACATTTGTCTACTACTAAATAATAGCTTTAACTATAATTACTATTCTTACATCTTTATATAAGATGTATATTATTAAAGATGTATACTATTATTACATCTTTATACATCTATTACAAAATTTTGTTTTACTTTCTTAAGGGTTGTTTCAATTAAAAATGCGTTCTCATGGGACATGGGGAAAATCAAACAGAATTACTTCCACAGACATGTAATTAGAGACTCTTTATTGGCTAATTGGGATAAATAAAGAAAAAACACCATCTAAAGATCCCGATTTGGATCTCAACGATGGAGGCAATGATACATCCAAACAATCTGGATATTAACAAGATGATAAAATATAAAGACTTACTGGATGCACAAGGAACTTTAAAATCATAGCAAGATCTCCAAGAACAAGGGCTATGAATTGACTGGTGGGCTTACCTCCAAATACAAAATAAATATGGACAGGATAATAAAGTTTTTGGAATCTACAGTAAGCCACAATAATTAGATAAATCTTACTAGGTTCAGACCAAAAAAATACAACCAAATTTTACAACTACCTATTAGAGATTGAACTTGAGGAGGAAGTAGTCAAAGGCAATATGATAGCTTGGAGTAGAAATATAGGATGTAGCATCACTTTAATAGAATGGGAAAAGATCTGGACCAGGAATAATAAAATCACAAAATTGACAAGATATAAAGAAAATACCTATAAAATGTTTTACAGATGGCATTTCTCTCCTTCGAGATTAGCAATGATGTCTCCTAACATGAATCCGAATTGCTGGAAATGTAAAAAGAAACATGGAACAGTCTACCATATGTGGTGGTCCATTCTACCATATGTGTACAGAAGCCCAAAGATACTGGCGGAGAATCAAAAAATTGTTGGAGGAAATTATGGCTGAACCAGAATTCTTCCTATTAGGGATATTCAATAGACAACTTCCAAAAAAAGCTAAATATATAATATTACACATACTTACTGCAGCTAGATTAGCCTTTGCACAATGTTGGAAACACGCCTATATTCCAACAGAGGAAATGACTGTTCAGAAAATAGTAAGGTGTGCATGGATAAATTGGAAAAATGGATAAATTGACCCTAGCACTTAAGGATAAAGAATCATCAGAATATTACAAGAGTTGGGAATGTTGGTATGATTGGATAGAACGAAGATAGATAATATAATAGTAAACATTATTAAACCATAAAGGAGACTAAGCTGCATCAGTAGTAACTATATAGTTGCATTAAGATTTAATTGTAAACATGATACCAATAATGATACAAATAAGGAACCACACACTGTTGATAATGGAATTGCCCTTTATTTGGGGGGGGGTTCTTTGTTTTTCTATGTTGTGTATGTGTTTGTTTGTTTGTTTTAATTATATAATCAATAAAGTTTGCTTTTTTAAAAAAAAGTAAAGCTGGGACAGGGCTATGGGGAAAGGAGGGGAAGGGAGGTTAAAGTATGTCAGCTTTCATTGCATAAGCACCATCTTGTTTTTGAGTGTTTTGTTTTTTAAGGTCCTTTGTAGATATGTCTGACTAGAAAAAGTTGACTATTTTTGTGAACTATTATGTGTAGAGAATAATATCGTAGAAAAGAGGCTATCTGATTAGAAGAATAACTGTCTTGTGAGCTGCATCTCAGTTGACACTATTAACAACAGATGAAGTAAGTAAACTGTGCTCTTTGAAGCCCCAAAGTCTGATCTTTTTAGGGACATTTCAGAATGCATTGTTCTTAGATAATGTCCACCTGTACAGAAATAAAGAAAAAAGCTTTTAAGTTTCATTTAACTGAAATGCAGAAAATTCCTATCCAGCTGTCTCTGAACACACTGGCAATTTACAAAACAAGTCTAAAAAACAAAAAGTAAAATAAAGCTGGTACAACACAAGTGAAACATCACTAACCCAGTGGCAATGTTGCATATCTAAATAAAATAAAGACTAAACTATGACCACATTACTTTAGAAGCTGGGTTAAAAGAGGATGTCAAAACATTGTCTTCATTCTCCTCACCAGAGAGATATTGTGCAAATCTGAATGAAACTGCTTCTGCGGTCAGCAAGACTTCTCAGATGCTATGCATTCTAAATTAAATAGTAATTTAATAAAACTTGGCTCAAATTGAATTGGAAAATGCAAAGTGATCTGAAGAAAGTATGAAGATTAAATGAGGGGAGTATGTAAAGAAATTAACAAACAAACTGAAGTCACAGAAGTCATTAAAAGGTTAGCAGTGCTCAAATAATGTAAAAATGTTTAACCTGCTATTTAAACAGAAATCATTTCATCTGCTAACATATATCCAAATAACAGGATCAAACTGGAGCTCAAAGAAGTTGACTGCCAAGTGTTAAAACATAAAATCCAAAACAAAAATTCAATCCAAAAAAATATCACTTTGGTAGAAAAACAAATCTGGTCACGTTGCCAACTTCAAAAGCCGATACAAAAATTTATGCCACCAGATAAAGACTGAATGCACCAATTATCACATTAAACAAGAGGAAAACCTTCTACGCACCAATTCCACCCAAGCTTTCAACAACTTTGTAAACAACAAACTAAAAGACTCAAGATCCATCCCATCCCTGAAAGGACCTAATGGTAAAGACTGCAACGACGACACCATTAAAGCCAACCTCTTTAACAAATTATTTGGCTCAGTATTTGTAAACAGCAATGGATCATGCCCAGTATTTCCTAGTCAAACCACAGACAACTACAATGATCTAATACATATCGATTTTACAATAGACAATGTTGAAAAAAGCACTATGCAACCTAAAACCATCTCTATCTACTGGACTGGATGGAATATGTGCCTATTTCTTAAAAAAGCTATCCACTGCCATAGCCAAACCTCTTAGTATAATCTTTGGAAAATCTTTCAGGACCAGCTCCTTGCCAAACCTATGGTCACAAGCACGGTCATCCCTATTTTTTAAAAAGGAGACCCCAGTCTAGTTGAAAATTACAGACCAATCTCTTTATGCTGCGTCACCTGTAAAGTCATGGAATCAATTATTAATCAATCCATTATCCTCCACTTAGAGACAAACAACCTACTTTCTAATAAACAATTTGGTTTCAGAAAAATACTATCCTGTAATCTGCAATTCTTACACTGCAAAAACATATGGACTACACAACTCGATCAGGGCAAAGCAATAGACGCAATCTACATAGACTTCTGTAAAGCCTTTGATTCAGTGGTACATGACAAACTACTCCTAAAACTAAAATCTTATGATATCTCTGGACACCTTCATAATTCCAGTCAAACAAACAACAAATGGTCAATATTGGGAGCGTCCTATCAAATTCTGTACCTGTCAACAGGGGTGCCCCCCAAGGCAGTGTTCTAGGATCAACTCTCTTCATACTCTACATAAATGACCTCTGTGATCAGATTAAGAGCAACTGCGTTCTCTTAGCTGATGATGTAAAGCTATTCAACACCACCGACAATACCGCTACCCTTCAAAAAGACCTCCACTATGTGTCAGAATGGTCAAACAAATGGCAACTTCAAATTTCAACAAATAAATGCTCTGTCTTGCATATTGGGAAAAAAAATATCAGAAAATAAAATACAAGCTGAATAGTCAAGTCCTTGTTGAGGATCCAAACTCTGTCTAGGACCTTGGAGTACTCATCTCTAATGATCTAAGTGCTAGAATCCACTGTAACTACATAGCCAAAAAGGCATTAAGAGTTGTTAACCTAATCCTACGTAGCTTTTTCTCTGGTAATATCACACTACTAACTAGAGCATACAAAACATTTGCTAGACCAATACTTGAATACAGCTCATCAGTCTGGAACTTGCATTATGTATCTGATATTAACACAGTTGAGAAAGTCCAGAAATATTTCACAAGAAGAGTTCTTCAATCCTCTATTCATTGCAGAATACCTTATGCCACCAGACTTGAAATTCTAGACCTGGAAAACCTAGAACTACGTCATCTTCTGTCCAATCTAAGTATAGTACATAAAATCATACATTACAATGCCCTACCTGTCAATGAATACTTCAGCTTTGTTAGGAATGTAAGTCACCTAACAGCTATTTGGGTTGGACAATATATAAACCAGGATAGACATTTTAATACTGTCTCTTTAAGAGAATCCTAAAAGTGTAATTGGGCGTGGTTTCTCAAATGGCCATAAGATGGAGCCAGAAACCTGGGTTGTTTTAGTCTTAGTCTCAGAAGAGAGTGTGTCTCAGTGAGTCTCTTTTTCCTTCTGTTGGGGAGAGTTGCCATTCCTAAATGACTGTTACTGATCGTTGATGTAAGTCTGATACTGAACTGTTTTTGACACTGGACTTTGATATTGGATTATCCCTGAATTGCAAACTGACTGACTTACCTGTGAATGTCTTTGGACTGTGTTTGAACTTTGCTTTAATGTTTCTGGAAGTAAAAACCTACATTTACTGTACAGTGTATCTGTGTGCTGTGTGTGTATTATTCAAACACTACTCTCAAATATGTCTCCCTGTATGTGCTCATTCTCCTAATGGGGAATTACCTCAACACTGGTTATGGGCCCAGGCCATACCAGGCTCAAATAACTGAGAGTTAGTGTGAATACACAGTACTGTATACAGACAACTGTTTACTGTTTAATTGTGGGTTACTATCCTGTAAAAGATGGCACAAGACACTTCAACAAGTCTATAACTGATAACCGGTTGCATGGAACAAACTATGTTTCCTGGTCTATGAAGTGCAGTCTACTTCTGCGTAGAGAAGGTTTATGAAATGTAGTTCAAGACCCACTGAATGTAAATGCTTGGGATCCAGATAATGAGGACAATGCCAAGAAGCTTGCTGACTTTAAACAGAACAACGAACAAGCTATTTGTATAATTGGACTAACACTGAGTGACCAGCAGCTAGTCCACATTCGTGGAGAAGAGTCTGCTGCTAAGTGTTGGGAAAATTTGAAGAGGATTTATGTTTGTGACAGTGTAGGTGCACACATACATCTTACACGTAAACTGTTTAGAGCACATCTTCTGAAAGGTGCAGATATGTTAGCTCATTTAAACTTCATGAAAAGAACTTTTCAAGAGCTACATGAAAAGGAACTGATATTTTCAGAGCATCAAATCCAGCTGGATCGGGGGCACTCCAGTGGCAAGCGCAGCAGGAACCACGCACTATCGTGGATTCCTGCCACCGCCGAAGCCTTGCAAACTGGAAGTCGCTAATGCAAAATTTCTTGAGCATGTTGGGTGGGATAAACTGGAACAGGAATCCAGCAATGATATTATTATTGACACCCAAATAGTTCCTAAAGATAAAATAAGTAAACAATGAATAGCAATTAAAGAGGAAGCACAGGAGGAGGTAGAAGAACAGGAGCAGGTGGCACAGGAAAGTCCATCAGTTAGCCCTGTATTACCAAGACGTTCA
Source organism: Pseudonaja textilis (assembly GCF_049901715.1). Classification (NCBI taxonomy): domain Eukaryota; kingdom Metazoa; phylum Chordata; class Lepidosauria; order Squamata; family Elapidae; genus Pseudonaja; species Pseudonaja textilis. Next base: position 48,035,087 of record NC_142008.1, on the reverse strand, counting down.
ACCTGTGTAACACGACCACCTGATAGATATCAGGTTAGTGTTGTCTGCCAAGTGAATACAGTTCCAAGTAATTATAGTGAACCGAAACTATATCCTGCTAAGGATCAGGTTGCTTGGCAGAAAGCAATGAATAAGGAACTGGAATCATTAAAAAAGTTGGAGGTATACGAAAATGTTAAGTTACCGCCAGGTAAACATGCCATAGGATGTAAATGGATATATAAGCTAAAGACAAGTCTGGATGGGACTGTTACCCATAAAGCCAGGTTATAGCACAAGGGTTCAATCAGACAGCAATTGACTATGATGAGGTGTTTGCACCTAGTCTGAAGGTTACTACATTAAGGACAGCATTAGTGTGGGCAGCTAAGGAGAAACATATTATAAAACATTTAGATGTAGAGACAGCTTATCTGCATGCACCGTTGCAACACACTATTTATTTAAAGAAACCTTTAGGTATTAAAAATGATAATACAACTGATTGCTGGAGATTGAAAAAGAGTCTTTATGGTTTAAAGCAATCAGAATAGGAGTGGAACCAGTGTATAGTTAAAGAATTAACTAAAATAGGTTTTGTAGTTGGCATGCCTGATCCATGTTTGTTTAAAAGAGAAAGTAATGGTGTAATTTCATTATTGCTATTGTTTACTGATGACATAGCATTAATCACCAAAACTGAACAAGAAGCTACTAAAATAATCTCACTGTTAGAGAGGAAATTTAAGATAAAACAGGAGAAATCAAACAATATCTTGGTTTAAAGATAGATACAAAATCTCACAGGCAGATAAAATTAACCAGTTACTAAAAAGTTTAAAATGGAACTTTGTAAGCCGGCTAAGACACCAATGAGCCAGGAGTTTAGCCATAGTAATGTTCAAAGTTCTATGTTTGATAAGAACATTTATCAGTCCTTGATTGGTAGTTTATCTTATCTCAGTAATTGGTCAAGGCCAGATATTGCATACAGTGTTAATCAATTAATGAGATTTAACACTAAGCCAACTGAAAGGCACTGGCAAGCTGCTAAACGTGTGTTAAGATATCAGAAACAAACAATGCATTATGCATTGTATTTGGAGCCAAAAGATGAACTGAGTTTAACTGCATATGCTGATGTAAGTTTTGCTACAGACATAAATACATGAAAATCTACATCAGGTACTGTAGTATTATTGGGAAAGGCATTGATTGGATGGAGATCTATTAGACAGAAACATCTAAATTGGTCAACAATGGAGGCTGAATTCTCATGTTTGTCTTTATTATGTACAGATTTAGTTTTGTATAAGCAACTACTAATTGACATGGGAATTGATGTAACAGATTCTGTTGTTGTTTATGAAGATAACCAATCAGCAATACAGATGGCTTCAAATATTGCTGTTAAAACAAGAATGAAACACATAGATTTAAGATATTTAAATGTGAGACAATGTGTGCAAAGTAAGATGATTAAGCTAGAATACTGTATGTCAGAAAACAATATAGCAGATCATTTTACAAAGGCCCAAGGCTCTATAAAGCATAAGGCGTACTGTGAAGATTATGGACTTAGAATGTAAGGTTGTATATATTGTCTTACCCAAAAGGGGAGAATGTTAGGAATGTAAGTCACCTAGCAGCTACTTGGGTTGGACAATATATAAACCAGGATAGACATTTTAATACTGTCTCTTTAAGACAATCCTAACAGTGTAATTGGGTGTGGTTTCTCAAATGGCCATAAGATGGAGTCAGAAACCTGGGTTGTTTCAGTCTTAGTCTCAGAAGAAAGTGTGTCTCAGTGAGTCTCTTTTTCCTTGTGTTGGAGAGTTGCTGTTCCTAAATGACTGTTTCTGATCGTTGATATAAGTCTGATACTGAATTGTTTTTGACACTGGACTTTGATATTGGATTATCCCTGAATTGCAAACTGACTGACTTACCTGTGAATGACTTTGTACTGTGTTTGAACTTTGCTTTAACGTTTCTGGAAGTAAAAACCTACATTTACTATACAGTGAATCTGTGTGCTGTGTGTGTATTATTCAAATACTACTCTCAAATACGTCTCCCTGTATGCGCTCATTCTACTAATGGGGAATTACCTCAACAAGCTTCAACCATAACAATACAAGAGCACACAATAGATATAAACTCAAGGTAAACCGCACCAAACTTGATTGCAGGAAATACGACTTCAGCAACAGAGTGGTCTATGTCTGGAATACTCTACCTGCCTCTGTGGTTTCTTCCCCAAACCCCAAAAACTTTAACCTTAGACTGTCTACTATTGACTTCACTCCTTTCCTAAGAGGTCTGTAGAGGGCATGCATAAGCGCACAAACGTGCCTACCGTCCCTGTCCTATTGTTTCTTTTTAGTTTTTTTTATGTATCCATTTCATGTATTCATAATTATATTTATACTAATACCTATTATCTTGTAAGTGATTGACAAATCAAATAAATAAATAAAATAAAATTCTTAGAGAAAGTAAAGCCAAGCTGTTCAGTCCCAGGAAGCAACAGCTGGCTAATTGGAGAAATTTCTTTTCAACGGTGGTATTTATAATCATTACAACAACAGAATCATTGGAATAATTTAGGAAGCAAAACTTAGCAAATGATTGGAATTCAAGTATACATGAAGAAAAGCTGGGGAATAGTGCCACCTACATATGGAAAATTGATTGTACTACTTAACAGCACAGTTTTCAATCATGTTACATGTCAGTTGTCAAGCCTCTGATTTTTTATCATGTGACCACAGGGATGCTGCAATAGTTGTGTGAAAAATAAGCATAAGTCATTTTTTTAGTGCCATTGTAGCTTTGAACAGTCACTAAATGAATGGTGTAAGTCGAGGACTACCTGTGACTATTCAAAAAGGTCTAGTTGAAATATAGTGTGGCTGTGGGAAGAGAGAAGCAATTTACCTTTCTCCAATATTGGGTACATATATAACAGCTACTAAACAGCCTTAGAGGCGTTTGAATGTTCACTGCAGTACAATCTGGCCATAAAGTAAAAATCTTTAATACATAGCTATATAGCTGGTTTTTAAGGCCAATCTAGGCAAAATTGCCAAATAATTTTTCTCAATTTATTATGTATCTTTTCTAGAATCATCAAAATAATGGTCAAAACTGTCTAAGCTAAAGCAAAATGTATTTTGTATTCAGCTTCAAAAATATAAATATGCATTCAATAAACTCCCTTTTTAGAACCCTGTAGTCCCTTAATTGTAAGTGTAGAGTCGGTGTGACTGGATGGAGCTTAGTGTTTACTTGGATGGATGCCTATGTGGAGTTTACAGCAGATATTTTTCTCTTTGTGTCCTAAGACAGAAACGTCTGCCACTACTAGGATTGAACTTTCAACCTTTGGAATGGGAGATGAGCATATTTACCACTAAGCTTATGTCACTGGTCATAAATAGACAATGAAGTAATATAATTGATAAAAGCTACTCAACAATTTTCCTATTTAGAGAAAATATGTTATTGTTATACAACGTTATAGCAATGATGAATGCTAATCTTATTGCTGCTCATCAATATATTCAATATAAAAGCCTTCACAATTAGATGTCCTAGTGGTTCATGGGATTCTAATGGCTTATTATCAGACTGATTATTTTTCTAATTAAACTGACTCAAGTCTTGGCAGCAAAATACAATAGTCGCAAACTTTTCAGTACTTTCCCACCAATTAAAAAAATCCTATTAATAAAACTAGGTTAAGTCTCCTATGAAGAGAAGGACTAAGATGAGCATGTGCTTTAGTGAATATTGAAAAGTAGATATTTGCTTTATTGCCATGATATACTGACAAACTGCAGGACAGGATATTTGCTAGTCAATATTGCAAATAGAGAATTGTTTGTAGAGATACAGAATTGTTATTTTTTTTTCCCCTGTAGTTCTTTCTGGGAATGGATTTTCATCCTCAGTAGCTCTTTAGGAGACATATGTTAACAGAAATACAGTCCAGTAATCTTTTTCCTTTTTCAAAAAAGAAATCCAATTAACCTGTAATAAATACATGAAATGGTCAGTAATATTAGATTCCCATCCCACACTAATAGCAAAAAATACCTCCCACCTTCATAACAGTGGGGGGGCCTTTCTAGAGATGGTTACCCTTTGCAGAACTTTCTAGGACCAATCATATAACTAGAAAATTCATGTTCAGCTATCCTATTTATTCTCCAGACATAAATCTGACAGAAAATAAATATGTCTATACTAGATTTAAACCAAATTGCATATCTCTAATCCCAAAGAAGTACAGGATTTTTTTTCATTTAGCAGGTAAGCCTTAAAAAACTGACTTTTGTCACAAATCTTGTGATTTTTCTTCACAGCATTTATACCAAACCATACTATGGTTTTTTTTGGATTTGGATTAGCAATCAGTCTCCAGGTTTCATCTGATTAAAGAATCCATTTCTTGTATCAATTGCTCCTTTAATAACACCCGAAACAATACTTGATGATGGGAATTGTGCTTAATATTATAAGCTTTCCTACTCCTTATATAGTAGTCTCTCTGGTGGTCTGCAAATTTTCTGCCTTTGCCCACTTCAGTGAAATTCCTAAGGAAAAATATAAGAAGAAACTTTCTTTCCACTAAGCTTTTCTAGATTGGGAAGAGTGGGAAGTCAGGGGCATTAGAACAATGAAAAAATAAATAAAACAACCAGTGCAGTCCTCTCCATGTCCAACAAAAATGTCAGCTTAGGAAGCATTAACAAAGTGCATTCAAAGGCTTTCTCAAGGACCCTGAGAATAAAATGGAAAAACAAAGCTCTTTCAAAAGGATAGAAAAAAAATAAAAATTATAGGGCAAAATTCAGTACAGATTTATTTAGAAAGAGATCAGAGATACATTATTTTATCTTTTTTGTCAGTGAAGAATCACTGCTCATAGCCGGAGATCCTGACTCCTGAAGAACAGAATGATTTTTTGGAAGGGTGGATGGGATAGGGGCTGGAATTGTACAGCAAAAATCGAGATTTAAAAGATCTCTAAAAGATATAAAAGTTGATAAAAGTGCTATTTTAATTCACCAGTCTTGACCTAATCTTCATTCTGCCCTAGAACCATCCATGAATTGCAACAATTATTCCCTTTTATACTATTGCAGTATACAAATATGGTAAATAAATTAGGGAATAGAAAATTAATTTATATACATCAAATCCCCCCCATATAATTTGATGTATACTCTACTCCACTACAGTATATACTCCACTACAGTATCACCGAGCTGTTTTTAGCTTTGATACTGAAAATTGCAACCTTGTCATTAAAAAAAGCTAATATTGTCATACACAGAATAGCTAAAAAGCTTCTCTCTGAAGTTTTGATTTGTATTATGTCTGTTACTTTTTTTCTATTGGTTATGTTCATGTAAACATTTAATTTATTATTAATCCTTATATCAGCCTACTGTATTAAGCAACAAACTTCACATTTTGACCAATCTAATACTTTTGAGAAGCTCCCATAAACAAGAGTACTATTGCTTCTTCTGGTTTGTACAGCATTGAGGTTCTTTACCTTTTATCTTGAAAGAAGCACATATAATTATTAAGGTTTCTAGTAACTGATGGAACTATTTTCCCAGCACCAAGAGACAGTAATTAAACTGCTTATTGAATTTCCAGAATTTCAGCAACTATATCTTACTAGTGGGGAGGGGGGAGATGAATAATCTAATGGGATATATCCTCAATTTATCTGTGCTATCATCAGGAATGAATGAACCTCTTGACCAGTTAAATACATGAAATAGATCACTGTTTTCTTGCTGTTCAGGGCAGAGGGAAACCAGAAACACTTATCTGACCTGTAAAGGGAAACAGTAGAATGCATTCCCAATATAACAACTACTGCAAATACTCAAACATTTTGGGGAACTGACAATGATGTCAATCTTGGAAGATACTTAACAAAATAACAGATAACAGAGTTGGAACAGATCTTGAAGGCCTTCTGGTCCAACCCCCTGCTCAGGCAGAACGCTTCATGTCAGACAAATTGTTGTTCAATATTTTCTTTAAAATCTTCAGTGTTGGAACACCCATAACTTCTAGAGGTAAGTCATTCCACTGATTAATTGCTTTAACTGCCAGGAAATTACTTCTTAGTTCTAGGTTGCTTCTCTCCTTGATTAGTTTCCATCCATTGCTTCTTGTCCTGCTTTCAGGTGCTTCAGTAACCCTCTTCTTTGTGGCAACCCCTGAGATACCAGAACATTGTTATTATGTCACCCCTAGATCTTCTTTTAAGGGATGCTGTAGCTCAGTAGCTAAGACCCTGAGCTTGTCGATCAGAAATGTGGGCAGTTCAGCGGTTCAAATTCCTAGCACTGTGTAACAGAGTGAGCTCCCGTTACTTGTCCCAGCTTCTGCCAACTTAGCAGTTTGAAAGCATGTAAAAATGCAAGTATTTGGTGGGAAGGTAACAGTGTTCTGTGCGCTTTTGGTGTTTAGTCATGCCAGCCACATGACCACAGAGACATCTCCGGACAGTGCTGGCTCTTCGGCTTTGTAAAGGAGATGAGCACCGTCCCTTAGAACTGGAAACTTTGCCTTAGTTCTTCTTTTCATGATAGTATATGATAATATAAACTCTGATATATTTTTAAATGTTCCTTTTATATGGATGGGGGAAATGATTTCAATATTTAAGTGGGACTGGCAAGATAGATAGGTCTGTAATCAAGACCCCTGCAGATATTATAGTGTAGAGAATTTTTAATGAGATGTGAATAGACTGCTGGTTTATTTGCAATCATCTAAGCCATTGAAGAACAGAAGCAATTAATTGTCACTGGAAAAGTGGCGATGAACATGTATTGGCTTAACATTCTATGTATCCACTTAACCTAATGCTTTGATATCTATTTAGTAATACAGTGTTCTACTCTGAGTGAAGAGTAATTAGAGACAAAGAGGCTAGAAAACAAAGTTATATGAAAGTGCCTGGCTAGAGAAAAGAATTCTAAGGAAAGAAGGAAAGTAGTTCAGGTTTCTTTTCTGTGAGAGATTTTGTTCAAATATTTAAAAAAGAAAGTATAATGCAGTGAAGCATAACTTAATAAATTTTATTCTCTCCATGCTTTATACAACCTTTTTGATAGGATTGTATAGTTCTGAAGCTAGAAAGTTTTCACCCACATTTTTCTATTTCCTTTCTGTATTTTATTCTAGAGACTCTAAGAAATAAGAAAATACAGATGTGTACCTCTTGTTTGTGACAGTTTTTTTGAACCTGATGCCATTATGGCTGCAAATTATATAACTGTACACAGACAGAGCTACAGAATTGATCCAGCAAATATACAGATGATGTTATTTTAAATATCCCTAATAATAGCCAAAAAAGTTTGTCCTGTTCTCATTATCAGGCTAAAAACAAACATGGTAGAAGAGTACATTTTCTCTATTTCTAAAAAGTATTAAAGGCAAAGTTCATTCACACAGAGATAGTTTTCAGGTAAACCCATATATTAAGAAGGGTTGGGTGGAATGCCTCAAAACTTAATACAGTAACTTCTTACATATACTGAGTAATAGAGGAAAATAGGAATTTGTACCTCTATGACATGCAAAGGGCCACAAGCTCCTATCCTTAAATTACAGAAAATTAATAAAGAAAACAAATTGGCTGGGTTCATCAGTCGTATAAATATAGTATAATGCATTTATTTTCAGCTCAGTGTGATACGTGGACTCTATCACTATGATTTACAAATCTACAAATTGAAGAACAATCATGAATCAGCAAATATTAACCCAGTTGTGGGGGGAGAATTATTTAGAAATATGTCCCGTTTATACTATTTAATGATAATGAAAGATGTCCTTGAAATAATGACATTGCACACAACTTCAACTGTTGCAGTTTAAGAGATACCCATGAAACAGAAGGTGTAAGAAGCTAATCGAAACAGGCATCATTTTTCAATAAGAACCTTTCATGTTCACAGTTAACTGTTTCAATTGAACTTCCATCTACCAAAACCAAAATGTACATACTACATTTAAAAATGACTACTGGTGACTTTAAAGTGCTGATCATGTTCAGGCTTGACTTAAATGGAGAACAATGAAATAGCTCTGAGCATGTCATTGTTCTGCACAACATTTTAAGAATAAATAGGCGTGACCATATAACTTGTCGCTCCAAATATGAGGTCATCCAATAAAGCTGCTGCAGGTCCCTAGACTCAGCATCAGTCAGCCTGAGTAGAATCCTAATCTGTGCTGTGTAGCAACCTTTGCAATGCAGCCTTCATGTTTATATGCATGTTGATCTCTTGACATTTTGAAAAATTAATTCTATTCACAATAAAGAAGTCACAGCTTGAGGCAGACTTAATGCAGCCTATTAATTCATTGCTGCCAAAAGAAAGAGTAACATAAAGAAAGCATATTATTGTTAGGACTGATTTTGTTCATCAAGTTATCCAGGCCTTTGCAAAAAAAGGGTCATAACTTTAAATAAGTCTCTGAGTATGACAGATAAATTATAGCAGCAGTACCAATGCAAGATTGCAAAACACACAGAATACAAAATGGAGAGCTTATCTAAAATGGAGTTACATTGGTTCACTTCTCACAATTCCCCCCTTTTCTGGTTCATCTTTGTTTCAAAAGCAAATAAATCAGCTGTTACTTGTTGCAAAGCCACTTCTGAGTTACTATACAGAAGCTTCTCTCCTTTTCCATCATGAAATTTAATTTTCCTATAAGCTTGAGTACTCATGTTAAACAAATTAGGAATACATTGTATGCAACAGCACAAGCAAATCAAGGCAACTATTATGGTTATAATAGTAGTTAACATGGATTTCCACCAGGAACCATCAGGCAACCAGGACCATAGGGCGTCCCACAAAGATCCTGCTATACCTGACTCATCCCATTCCTTCTGATATTCATACATTCGGTCTTCCATATCTCTTATGGTTCTGGTAATATTGGGCTCATAGTCATGGATATATGTGCAACAGTGGGAATGTACCAGAGCACATACTCCTCCTTTTGCTGCAAGGATTATGTCCAAAGCATATCTATTCTGCAGGGTCACTTGCCTGACTTCAGATAATTCTTGATTAATCATTTTAATACTTTTAACAGTGTTATTAAACATGGCAATGCTAGTCCCTCATACCAGGACCTGTGATGTATCCCAGTATCAACCTCTCTTTTGTTCCGGATTCGAGTGTTGGGTAGTTCGTTCAACTTGTAAACTGCAGGTAACACAAACCCTATAGTGCAAGTGCCTGACCATAATTTTGGTATTTCTCTGTAAGCGTTTATTTCCACACAGCAGCCATCTATTCCTTCCCATAACCCAAGTCAAGTTTGACACTCTAGTCCAGTTAATCATTTCTTCGAAGTCAACGCACATTTGACAATAATATTTCCAGAATGGCAGATATTCATTCTTACATTCATAAGTGGTAACCACACTATGATTGAAACATGTTTCAGGCATTTCCCAAGTCTTATTACACTTTTCCCAATTTCCAAGGAATGGTCCTCCTTTAACACTTCTTTTAAAACAAACATAAGCTGTCTCCCTTAAATGAATGAATACCTTTTTCGTTACAGTCCCTCCTACAGGTCCAGTCTTGGTTTTGGTTTTCCCGTCCGGCACCATCATCTGTTGTGTCAGTGGTATTCCATGCAATATAACCCCTCCTTTCCCTGTTCCAGGCATATGCATACACAACCAACAATTTGTCAGATTCAAAGTTTGTGCGGTCCCCCTAATGTCCTTAATATATGAATTCTCTGTCCACAAATCATTTCCCAAGTCTCCAGCTTTTTGCACATGTTCAGTCTGTTCAGTTCCTGCTCTTCCAACCTGTTGCAAGACAAAAGCACTCACAAGTACAGTTGAAATACACAGAAACATATTTCTCAGTCCTGATTCCTTTTCAGAGTCAATTTCAAGGGTTGTCCTTCCACTGGGTGGCTTCTCCAAGGCTTCTCAGGTTCTGGAGCTGCTTTCACATGACTGTAGTGAGTCCATCCACTTTCTTCGTCCTGACAGCAGACTCCGTGGTAAGAAGCACTTGATACGGTCCTTCCCAGCTAGGTTGCAATTTCTCAGTCCTCCAAGTTTTTATCAGGATCCAGTCTCCAACTTCATGGGGATGTTGGCTGCCAGCAAGAGGTGGTCGTTGCACCAACAATCCCTGTTTATGAAGAGAAAGCAAAGACCTGGACAGTGTCTGCAAATATTTTCTCACAAACATATCACAAAACTCAGGAATGGGACCCCCGAAGTTTGTGAGATAGGGTCGTCCCATTAACATTTCAAAAGGAGATCAACTGTTTCTTGAGTTCAGCATCCCAGAGGATTGGGGATGCCATGGCGTGTGTAAATCCCATTTCACCCCCACAGCCCGCATGACTTCTTGTAATATCTTTTGTGTAAAATGTGTGCCTCTGTCTGAATCTACTACCTCTGGCATGCCATATCTAGGTATGATTTGTTCCAGCAGAATCTTAGTCACTGTGGCAGCTGTTGCCTGCCTGACAGGGTAGGCTTCCATCCACCCAGTCAAATGATCTTTAATAACCAGCAAGTATTTCCAGTCCCCACTAGGTGGCACTTCAGTGTAATCAATCTGTATCTTCTGGGCAACGGCCAGACTGCCAAAGGTCTACCCCGCCTTGTCAGTCTTCCGTGCTGATAACTTATTCACTTTAAGACATATTAAACATTTCCAACAAATAGCATGTGCAGTAGTCCACATATTCAAACTCCAATATGTGGGCTTGACTGCCTGTACTAAAGCTTCGGTCCCCCAATGACTTCCCTCATGTAAGTACTGCATAACATTCCTCATTTGGGTTTCAGACAATACTCTAACCCCATCTGCTGTTACTCATCCTTTCTCAGCTTTGTGACATCCCTCTCTTTCCAACTTTTCCCAAACGTATGGACCACACCCCAAGCATACTTGGAATCTGTCCATATCGTCAAATCCACACCTTCAGCCAATTCCAAAGCCCTTTTCAATGCAAAAAGTTCGCATTTCTGAGCTGACCATCCTGCTTGCAAAGGTCCTTTTTCAATCACCTCCCCAGACTGAGTAACAATGGCATACCCAGCCTTCTTTACACCTCCTTCCACTCTACTAGAACCATCTACAAACCATCGTTCTCCCTCATCCAGGGGAACTTCCTCTAAGTCCTGCCTCACCTTAGTCATTGCATCAACCTGCAACAAACAATCATGATCTTCCACCTACTTTCAACCACCAACACAGCAGTAGCTGCTACTGCTTGCACACATACTGGCCATCCTCTCACCACAGGCTCCAAAGTCTTGCTCAGGAAGGCGATGGGTTGAAATCACCCCCCCACTTTTCTGAGCAAGCACTCCTAGTGCCATTCCCTGGGCTGCTGACACATACAGATGAAATGGGAGCTCTAAATTGGGCAAAGCCAAAACCGGTGCGGATGACAGTGCCTTCTTTAAACCTTCCCATTTTTCATCATCTCCCTCTAACCATTCTATACTTTCTCCTTTTCCTACCAGCTTCCTGTGCAGGAATTGAGCTAGCACAGTGTACTGGTCCCCCCAGACTCTACAATACCCCAACAATCCAAGGGCTTTTGACTTAATGCCCCAAATATTTCACCTTCCTTTCCACAAACTGGATCTTTTCCCTTGAAATTGTCAATCCTTGCTCTTTCAGCCAATTTAACAAAGCCACAGATGCTGCTCTAACCTCTTTCTCTTTCTCCCCAGTCAACAACAAGTCATCCTCATGCTGAATCAACACGATCCCTTTCCCTTTCTCAAAAGACACTAACTTTTCTTCCAAAGCCTGTCCAAACAACAAAGGGCTCTCAGTATAGTCCTGGGGAAGTACTGTCCACCTTAACTGCTGTTTTCTCCCAGTCTCAGGATCATTCCATTCAAATGCAAAACAGGTCTCTACTTCCCTCCTCGAGGGGGCATGCCCAGAAGGCATCCTTCAGATCTATCACAGTCTTTGGGAGGAATTCGTCCCAAGATAGTATAGGGATCAGGAGATCCTCCTGAAATCATTAACTAATCATCCTTATTTCCTTCCCGCTGGATACTGAACACAGGCAACAAATCTCTCCCCAGCAAATTCACTCCAGAATCAGGAATATACAACACTTCAGCTTCAGTCACCACTTCATTCATTTCCAGTCTAATTTGTTCAAACACACTCACATCCTGAGATTTTCCACTCACCCCAACTACTTTTATCACTTTCCTTGATCTATGTGCACCTTCTACCGGTCACACACAGAAGTCCGGCTTGCGCCGGTGTCTATCAGGAACAGCCGCTTCCTGATGGTTAGGACCCACTAAAATGTTTACCAATGGCTCCCCGCAGGTCCTCTTAAAGGAGCCAGAACAGCACTAATCATCATACAATGCATAACTCCGCTCTTCTTGGTTGGTAGGACACTCGCGCGCAAAGTGACCTTCCTTCCCACACCTGAAGCAACTCCTATCCATTCCAGGCTGTCTCATTCCCATGCCTCTTCCTCTGGAACCTCTTCCTCTATCTCGAAAACCTCCCTGCTTGTATCCCCAAAAATTCTCTCTTCTTTCTCCAATTGGACCCTTCCCAAAATTCCCACTTTTCTTTACTTCACTCTTTGTTGCAGCCTGTACAGCTGCAACCATCATTTGTGATTTCTGTCTGGTTTTTACAGTGTCTCTGTTCACAAAAACTTGTTGGGCTGCTTTCAGGAGATCAACCATTCCCACAGCTCCCCAATTATCCATTTTCTGAATTTTCTATGGGGAATTTTTGATCTCCTGCCACTGCCCCTTGTTCACTCTTTCACTCTTTCATTCCACACTCTCCAGGCTGAGGTCTGGATGAGATTCCGCTCCTCAGGAGTAAATAGATGTCCCAAAATGTACATCAGCTCCTGATAAGTGTAATCATTTGGACCCAACCATAGCTCTAACTGTTCGGCCACCTCATGAGCATTTTCATGAAGCTTTGGAAGAGTCTTCTTCAATTCTCGCAACTCGGCTGTCACCGGATTGCCTGCAGCATTGATCCCATTAGGGACTTCCCTAAGAGGAAATGCATCCAATTCAGGTTTTTGGCTGAAGGGAAAATTTTGAACATCTCTTCTCAACTGTTCCACTTCTTTTCTCAGCCGTGGATAAGGTGGCTGAGGAGGGGGTTGTGGCGCCGGCAATGGCGGGGCCGCTGGAACATTGTTCAAGTTAGGATTTGAGGGCGGCGGACTCTGAAGCCAATCATCCGTCTCGCTTTCATTGCCCTCCTGTTGCAAATTTCACATGAAACCATACCTCTATGTATGCAATTGGGGTGGTCATTTTGTGTTGGAGAATATAATCTCGCAATTTGGTCATCCAATAGGTACTGGTTTCTCCCTCAGGACTCCAGTGATATGGAAATTTAGGATCAATCAGAGGATATTTTGGCCATCTATATTTGCACAAATAAATCATGTGCTTCTTCTCAAGATTCCGGGTAAAATGTTTGAGATTCGGGGAGAACCATTGTTGCAACAGTTGTCCCAAAGGCGAATCCACCGGAATAGGTTTTCTGCCTTTGTCAAATCTTCCCTGTCCCAGACAGGCTTCTTCCAGGTCTCCAAGACCCTCGCTTTGTCCCTTTCCCATCTCTATTCTTTCAGGCTCCCAGAGCCTTGACTCACCAGTCCCAGTCCTCCAGCAAGCGCTGGATTCTCCCAGAGAGTTTAAGGACCTCTCTTCCTAGCCCCAATCCTCCAGCAGACGCTGGATTTTCTTTTCCAAAGAAAATTTAAGGACGTGCTTTCTGTCTGCCCCAAATGGAAAGAAACAATATTACCTGATCACTCCAGGAACCTTCCTTCAGGTCCTTCAGATTTTCTCCGTGGTCCCAGACCACCTGCTCAATTTTTTCTCTTTTTTTTCTTTTCTCCCGTGGTCCCAGACCACCTTCTCAATTTTTTTTCTCACACCGGTCTCAACTGCTTCCGAAGTCCAGTCGGTCTATCTCTCTGGGTTTTGCAAGATTCGGGACTCCTGGGACCTCTCAGGATTCGGGGAGAGATTTGTCTCACAAAAGGAGACGGAGTGGCCACTACTCACCTGTCCCCGAGACCCAAGGATCGCCGTGGAATCTCCTGGCTTTGGCTCGCCACTTGTGATATTGCGCTCGCACAAGATGGTGACACGACACGGAACTTCTTCAAACAAAGCAGTTTATTGTTACGGTTCTGCAGAAACGGGTTCACATCCAAGGCAGCAAGATGGAACACAGAGCCAAGCCAAGCATACATTCTTATACTCCCAATACACAAAAGCGAAGAAGCGAGATACAATGTATCAGCAATAGGAACATTCTGTTGCTTATCTATCTGGAACTTTGCACGTATACTAGCTAAGCAATAACCACTTCCTTGTTCTTTGTTTCTCTGAAAAACCGCTGAGGTTGCTTTTTGAAACACACACACATACACACAGTGGAAAAGTACAGAATACAAAATGGAGAGCTTATCTAAAATGGAGTTACATTGGTTCACTTCTCACACAAGGATAGCTGCAGTTTGAGATGTACTATCGCATGAGCATATGGAATTGTTCTAGACATGATTAACAATCCACCTAGTTTACTCCTGCTCTCTCTGAATTAGCTGTTTGTTTTCAGTGGCTCAGACAAACAGTACTGCTGTTAATTTCTCTAGTACTGCTCTGCTATTAGAGATGTGTTGAAACTTGAATTTTCTAGATCTCTATTGCTGATTTCAATTCCGATTCAATAATGTCTTTATTTAATAGTTCAGCCATTTCTTCCCCAATTGCCTTATCCTTTACTTCATCTAGATAATTCCTTATGCTATCTTCACTGACATCCTCTCTTTTATATAAATCTTCAAAGTATTTGTGAATGATTTCCTTTTTCTGTTCTATTTCCTGGTATGTATCTCCCTTGCTAACTATTAACTGGTATATCAATCTCTTCTCTTTCTTTTTTTTTAATTTATAAGATAGCCATCTTCCTGGCTTGTTGGCATGTTCAAAATAGGTTTGTCTGGTTAAGTTCAAATTCATAGTCATTTTCTCTTGATCAATTAAATTCAGTTTGTGTTTGGCTATACTTATCTGATTTTGCAGTTTGGATTCTTTTGGATTATTTTGTAGAAGGGCTTCTAGCTCCTTAATTCTTTGTTGTAATTTGTTTTGTTGGGAATATTTTTCCTTGTTTCTCTTGGCGTTATAAGAGATTGTTATGCCTCTTATAACCACCTTTATTGTATCCCAAACATTTTGTTTCGTGGTTTCTCCATTATCATTTTCTTTTATAAAAAAATTCAATTCCTCCTTTAATTTATTAATGTATTCTTTCTCTCTTATTAATTGAGTGTTTAAGGTCCATCTTTTCTTTGGTTTTGCCCTGCCCTTCCATATTACCTGTATTGGATTATGGTCTGCCCATTCATTAGGCAAAATTTCCACTTCTTTTGTCTCGTTTGCTATTTCCCCACTCATCCATGCCATATCAATCCGTGTCCATGTTTGGTGGGGGTTTCAATAAAATGTAATTTGTCTTTTTTCAGGATGCAATCTTCTCCATATATCTGTCAGATTTAGCTCTTTCATCATTTCCCTACAGATCTTGGGGAGCTCTCTCTTCCCCTTTTTATTCTTCCCAGCATTACTGTGATCTTTTTGGAAATCAGCAATGGAGTTGAAGTCCCCTACTATGCAAATATTTCTTTTTTGCAGTTCAACCAATTTTCTATATAGGTGTTTAAAAAACTCTTTTTGGTCTCCATTTGGGGCATATATTACTACTAAAAGAATTGGAATATCATTAATCCAGATCTGCAAACCCAGAGTCCTTCCTTCTAAGTCCGACCATATTAGCTCAGATTTCAAATCCTCTTTCACATATACTGCGATTCCCTTCTTTTTCTCCTCATCCGCTGGTGTGGTAAATAACTTTCCTAATTTCGGGCATTCTAAATATTTTTCATCCTTCTTTATATGGGTTTCTTGCAGGCACGTTATATCTGCATTTTGTTTAATTAATTTAGATAATATCCTTTTTCTCTTACTTGTCGAATTTAGACCATTTATGTTTATTGATAGTAATTTTTTTTCTTCTCCCATCTATTTAGTTTTGTTTTGCTCTTTGTTGTGTAACAGTTCCTCTCTCTTCTAGCGGGCCCAGATGGGATCCCAGGAGAGCTGTACAAGGCAATAGCAGATCAAATCGGACCACTTATGGTGGAAGTCTTTAATGACGTTTTACTGGCAGCCAGGATGCTGGACTCATGGAGGGGGGTGTTGAACTCGCTGATCCCGAAGGAGGATACAGATCCCAGATATATAAATAACTACAGGCCGATTTCACTTTTAAATACTGATTACAAAATATTCACACTTATTATAGCAAACAGATTAAAAAGGATCTTAAACTTGTATATACCTGAAGACCAAAACAGATTTCTCCCAACTAGGCAAATAAAGAACAATTTAAGAATAGTATTAGACGTACTAGAATTTATGAAGCCCACCCCAAGAAACAAGTAGCACTTATGTTCCTAGACGCAGAGAAGGCTTTCGACAATCTAAATTGGCAATTTTTAATTCAAAAAATTTATAATTTGAATTTGGGCACCAAATTTGAAAATATCATAACAACTATATAGGATACACACAAGCTAATATAATAGTGAATGGGGAATGCACTCGCCCAATAAAGATAGAAAAAGGAGTGAGACAGGGTTGCCCACTATCTCCCCTGCTCTTCATATTAGCATTAGAGACATTATTAACACAAATTAGGTGGAACTCAGATATAAAGAGATTAACAGTTAAGAAAGAGGAATATAAATTGCAAGCATTTGCGGATGACATGATTTCCTTCATTGAAGAACCAAAAGACAGAGGACCAAAATTGATGAGTGAATTAGAGAAATTCGGAGCAGTAGCTGGACTTAAAATAAAAAATAAAAAAAACCAAATTAATGACCAAAAACCTAACAGAAAAACAGAAAATGGAACTAGAAGAAATAATGCATATACAAGTGACAAAGAAAGTGAAATACTTAGGAATTTGGCTAACCCCACACTGTAAGACACTTAAAGAAAACAATTATGATAAACTGATACACCAGGTAAAGAAAGATTTAGAATCGTGGGGGAAACTTCAAATTTCACTACTAGGCCGAATTGCTACTATTAAAATGAACATTCTCCCCAAATTCTTGTACCTATTCGAAATGATCCCAATCAAATTACATAATTTTTTTTTTTAAGAACTCAATAGAATAACTTTGAAATTTATTTGGCAAGGGAAAAAACCCAGAATAAACGTAAAAGCAATGCAAGATATGAAGAGCAGGGGAGGCCTAGCACTTCCAAATTGGGAGTTATATCACATGGCCACCTTCTTAGTTTGGCTAAAGGATTGGGTGAACTTAACCAACAAAAGAATATTATTTTTAGAAGGCCATGATTTACAAAGGGGGTGGCACGCTTTCTTATGGGATGTAGGGAAAATCAATCAAAAATACTTTCATAGACACTTAATCAGAGATGCACTATTAACAATTTGGAAGAAAATGCATAAAAAACTTTACACAAAAATACCAGTATGGATTTCAACAATGGAGGCAATGATTCACCCAAACAATTTGGAAATTGCCAAAATGATTAAATACAAAGATTTACTGGACCCACAAGGAAATTTGAAACCGAGGCAGGAACTTCAGGAGCAAGGATGAAAAATTGATCAATGGGTTTATCTTCAGATTCAAAGCAGATACAAACAAGACAAAAAACAATTCGGAATCAACAATAAATTGCAACAATTAGATAAAATTTTATTAGGATCAAATAAAAAAAACCTAACAAAATTTTATAATTACTTATTAGAAACAAAACTAGAAGAAGAAATTGTAAAAGGGAATATGATTGCTTGGAGTAAGAACGTAGGGCGCAGCATCACATTAGCGGAATGGGAGAAAGTTTGGGGCAGAAACAATAAGATTACCAAATCGGCAGCATACAAGGAAAATCTTTATAAAATGTTTTATAGATAGCATCTCCCCCCTTCAAGGTTAGCGAAGATGCACCCCAACATGATTCCGCATTGCTGGAAGTGTGGGAAAAAAGAAGGAACCTTTTTCCATATGTGGTGGTCTTGTGCAGAAACCCAAAAGTATTGGAAGAAAATCAAAATTTGGTTGGAAGAAATCACCAAAGAGCAGATCGAATACAAACCAGAGTCCTTCCTACTAGGGATTTTTGATAAGCAAATTTCCAAAAAAGCTAAATACATAACAATACACATTTTAACAGCGGCCAGATTAGCCTTCGCTCAACACTGCAAACAACATCAAACTCCATCAGAAGAAATGATTATTGAAAAAATCTCAAAATGCGCAGAAATGGATAAATTGACTTTGGTGCTAAAAAATAAAGACACTTCACTATACTATGATAGCTGGCATTGTTGGTATAATTGGATTGACCAAAGATAAATTATATATCATAAGGCATAAAAGAAAAGTATCAACCCATAATAACGAGGTAGCGATATAAGTAAAAAACAGGTGTGGTTATATGACACGAGTTAAGGTTATGAAAACAAAAGAAGATCTTGCAAACTGTTAAAATAAGAATACTTTTAACCTTGTAACCTTCTCCTTTCTTTCTTCCCCTTTTCTTTTTCTTTCCTTTCTCAAAATTCTTTCCCTTTCTGCCTCCCCGCTTTTCTTTCTTTTTCTTTCTTTTGCTTATTTGTGTATGTATTGTGACTGATTTTAATTGTAAAAATTAATAAACTGTATTTTAAAAAAAAGAAACTTGAATTTTCTAAAGATTTCTGTTCTTAGAAGAGCACTAGGTTAATCACTAGAAAAACCTAAGGATCCAAGCATCCAAATATCAGGCAACAGCACATATCCTGAAATAAATCTCAAATCTCAAAAAATACACCATTTAAAAATACATTGATATTTTTCTTTCAGAAATACTATTTGCAAATTTCCATAGAGAAACCAGGTTGTTGCATAAAAATAGGGTTTTATCATTCCAAATATTCACATTGTTTTCTTAATAGAATTATTTGCCATTTATTTCTCTTGAATTAAATACATAAATAAACAATTCTAAACAGTAACACTAGTTCTATTCATGTTACAGTCTCCTAAATATCTTACCTATTTTAGCATCTTCCAGATATTGATTAAATCCACCGTTCCCAACTAGCAGAGCTAATGGTATCTTAACAGTTATCATTTCAACATATATGGAAAAGAAAAAGTTGGAGAAGGCTTCTTTAAACAAATTAAACAAGCAATTCAGCAAAATTACCTGTTACAATGCATTTATTCAGAAAATCCTATGGAATCTCAAACTGTAGTTAAAGACCTGCTTTGTTACATAGTCTATTTTATTTTTTAAATCAACTTTGCTTCATCAATTAAATAAAAGCAATCTGGCTTCATCTAACTTTTCCATAAAATAGCTATAGTGAATTTAAAAAGTCTACACACTCCAGTTAAAATGCCAAGTTTTTACAATATAAGACCAAGATACTATAAATCAGTTCAGAATTGTTTACATGTTTAATATGACTTATAAGCTATAAAATTCAATTAAAACAATCTGAAATTGTTTAGGTAGGAAAAAAGAAAAATTTATGGTTCATAGTTGCATAAATGTGTAAATGCTCTTATAAGAAGGGATGTGGCTTTGTTTAGAGTTAACAAACTACATTCAAATTGATGACTAATAGAGTCAGTAGATACCTGCCACAATTTAAGTGACTCCGTTCAGGTCCAAATAAAGTTCAGCAGCTGTTCTAGTAGGATTTTTATGACGTTTACTCAGTACAGCAAAAGCCAGGGTCAACAAAAAGCTTACAAAGCATTAAAGGAATCTAATTGTTTGAAGGTATTAGGCAGCAGAAGGGTATAAAAATTTTCTAGGCATTGATATACCATGAACATAGTGAAGATAGTCATCAATAAGTGGAAAAAATTGGCACAACAGAGACATTGCCAAGAACTAGATGTCCCTCCAAAATCAATGAAAAAATAAGTCCAAGAGACTGACGAGATCTACAGCAACATTAAAGAAGCCTCATGAATTTCTGTCAAGTATTGGTTGTAGATTACATGTGACAACAATATTCTTTATGTGTGGGGGATGTAAATAGTGTGGCCAATTGGAAGCCTTTTCTTATAAAGTAAAACACCAAAGCCTGGCTACATTTTAAAATCCTACATTGTCCCAAAAAATTGGCAAATTTGTTATGCTCTAATGAGACCAAGACTGAACTTTTTAGCCATAATTCCACAAAAGCATGTTTGGTACAAAAAAAAAACACTGCACATCACCAAATGTACATTATACCAACAGTGAAGCATAATAGTAAGAGTATTATGCTTTGGGGCTTCTTTTCTTCAGCTGGAACTGGAGATTTAGTCAAGGTGGTGGGAATTATAAACAACTCCAAATATCAGTCAATTTTGGCACAAAACCTTTAGGCTTCTGCTAAAATACTGAAGATGAAGAGGAATTCTACCTTTCACCATGATAATGACCCACAGTATACCTTCAAATCAACAAAAGAATGATTTCCCTGGAAGAATACCAAAGTTTCTTGAAATGGTCCGGGCAGAGCCCAGACCTGAATCTAATTGAAAATCTGTGAGGTGATCTGAAGAGTGGTGTGCATAGGACATGCTCTCACAATCTGACAGATTTGGAATGCTTTTGTGAGGAAGAGTGGGCAAAGATTCCCAAGGCAAGATGTGCTATGTAGATAGGCTGGTACCCCCCAAAAAAACCTGAATGCTATGATAAAACCAAAAGATACTTCAACAAAGCAATACAAAGTTTGTTTTTAAGTTTAACTGTACAGTTATAGGCTATATTAAAGATGAAAAAATTCTAAAGTGACTGGCATTTTAACAAGGGTGTATAGACTTTTTAAATATGCTGTATGTCATGAACATTTTGTTTCCATTTATGTTACATTAATGCTATATATAGATATTTGTTTCTGATTTGCTTTTTCCCAATAGGAAAAAACAAAGGATAAAGAAACATCAAGATGAATAGTAAAATATATTTTTATTTATTTATTTATTTAGTATCTGTTTTATTTTTATGATTAATAAAAACAAAAACAGATACTAAAAAATACATAAATTAAAAAAGCAACACCAAAAATGAGGCAGGCAACTTGGCTAGCCAGCTACGCTGGGGTTCTCCTCAGTCTTCAAACTTGCTACGGCGAGGACGGCTGGCCCGGGAGTCGGCATTCAACCAGGCGGGCAGCGGCGGTGGCAGCAGCGGCGGCAGAAGGTAGGTGACCGGCGGGGCTTGCTACTTTGCCTCCTCACTCACCAATTAGTGATGGGAAGGCAAGGCAGCAACCGCAGCGGGTGAGGGAAAGTGGTGCTGGCCTAGCCAAGATGGCAGCTGCCTGGTGGATGAGGCAGTGGCGGCTGGCCCGGGAGTTGGCACTTGACCGGGGCTGGTGGTGCCGATGACAGAAGAAGGTAGGGGACCAGTGAGGCTTGCTGCTTTGCCTCCTCACTCACCAATCGGTGGTGGGAAGGCAAGGCAGTAACAATGGAGGGCCACAGGCAAGGGAAGATGGTAGCAGGGGAGGCAGGGAGTATTGGCAAGGGTGGTGGGCATCCTGGGAGTCAGCACTTGACCAGGGCTGGTGGCGGCAGGTAGGTGACCAGGTCGTACTTACCAATGTGCGTCTTTGGAGGCGGGGTAGGCAGTCCAGGTGGGTGAGGATGGCTAGCGGCAGTGGATGGGGCTTGTATCTTCTTTAATGGCAGCCACCACAGGAGGCAGTCCAGGCAAGGCAGGCAGGCAGGGCCTGGGAGGCAGGCTGGCCAGGCAAGGGTGGTTAGCAGCGGTGGCGACCGGGGCTTGAAGCTTGCTCCAGCAGGGCAGCAGAAGGCAGGCAGTAATGGCTGGCTGGCTAGCTAGCTGGCTGGCTGGTTGGCTGGCTGGCTAGCTGCTGCTGCTGCTCCTGCTCCTGCTGCTGTTGTGAGTGATGGCACCAGGTGGGAAAATTTTTATAGGTAGCGCACATGTACTATAAGTAGGGGCGGGGCAGAGTGGGCTGGGAGAATGAGGCAAGAATTGCCATGCATGTGCAAAAGATATCATGCATGCACAGAAAAAAAAAACTGGATTTTGGAGTGTAGGAGCAGTGGAGAGGGACAGGGGCCAGCGAAGGGAGAGATGGGCAGAGGAGAATGAACAAGGATTGCCATGCACGCGCGAAAAATATTGTGTATGCAAAGTAAAAAAAAACCCGGTTTTTGGCCCGTATGAGCGGCGGAGAGGGGAGGGGCCAGCCAGGGGTCAGTTTTACTGGTTCTAAGAACTACCAGTGACGTTAACAACTGGTTCTATAGAACTGGTGCGAACTAGTAGAATCCCACCCCTAGTCTTAATTTCACTCTAGGTTTATTGCCTTCTGAGAAACAAATCTTGTGAAGGTAATTGCTGTCTATGTTCTCTAAGAAAATACTTTGATGTTTCTGCAACTTCAAGGTGAGGAGAGACACACACATTTTGGCCCATCCATATCACAATAATTATTTATTATAAGAGTCAAGATTGCGGTACAATTATTTTATGCTTTCCATAATCA
This sequence comes from Pseudonaja textilis, assembly GCF_049901715.1. NCBI lineage: Eukaryota > Metazoa > Chordata > Lepidosauria > Squamata > Elapidae > Pseudonaja > Pseudonaja textilis. Next base: position 48,012,408 of record NC_142008.1, on the reverse strand, counting down.
TCTGAGGGTTACATTTAAATATAATTTCAAATTTATTTTTGAACCACTCTACATTTTCTCAGCCTTAAAGTTTACCTGGCTTCAAGTCAGCATGTTAACTCTCTCTCTGAATTAGTTTCATTGGCAATTAACAACAAAATGATATTAGGAAATTGCCTTCAGGAGCAGTGAAAAGACAGAAATAAGATGAAAAGGCATAACTTCCTTCCCTTGTGACAGCAGTATTAATCAAATTTGCTTCAGTAGCAATCAGTTTTGTAAAGAAGGAGCAGTTTTGATAATGCCAACAAGTTACTGACTTTGACAAGAAAGCTGTGCTATGGGAGAGATTACAACTGTATAATAATATTACAGCATAATATTACTCACAAAATTCAGAAAGCTTTTCACATTTAGTATTTTTCAAAAAGCAAGCTATTGGTTCAGAAGATTACTACATGTAACAGCAGTCTGTTGTGACCTGTTTTTAATTACTTAATGGCAAGAATGATTTATAGACTACTGCCAAATTAGACGATTCAGACTACTCCAGAATCATAAAATCAAAGGGTTAGGATAGATCTTGTCCATCCCTTGCTCAAATTAGAAATCTTAATTCTTCTCCCTCCAGTAAAAATCACATTTGCAAAGAAATCTCATAGTTTATATGTTACACTATGCTTTATTTATATACTTTTATCTTGCTTGTTCCGATTGATTGATTGATTGAATTCAAAATGTTGATTGATTGACATCATTATTACGGTACCTTTATTTTCAATGGCTTTCCTAATAAAAAACAACAACATCTACACAAAAATTTGCTGTTTTCATAAAGCTGTTTACAATAAATTCAATAAATCTTTTTTTGGCCATTCATTGCCAAGGAGATCCCATTAGTGTAGGTATGAAATTATATACCTCCCCTTACAGCATATACGGTTTTTACACTTGCCTGAATTTAACTTGTTTATATTTTACATTTGTCCCTTTAACAGTCTTCTTTCCTAACATGAAGAAAAGTTATTTGGTAATTCTTTGCTATTCCTCTTTGTCCTCACAACTTTATCTAATCTACCTATTTCTCACTCCTAACTCCTGAACTTTTATAAACAAGTTAGTTGAAACTCAGGCTACAATTCAACAATTAACTGCATACAATTATTAGTCAATATATTTGGCTTCAGGATGTCATTTCTTTGCTTCTATCTATTTCTAACTTTACAATGATAACTAATGGATTGCATAAAAAACTCTGTAAAGATTTTCAGTCATCCAGGTCATGGTTGTTCCAAAGGTGTTTTTTCAGGAGGTAACTGGACTTTCTTGTTTTTCTTTGAAGACATTTCAGACTTTTAGTTATACAATTTGGGATGAACACCCTTTGATGGTGTGGGAGTAGGAATGGATTTCCAGAGAAAAACTACAGGAACCAGGAGCTTTACTCAGCACTATTCAGCACTGCTGAGGACATAGATAAACCTCCAAATGCTTCAATGGCCCTCTAAAAAGATGCAAATGACCAGCTGTCTTCAAGGAATATAAATCCTCCATTTCCCACTATCCTATCAGAGCTGAAGAGGCTTCTTGGCTGAAAGTGAAATATATTCAAAGGAAAAACAAAAAAGTCCAGTTGCCACCTGAAAAAGCATCTTTGGAATATTGGATTGCATGTACTCTTTGTAATATCTGCATATAATTCAGCAAGGGGTGTGTATGTGTGTATGTATGTATTAATTGGAGATGTGAGATACTTCTAATGTAATCTATTGGATCCCCTGCATGGATTGCCCCTGTGACTATGGGCAGATGGGGAGGAAGGTAACCACCAGATTGAAAGAACACAAATGGGTGGTCAAATGAGGAGACCCAACTCAATGGTAGCCTCAATTTGTAATGAACAAGAACATACATTCAATTTTACAACTATTAAGATTTTTGGCTGAGCAGGTACAAAGATAGCAAGGGAATTGATTGAAGCCTGGGAAATGGGCCCCTTGTTATTCAACAGGAATGCTGATTTACCACCAGCTTATCAGATACTTAGGAACCGAGGACTTGGCAGAACAAGGAAACAACAGCCAACAACTTAATAGCCAGCCATTAACAACCCAAACAACAAATAAAAAGCTATACACAACCAAGCAACACATCCATACTATGCATAAAATAGCCCCAAGCACATATTCTAGTAGAGAAAAGTTCCCTGAGGATGGGCTCCATCAGGAGTCTGAATGTTTGGAAGACTAAACCTCTAGTCTCAGTGACTGACCCAGATTGGATCCTAAACATTAATAAATCAAATACAATAAATCACCAAGAAAAAGCATTTCATCATATAGACTAATATAATACTTCTGGACAAGGTGTTCTACTGACAAGGTAATATGCTAGAAGGTATCTTAACATTCTGCATTTAATAGATTTAACAGATAATCAGAGTTGGAAGAGATATTTTAGGTCATCTAGTCCAACCTCCTCGCCCAAGTGGGAGAGCCTACACCATTTCTGACAAATGGCAGACTTTCTTCTTGAAAGTCTCAAGTGATGACGCTCCCACAATTTCTGAGGCAAACTGTTCCATTGGTTGATTGTCCTTCTCTTCACTAGCCATACCCAGTTCCTGTAACCATTCTTCATATGTTTTAGTCTCCAGTCCTCTAATCATGCTAGTTTCTCTTCTCTGTACTTTTTCTAGAGTCTTAGTGTGGTGACCAAAACTGGATGCAGTACTCTAGGTGTGATCTTACTGTAGAGTGGTATTAATACCTCACTTGATCTTGATTGTATCCCTCTGTTAATGCAACTTAGGATTGCATTAGCTTTTTTGACTGCTGCTGCACACTGCTGGCTCATATTTAGCTAGTTGTCCACTAAGACTCCAAGATCGGGACTTCCGGTGGCAGGACAGGGACGTGCAGAGGTGGAGAAGCCCAGCTGTGGTTTCCGAATACCTTTTCTTGCGTTTAGAGCGATCCCCAGAGGATACATGAACCCCGAAGAGATTCATGTCAGTGTAGGGGACCCTCGGGTTGCAGTGTGGGGGAAGGCAACCCCCTGGCAATGAAGGGAAGAGCCCCTGAGCCCAGCGCGAAAGAGCCAGCTGCCAGTTTATGGTGGGTCCAAAGTCCGGTCTGCCTCCGACGTGATGAAGTGAGAAAGTGACAGCCTGTAAGATCGGTGCAGAAAGAGGAGCAGAAAGACTACAGCAGTGAAGAGTGAGACTGGTGAGAGATTTCTTTTCCTTAATTGTGAGTTGTATATGTCGGAAGCCTGAGAGAAAAGCGGCTAGAAAAGCGAAAGTGTGATAAGCGTGGGTGGAAAGGCTTCACTGACAGAGTGAAAGTGTTGATTACAGCGTTCAAAAGGAGAAGTCTGTGAAGAGAAGAAGAAATATTGGGAAAACTAAGAGACTTGTGGACTTGAGCTTGTGAGTGGTTTGCTATATTGGACTATTCCCTAGGGTTAAAACCTGAAGAGGAAAGAGGCGATGGAAGGGAGAGAAACACGGCGCTGAAAGCGATACATTGGATCTCTGAACTTAGTGCAACAAGATTACAGACTCTATTTAACACTGCTTGTTTGACAGACTTCTAAGTGATTTGGAGGAGAACACTATTGGACTGGGGTGAAAGCAGTAAGCGAAGGAGATTAAGACATCAGACTCAAAAGTGTTGGAGAAAAAGAAAAAGAGAGTAATTGAAGTTTGGGAAAGACCGATTGCTGACAGTGATTAGTCAGCATTTCTCACCACCCTCCTTCCGGTGTGCCAGAAGAGAAATACAAAAGCCCAAAAACATTAGTTTTAATTCTGATCTTAAAACTCTATTTTTCTACCACTCTACTTTATTTTTTTGAATCCTCTCTTGGTATTATTCTCTCAAACTTTTTATCTTGTCTTCTACTTCTTGATTTTTTGATGCTAAGGCAAATTCCCCTTTTTTTCTCACTTTTTCTTCTTCTTCTGTATAACAATTATAAATTTATTTACTTAGAAAAGGTATACTGATTTTTACAGACTTAAGTGCTAATCGATTTGTTTGCTTTGAATAATTAGTAACAATAAGGATTGTAAAATATTGCTGATTTAGAATATTTAGAATATTTAATATTAAGTTATAGGATAAGATAAAAGTTTATATAGATTTATAAAACTTAGAATTATATAAAGTTGTAATTGGGTTTGATTTGATATATTACTTGCTATATATATTTATATTTGCCATATAAACTTACCATAGAGAATATTATATAATATTGGATAGCGCTCTATAATACAGGAATATAGATTGTGCAAACTACATGCCTGACTGAAGACATAGAATCAAAAATAATACGTTTTGGTAGTCCAAGTAACTAGACAGTGAAACCTTATTATAAGGCAATTTGGGACAACATTATTAGCATAGTTCAACAGCAAAAACAAATTCTAAAAGAGATGACCTCCACAACAACCACGGCCCTGAAAACGGGAAGGAAGACTACCCCGACCCTAACAACTACCTTGACAACAGCTTCCCCAACAATTCAAAAAACTATTGAGGAATCCTTAACAAGAGAAAAACAACCCAATGTCTCTAACACTAATATACAAGCCACTTTACTAACTTTGCAAGAATCAATGTCCAAATTGCAAGAAATAATGATTAAGAACCATAACGAAACAAGAGCGGACATCAGCGAATTAAAGGAAGAGATGGGAAAGCTAAAAGCAGAGATGAAGTAGAGGATAAGATTGGGACATTGCAACAGGCTATGGAAAAAAATGAAACGATGATAAAAGAAATAGCGACAAGGACAGAACGAATGGAAAAGAATCTAGAAAGGGTAGTCAAAGAATTAAAAAATGTAACCAAAGAAATGGAAGATTCCTTGGTCCACCTAGAAATGGACAAAGCAGCTGCATATATGAGATTTCAGAACATGGAGGAATCAAAGAATGAAGAATTAGAGCAGCTAATGGCAGGAATACTGGCCGAACTGTTAGAGAAAGATAAAGATGATATACTTAGGGAATTTGACGAGGTTTATAGGGTCAGTACTAGTTACGCAAGATGCCACAATTGTCTGAGAGAGGTTCACATCCGCTTCGCAAGAAGGTGTGTGAGAGATTTAATACTCAGACTGTCGAGAGATGGAACAATAACATACAAGGGCAAAGAGATTATGATCCTCAAGCAAATCCCAAGATAAGTGAGGGTAATAAGACAAGATTACAAATTTCTAGCCAGTTATTTAAATAAAAAAGGAACCCCATTCAAATGGTTAATCCCGGAAGGGATGTTAATAACATGGAAGGAAAGGAAAATTAAAATAGACTTTATGGAATAGGCACAAGACTTCTATGAACAGTTAGTAGGTACAGAAGATCCAAACACTAAGGAGGAAACCAAAAGAAATCTGCAGGAAGACTTAAATCGCCAGAGAAATAAAAAAGAAGGACCCGCACCAAAACCAAGGGAACGACTAACCACATCAAGAGAGAGAAGAACCAATCCCACAACAACCACAAGAAGAGAGCCAAATTATCACAAGACAAAAAGCAAAGCAGACCTAATTAAATGGAGGAGGAAAAGAAACCCCTATCTATCAATATAAATGGTTTAAATTCAACAACTAAAAGGAAAAGGATAATAACCAAACAAATTAAACAAAACGCCGACATAATATGTTTACAAGAAACACACATTAGGTAAAATGATGAAAGATATTTAATTAAGTTATTCACGGCACCAGCAGATAAACAAAAAAAGAAAGGAATTGCAATATACATGAAAGATGATTTAAAAGCAGATCTAATTTGGTCAGACCCGGAAGGAAGAACTCTGGTTGTATAAATCTCGATTAATACTATTACATTTCTATTGGGAGCAATTTACGCTCCAAATGAAGAACAAGGAAATTTTTTTAAAGATCTACACCAAAAAATAATAGAATTCGAAAAAAGGAACATTTGTATGATAGGCGATTTTAACTCTATTGCTGACTACCGAAAGGACCATAGTAATGTGAGTAAGAACAAAAAAGGGAAAAGAGAATTCTCTAAGACTTGTAAGGAAATGATGAAAGAACTAAATTTAGTAGATTTATGGAGAAAATTATACCCAGAAGATAAACAATTTACATATTACTCTAATCCACACAAAATATGGACAAGAATAGACATGGCCTGGATGAATGGGGAAATTGTAAATGAAATGAAAGAAATCAAAATTTTACCAAACGAATGGGCCAACCATAATCCAATTCAAATAATTTGGAGATGCAGGAGAAAATCAAAGAAAAGATGGACACTAAACACCCAATTAATAAGTGAAGAAGAGTATATTAACAAGCTGAAAGAGGAACTAAATTATTTCCTAAAGGAAAATGATAATGAAGCAATCTCAAAACAAAATATTTGGGATACATTGAAGGCAACCATAAGAGGAATAACAATCTCTTATAATGCCATGAGAAATAAAAGAAAATATGCTCAACAAAACAAATTACAACAACAAATTAAGGAATTAGAAATTCAATTACAAAAAAAAACCCAAACCAAAGAATACAAAATCACTTAATAACAACTAAACATAAATTGAACTTATTCAAACAAGAAAAAATGGAAATACATTTGAAAATGACTAAACAAATTTATTTTGAGTACGCAAATAAACCAGGAAGATGGTTATCTCATAAACTTAAAAAAGGGAAAGAAAAGAGATTGATACATCAATTAATGGACAAGAAGGGCAATTTACAACACGAGATAGAGAAGAAAAAAGACATCATTCATAAATATTTTGAAAAATTATATAAAAAGGAAGAAGTTAATGAGGATAAAATAAGAAACTATCTAGAGAAAACGAATGATAAAGTAATTGGAGAGGAATGGATAGAATTACTAAATAAAGATATTACATGGTCCGAATTGAAATCAGCAATAGAGAATCAAAGTAATAATAAAACTCCAGGGCCAGATTGGATTCCGGCAGAATTATATAAAGCAATCATGGAACTAATTGGACCACTGATGATGGAAGTGTTCAATGAGGTACTACTAGCAGCTCCCCTCGTGGAGGGGAGCATTGATCTCGCTGATCCTGAAGGAGGAAGCTGACCACAGATATATTAATAATTACAGACCAATTTCACTCCTAAATGCTGATTATAAAATATTCTCCTCCATTATAGCCAATAGATTAAAGCAAGTTTTAAACTCACACATTCATGAAGACCAAAATGGATTCCTCCCATCTAGACAAATAAAGAATAACTTAAGAACAGTTATAGATGTCTTAGAATTCTAAAGCCCACCCGGAGAAACAATTCACACTTATGTTCTTAGACGCAGAAAAAGCATTTGACAACTTAAATTGGCATTTCTTAATTCAAAAAATTTATAATATGAATCTAGGCACTAAATTCGAAAATATCATAACAACAATTTACGACACACAACAGGCCAATATCTTAATAAATGGGAACAAACAGGTCCAATAAAAATAGGAAAAGGTGTTAGACAGGGCTGCCCTCTCTCACCTCTTCTCTTCATATTCACTTTAGAATCACTTTTAACACGCATTAGGCAAAATTCCGAAATTAAATGATTGAAGATTAAATCAGAAGAATACAAATTACAAGCATTTGCTGATGACATGGTCTTCTTTTTGGAGGAACCAATAGAAAATGGATACAATTTAATAAAAGAATTAGAACGATTCGGCGCAGTAGCAGGACTTAAAATCAATAGAAAAAAAAACAAAATTAATGACCAAAAACTTAACAGAAGACCAGAAAAAAGAATTAGAGGCAAGGATGGGAATACAGGTAACAAAGAAAGTCAAATACCTAAGAATATGGCTAACACCACAATGTAAATCACTTAAAGAGAATAATTATGACAAATTACTCCAACAAGTAAAGAAAAATATAGAATCCTGGAGCAAGTTGCAGCTTTCTCTATTGGGCAGGATTGCTTCTATTAAAATGAATATTTTACCAAAATTTCTATACCTATTTCAGACTATTCCAATTAAATTACATAAAATTATTTTTGAAGAACTAAATAAGATAACACTCAAATTCATTTGGCAGAGAAAGAAAGCTAGAATTAATGTAAAGGCATTACAAGATTTGAATAGTAGAGGGGGATTAGCACTTCCAAATTGAGAATTATATTATACGGCAGCCACCTTATTATGGCTAAAAGATTGGGTGAACTTACTCAATAAAAGAACACTATTATTAGAAGGCCATGATTTACAGAGAGGTTGGCACACCTTCTTATGGGAAAGGGGAAACCCAAGCAGTCATATTTTCATAGATACCTTATTAGGGATTCACTACTAACTAACTGGAAAAAAGTACGGAAAAAACACTATCTAAAAGTAGCGATTTGGCTATCAACAATGGAGGCAATGGTTCACTCCAATAATTTGAATATTACAAAAATGATTAAATATAAAGACATTAGACTCACAAGGAAATCTGAAAACATGACAAGAGTTACAAGAGCGAGGATTTCAAATTGATCAGAGGGTATATCTCCAAATCCACAGTAGATATAAACAAGATAACAAAGATTTCAGAATTTATAACAAACTTCAGCACTTAGATAAAATTCTATTAGGACCAAACAAAAAGAATATAACCAAATTTTATAAATACTTATTGGAAGTAGAACTAGAACAAGAGATAGTCAAAGGAAATATGATAGCTTGGAGCAGGAATGTTGGACGGAGTATTACATTAACAGAATGGGAAAGGATTTGGAACAGAAACAACAAGATCACAAAATCGGCAGCCTATAAAGAAAATGCATACAAAATGTTTTACAGATGGCACCTTCCCCCTTCGAGGTTGGCAAAGATGCACCCCAACACGAGTCCAAAATGTTGGAAATGTAAAAGCATAGACGGAACTTTTTTCCACATGTGGTGGTCATGTAAGGAAACCCAGAAATACTGGCAAAGAATTAGAAAATGGCTGGAGGAGATAACCAAAGAACAAACTGAATACAAACCAGAGTCCTTCCTATTAGGGATTTTTGACAAACAATTATCAAAAAAGATGAAGTACATAATAATACATATCTTAACAGTGGCCAGGCTAGCATTTGCGCAGTGCTGGAAACTATCTCACACATCAACAGAACAGATGATTATCCAGAATATTTTAGATTGCGCAGAAATGGACAAATTAACCCTAGCTTTAAAAAACAAAGAGTCCTCAATATATTACAATAACTGGAATCCCTGGTATAAATGGATAAATCAAACATAGATCGTGTATAAGATAAACTTGTCAAGGGTAATTTAAATATAGATACCGATAAGATGTGCGTATATGATATAATTTAAGAAGAAAAGATCCTACAGACTGTCAAAAAGGAAAATGTTTTTAAATGTTCACCTTTCCTTTTTTCTTTTTTTTTCCTTTCTCTTTTTCCTTTCTCTTTCCTCTCTTTCTGCATTTCTTTCTTTCTCCTTTTCTGGCCTTTTCTTGGCTTTGTTATTTGTGTATATGTTGTAGATTTGTTTTTTTAATTGTAAAATTAATAAAATTTGTTTTTTTTTTAAAAAAAAAGACTTCAAGTTCCTTCTCAAAGTTATTGTGCCTGTTCTCACCCAATCTATAAGTGTACTTTTGATTTTTCTTGCCTGAGGGTAAGACTTTACTTTTCTCTACATTGAATTTCATTTTGTTAGATATGGCCCAGTGTTCTAGTCTGTCAAAATCCATCTGAATCTTGAGCCTATCTTCTTGGGTGTTAGCTATTCCTGCCAGCTTAGTATCATCTGAAAAATTGGTAAGTTCCCCTTCTATTCCCTCATCTAAGTTGTTAATGAAGGCTTCCATTAGACTTCCTCAAAAACAGACCAGAGACCATGATTATCCATGGCTTTGATCCATGCTCTCCCATTGGAGGCCCTGCTCATCTGCATATGGGGCCAGAACCACACTGTAGAGGTGGCGAAGAAAGGGGAGACCGCCAGTCAGGTCAAGGGGAGCCGCATCTCCTCTCCCTGGCTAGGTATTTTACTCCTCTCTAAAGATGGCTGAGTGGTGGTCAAAATGGCCACCCTGAAGAGGAAGACCTAACCAGACAAGAGTGTGCAGGTGTGGGAAGAAGAAAATCGTATGGAAACCGGGCTAATCAGATGCAACATCTAATTATAATGTACCCCAGGACTAAAATCTTAAGGAATCTTTAAGAAAGTCAACTGAAAGGAGGGCCAGAGAAAGTGAAGAAAAAAAATTATTTTTTCTCTTTTTGACAGTTGAATAGGGCTTCCAACCCTGAAAGCCAGAAGGAGATATACACTTAAATTGGATATATACATGATTTTGACACTAAATAGGCTTACCGAAAGCTGAATTTGAAAGTGTCAAAGGAAAAAAAATAAACAAAAAACCAGTAATTGATATTTGGACTTATTGGAACTTATTGAAACCTATATAGAGGAAAAAGCAGGAGGAAAAAAAAGAGTGAAACCTGGACAAAACAGAGAGCGCTATCCAGTGGTAAAAGAAATCATTTTTGACTTTTTAAAGCTGTTTTTTTTTCAAAGCTTAATTTCAAAGCTTACTGCCTCGATCTCATCTTCTGCAACAATTTGAATTCAATTTATGGAATACAAATTAATGAACCCTTTTCCAACAGTGACCACAGCATGATTGACTTTTGTCTCAACATACATTCTCACAAAAATCACCATAACGACAGGATCCCCAATGATAACTTCAAAAAAGGCAACTATGATCTTATAGACATATAAGACATATATCTCTGATCTCTTGATTGGCAAATTCTATTCACTGGATGCAATACTGTTGAAGACCATTACAACATATTTTTACTTGAAGTCAAAAGCGTCATCAAACTATATGTACCAATAACAACTTCCAAAACCAGGAAAAACAAACTACCCATAACAATAAGGAAGCTTCAATCCAAAAAGAAATCCCTTTGGCGGAAAAACAAATCTGGTCATGTTGCCAACTTTAAAAGCTGATACAAAAATTTATGCTACCAGATAAAGACCGAATGCACCAATTATCACATTAAACAAGAGGAAAACCTTCTACACACCAATTCCACCCAAGCTTTCTACAACTTTGTAAACAACAAACTAAAAGACTCAAGGTCTATCCCATCCCTGAAAGGACCTAATGATAAAGACTGCAACGATGACACCATTAAAGCCAATCTCTTTAACACGTTCTTTGGCTCAGTATTTGTAAACAGCAATGGATCGTGCCCAATATTTCCTAGTCGAACTACAGACAACTACAATGATCTAATATATATCAATTTTACAGAAGACAATGTTGAAAAAGCACTACACAATCTAAAACCATCTCTATCTATTGGACCGGACAGAATATGTGCCTACTTCTTTAAAAAGCTATCCACTGCATAACTGGATAGAAGCATCCCTGTCAAACAGACAACAAATGGTCAAAATTGGGAGTGTCCTATCAAATTCCGTACCTGTCAACAGTGATGTCCTCCAAGGCAGTGTTCTAGGACCAATTCTCTTCACACTCTACATAAATGACCTCTGTGATCAAATAAAGAGCAACTGTGTTCTCTTCGCTGATAATGTAAAGCTATTCAACACCACCGACAACACTGCTACCCTTCAAAAAGACCTCCACTATGTGTCAGAATGGTCAAACAAATGACAACTTCAAATCTCAACAAATAAATGCTCTGTCTTACATATTGGCAAAAAAAAAATCAAAAAATAAAATACAAGCTGAATAGTCAAGACCTTGTTGAGGACCCAAACTTCGACAAGGACCTTGAACTACTCATCTCTAATGATCTAAGTGCTAAAGCCCTGTAACTACATAGCCAAAAAGGCATTAAGACTTGTAAACCTAATCCTGTGTAGCTTTTTCTCTGGTAATATCACTCTACTAACTAGAGCATACAAAACATTTGCTAGACCAATACTTGAATACAGCTCATCAGTCTGGAGGGTTCCATATTACAACATTATATATCCGTTATTAATAGAATTGAGAAAGTCCAGAAATATTTCACAAGAAGAGTTTTCCACCCCTCTACTAGTAGCAGAATACCTTATGCCACCAGACTTGAAAATTTAGACCTAGACAACCTAGAACTTCATCGCCTAGAACTTCATAGATACAAACTCAAGGTAAACAACACCAAAGTTTATTGCAGGAAATATGACTTCAGCAACAGAGTGGTCAATGTCTGGAATACTCTACCTGACTCTGTGGTTTCTTCCCCAAACCCCAAAAACTTTAACCTTAGACTGTCTACTATTGACCTCATCCCTTTTCTAAGAGGTCTGTAGGGGGCATGCATAAGCACACCAACATGCCTACCATCCCTGTCCTATTGTTTCTTTTTTTTTCTTATTCATATCCATTTCATGTATTCATAACTGTATTTATACTTATACCTGTTATCTAATAATCGCTTGACAAAATAAAATAAATAAATAAAAAACAGTATTTCGCTGGTTTTCAATTTAGTCCCTATGTTGAAGAATGAAGTAGGATTGGTTTGGCATATTCTGTTTTTAAACAAACCCGTGCTGCTGACTGCTAGTTATTACTTTACTTGTTTCTAGATGTTGGCAGATCTGTTTTTTTTATTATCTTTTCCAATATCTTCCTAGGTATTGATGTTAATTGATTGGTCTGTAGTTTGCTGGGTCTGTTTTTTTCCCTTTTTTGAAGATGGGAACCATATCAGCTCTTTTCCAGTCCTCTGGTAGTTCCCTGGTGCTCCAAGATTTTTTAAAGATATGGTGCAGTGGTTCTGAGATGACCTCTGCCAGTTCCTTTAAATTTCTATCAGGCTCTGGTGATTTGTGTTCATCAAGATCAGACAGGTGTTCTCTTACTATTTTTTTGCTTATTTTAACTTTTATTTCTGGTCTGTCTTTTACAGTTATGTTTTTGGTCATAACACTGACTCTGATTTTGGTAACAGAATTATCAATGGAACTCATCGTTAGGAAGAACCATAAAATGTGAAGGGATAAGAATCATAATCTTTGTCAAATATGAGATAGCAACCCACTAAATTAGGAAGAATGTACTGAAGCCACTGCAGCGATCCAAAACTGAAACATGAAACAGTTTTCATATCGAACATGTAGTTTTAGATTGTCTAGATATAGAAAAGTGTTAATGAATTCTATCCATCCTAAACTAATTCTTTTGTCTTTTGATACTACATTGTGCCAATTAATCTTTATAGATTAGTGTTTTCTTAAAAAGAAATATGCTATATTGTTTCAGAGAATTAACTGAAAGTAAGTATTTTGTATGTGAGTCCCTAGGAAAGAATGTGTCTGTGAAAATTTAATACAAAGAATCTTAAGTGTGCTTGGAGATGCTAGAGAGTATAAGGATAAAACCAGAAACTTTTCTTTTTCTTTTTTTTCAAGTATATAATTGAGTTTTTTTATATATATCCAAGCAGCCAAAATCATAAATAAGCATGTACAAATATACACACAAATACAAAATAATTTTTAAAATGTTCTTTTTTCCCTCCTAAACCTCTTTTTTTTAAAGAATTTTTATTTTTAAAATAAACATATACAAAACATAAAAACATAAAACTATCTTCCACTTTATATACATACAGTGTGTCAGTTGGTTACAAATCTTTTGTGCTATTCTTTTGTAGTCATTTACTCACAATTTATATCAATTTTCACATTGTCGAACTAACGTATGCTTGTATATTTATCAGTTATTAATCATCCATGACTATTTATTCCATCATTTTATATGAGATGTTCCAAGTTTTATCTTAAAATTTATGTTATACTTTCAACCAATGGTTATATATGTCTATATTATGTCTTATATCAATCTATTAAATTTCTATCACAAAATTATCTAGTCTATTACATTACCATGTCTTTTTGTCCAACCATTGATACAATAAATCCCATATCATATAAAATTGTTTATCTTCTTGTTCTCTAATTTCAAATGTCAATTTACTCATTTCAACACAGTCCATAGGTATTTTACCATTTTTCCAATTCTTAGCAAATACAATCCTAGCCACTGCTAGTACATTTACAATCAAATATTTCAACTCTTTGTTGTATATTTCCAATAAAAAGTTCTCTGGTTTAAAGTCTATATGTTGTTTATCATATTTTCCAACCATGTGTGGATTTTAGTCCAATATTTCTTTGCATCCGAGCATGTTCATAATATGAACCAGGTATCTGATGACACTTCCAACATTTATCCGATTTATTCTTAAACATTCTTGCAAGTCTCGTCGCAGGTAGATGCCACCTGTAAAACATCTTATACAAATTTTCTTTCTATGCAGTTGACATTGTCATTTTATAATTTTGAGGCCACAATTTTTGCCATTTTTCTAAATCAATCCCATATCCAAAATTTTCCCCCCAAGCAATCATCGTTTCTTTAACTTGTTTCTCCTCCAATTTAAATTCTAATAAGTGTCCGTAAAGTTTTTTAATTACCTTTTCATCAGTACCCATCAAAATCTTATCAAAGTCAGTCAACTTATCATAAATACCTTCTGCTTTAACATCTTTGTCAAATCTAGATTGTATTTGCAAATATGAAAACCAATTCATTTTTACACCTTGTTCTTCCAACGCTTGCATAGATTTAAGTTCACCTTTTTCATTCAATATCTCACCATATCTAACTGTTTGATCTTTTTTATATATTATTGGATAAGAAAAAGCTTCAATGTAGATATCCATAGTGGAATTTTTAAATAATATTGTCTTTTTATCCTCTCCAATTCAAAAATAATGCCTCTCGAATATAATGTCTTCTAAAATACTCCTGTGTTTCAGTTCTCTTGTACCAAAGGAAGGCATGCCATCCCAACAGCAAGTCATGGCCTTCTAAAGTCAGTAGTCTATTGTTCCTTAATGTTATCCATTCCTTTACCCACATCAAATTTGTTGCTTGGTAATACAACTCCCAGTTAAGGCAAGGCAAACCCTCCTCTTATTCTTGCATCTTGTAACAATTTTAATTTTATTCTTGCTTTTTTGCCCTGCCAAATATATTTCAACACAATTCTATTTAAATCTTTAAAAACCTCCTTCCCTAATCGGATTAGAATTGTCTGGAATAAATATAAAATTCTAAGCAATACATTCATCTTAATTGTAGATATTCTCCCAATCAGTGATAATTGTAAGTTTCCCCATTTTGTCAAATCTGTCGCAATCTGCTGTTTGAGTTTAAAATAATTATCCTCCTTCAGTGTACTACATCTTGATGTAATGTATATCCCTAAATACTTAATGTTGTTTGTGACCTGTATTTCTAAAACTTCTTCCAACTCTTTCTTTCATCGTACTAGCATATTCTTTGTTAAAATGTTTGTTTTATCTTTGTTTATTTTCAAACCTGCTACTTTTCCATATTCTTCTATTTTTTCTATTAATTTAGGTGCTGTTTCCAATGGGTCTTCTAATATAAATACCAGGTCATCTGCAAAAGCTTGCAATTTATACTCTTCCTTTTGGATTTTCATTCCTTTTATTTATTTATCTTCTCTAATATTCCTATTCAACACTTCCAATGTTAACACAAACAGCAGGGGTGACAGTGGACAGCCTTGCCCTGTCCCTTTTCCTATATCTATAGATTCTGTTAGTTCTCCATTTACCATAACTTTTGCATAATATATCGTTTCAATGGCTTAAATGAATTTTTTACCAAAGCCCATTTGTTCCAATTGCAATAACATAAATTGCCAACTCACATTGTCGAAGGCTTTTTGTGTGTCTAAAAATATCAAAGCCATTTGCTTCTCAGGATGTGCTTCGCAGTATTCCAGAATATCCAAAATAATTCTCACATTGTCTTTGATTTGTCTCTTTGGCAGGAATCCATTTTGATCAATATGGATAAAGTTATTTAAGTATCTTTTTAGTATTTCTGCCAAGATTGAAGCAAAGATGTTATAGTCTGAATTTAATAGGGATATAGGTCTGTAATTTTTAGCTTGCTGCAGGTCTGTATCCTCCTTTGGTATAAGTGTAATGTATGCTGCTGTCCATGTTTTGGGTATTTTTTTCTTTAACATAACTTCATTCATAACTTCTAGTAGGTGAAGATTCAGTATTTCCTGAAAGGTCTTGTAAAATTCTGCTGGTAAGCCATCTGGACCTGGTGCTTTTCCAATATTCTGTTTTTTTTAAAGCTTCTGTTAATTCCATCACTGTTATATTCCCTTCTAGCATTGTTTCAATATCTTTAGGTATCTGGAGTAAATTCGGTTTCTGTAAATATTGCTTAATTTTTCTTCTTGAATATTCTCTTTAAAATACAATTTCGCATAGTAATCTTGTATAATTTTTTTTCTTCTCCTCATTCTATAACTTGTATGTCCTTCTTCATTTATTAGTTGGCTAATACTTCTTGATTCTCTCTCCTTTCTCAATTTATAGGCTAGCCATCTACCTGGTTTATTTGCATGTTCTAAGTAATTCTGTTTAGCATTTTAAATTTTTTGTGCTAGTTCCTCTTTTTCCATTAGTCCCATTTTATGTTTAATTATATCCATTTTATTTTTAATGTCTTTTTTTTGCAGGGACTTCCGTATGTCTTTTTCCAGTTTTTTATAATAATCCTCTAATATTTTGAAAGTGTTTTTCTGATTTACATTTCTTTTCCTTCTATAGTCTATTATAAAGCCTCTTGTTTAGGCCTTCATCATGTCCCATGTCCTTTTTTCTATTTTCTTTAAAGAAGAAAGCAAGTTCTTTCTCTATTTTCTGTTTAAAGTCTTTTTCTTTTAATATTGTATTATTTAAGGTCCATCTGGATCTCCTCTTGTATCCTCTCAAAGTAACTGTCACTGGGTTATGATCTGCGGAAGTGCTTGTTTCTATTTCAATCTCTCGTATGTTAGCCAATAGTTCTACTGACATCCATATCATGTCTATTCTAGACCATGAAGCATGTCTGTTTGAGTTAAAAGTGTATTGCTTACTCTCCACGTTTCTTTCTCTCCAAGCATCTTTTAAGTTGAATTATTTTGTTATTTGAAAGAAGGATTTTGGTAATATCTTTCGAGCTTTCTTTGTTAATTTCTGCATTTTGTAATCCAACCGATAATTAACTATTCCCTTAAGATCTCCCATCATGGAAGAAGGCAGAGCCTCCTCACTGATGGACCAGAGATCGCGACTCTCTGTGGCTATGGTCCGTACTCTTTCATTAGAGAGCCCCGATCATTACGATTAGGGCTGAAGCTGCCTTGGAGGGGCGGCGGAGTAAGGGGAAGCCGCAAGCCAGGTTGAGGGGAGCTGCATCTCCCCTCCTGGGCTTGGTCTTTCTCCCCCACAAAGATGAATGCGGCGGTGGTTTAAAATAGCCACCCTGAAGAGGAGGACTCAGCTGGATTAAGATTTGTGCAGGAGGGAAGAAAGATGTGGGTAACATCTGAACTGGGACAATTGGGCAATATAACTAAAAAGTACCCCGGGATTAAGGTAACATGGAATTTTTAAGAAAAGAAAAGTGAGCGGAGAAATTACAAAGGGACAGGAAAAAAAATAAGAAAATATTTTTAACAGCTAAGCGGGGCTTCGAACCGGGAAAGGAAGAAGCTGGAACTAAAGATTTAACTAAATTGGACTAAAATATTTTGGAAATAAACAGGCATAAAATAAAGCTGGACTTAAGATTGTCCAAAAATAATAATAATAAAGTTTACAAATTGGAGACTGGACTGTGCTGGAATATTGAGGTTCAAAAAACCCTAAACAAAAAAATAGGGGAAAAAGGTGAAGACTTTGTATAATGGAGAGTGCCACCTTTTGACAAAAACTTGAGCTCAAACAAAAGGGAAAGCATCCTGTTTCTGAATGAACTTGTGTGGATATAACACTAAAGAAATATTGAAACAAAGTAAGAATCTTAGAAAGTGAAAGCAGAACCAGAATAAAGAAAAAAGCAAGGAAAGACTGACTGTGGTATTGATTGATGTTTTGGGTATAGACCCTGGGCTGGAATAATTGAGAATGTTAGAAAATTGAAAGAAGAAAGAAGGAAAGTAAAAGTGTTGTGGGGTTTTTTTGTGGACTTTAACAATCATAAAATACAAGAGTGTGTAATGATGATATTTCTTCAGAAATTAAAAATGGAACTTAAAAATATGAGAGAATTACTACAGGAAAGAGGTGAATCACTTTGCTCTGTGTTAGCAAAAATGGAAATGGCGATTGAAGAACAAGAAGAAAGAGCTTCAGAGGAGGAGGAGGTGACTCAAGGAGAAGACATTTTAAATAGGGAACACAAAGAACACTACAAAGAAGTGGGGAAAGAAGGAAGGTTAAAAGTTGAAATTTAAGAAGGCAATCAAAGGGGGGAATACCTGTGAAGTCGGCAAAGACAGAAAGACCCAGCAGAAAAGGGGAAAGGAAGATATTAAGAAAGAGAGGGATATAAACTGGAATGAGAAAAGATATGGGGAAAAGAGGGGGAGGAGAAGCAGTAAGAAACAGTTGCATGAAATAAAGAAATATGGAAATAGTAAAACGTTGAAAAGAAATTGTTTTTTCAGAGATAATGGTTGATGAATTAAAAAAGGGACTCTGCAGGGTGACAAAGGGTAATAAGAATATTTCTGCAATTAAAAATATTTAGAAAATAGGGGGGGAAATATGCTGCGGAATCCAAATGAAAAGATGTAATGATTATTATTGTAACTTCTTAAAAATAATGGTTTATTGGGAATCAAGATGAGGGAATAAAGTATATTTTAATCATTGAGGTGTCACACTTAAAACAGTAAAAACCTATACTTGTTTTTTTTTCTTTAGTGTTAAAATTTGTATTAATCTAGAATTTATAAAAAAGAATGTGTAATGGAAAGGAAATATGACAGACTAAAGAACCAACTAAATTAATAAGTTAATATAGACTATTAAAAGCAAGGAGAGACATTGGAAACCTTTTTTATTATTTTCATTATTATTATGAGGCAAACACATATTGTTTATCTTTATTTTTAAAATAAATATTAAAGGATTATATTTGAAAAAAATGGAATGAAACAAAAAGATGTTTTGATTGAGATTAATGAAAGAGGCTAAAATTAATGTGTTTGTTTCTCTCTTTACTGAAAATTTGGAATAGAAAAGGTAATAATAGAATTAAGTATGCATATATGAATGTATAATTGCTGTCATATTTGTATGTAAAGGTGATGACCTTTACATATGTTGTCTACTAAAAAGAGATTTTTGTTTTTAATGTGAAAAACTGAATAAAATTTGTTTAAAAAAAAGATCTCCCATCATACAAATATTAACATAGTCCAATTCAATTATTTTCATATGTAATTTCCTGTAAAATTCTTCTTGGTTATCATTCAGAGCATAAATTGCAATTAAAAGTGTTTTAACATTATTGTCCATTATTTCCACCATCAAAGACTTTCCATCATCATCTGTATAAAGTAATTCTGCCAAAATTGTGTCTTTAATATGTAAAACCACACCTCTTTTTTTAGATTGTGCCAGCAATGTAAATAATTTCCCTAATTTTTTTTGTTTAAGTATATATTCATGTTGTTTTTTAATATGTAGTTCTTGTAAGCAAATTATACCAAATTTCAATTTCTCTAGTTTATGAAATACTTTCCTTCTTTTAGTAGCCAAATTAAGTCCATTTTTGTTAATCGTAATCAGTTTTCTTTCATCCATGTTAGGCTTTGTGAGAGGTTTTTATTGTTCTAGTAGGTCTTAATTCTCACTGCTCTCTGGGTACACCACCTACTGCACCTTCTTCTTTCTCTCTTTCAGTTACTGCTATACAGTCCTCTTGCAATTCAGTTAGTGACTCTTCCTTTCTAGCTTCTTTCTCTTCTCCTCTAAAATATTCTAAATAGAATAGCTCAGGTTTTTCAGCTGTGTCACTTCTGTGTCTTTGTTCCTGCCAGGTGAACAAGAGGCCTTCTGGCATCAGCCATCTGTAATTTACTCCTCTTTTAACTAACTTTTTAGTCAAAAATAAATATTCTCTTCTCATCTCTCTTACTCTTCTTGGTACCTGTTTCAGCACCACAATTTCTTTATCTTTGTACTTTAAGGTTTTCTCTCTTGCCGCTTGTGTCTTAATAATCTTTTTAATGAATCTAATATGAATTTCTCTTGCTACTCTGTTTCTCATTGCATATCTTGTATATATATGGAACACTTCATCCATCCCATCCATCACCTTCTCTTTGGTTTTCTCTAATGCTTCTGCCAGTATTTCTGTCATTACTTCAGCAAGATTTTCACCTTTTCTTTCTTCTACATTTTGAAATTTTAGGTAGAATTCTGATCTGTCAATTTCCCATCCTAATGATTCGCATCTGCGCTTCTCAATATCACTCAATCGAGTGTCAATATCTCCAATTTTCTTATCCCTTTGTATATCTTCTTCAATTTTCTTATTTCATCATCATCTGTTGAATGTTCTCTACTTTCTCATCTGTCTTTTCATTTCTTTGCTCAATATTTTCAGCTCTTTGCTCAATATTCTCTATTCTCTTTTCAATCTTCTGGATTCCTAACATAATCATCTGTAATGTCACTTCCGTCTCTTTCTCCTGTTGTAAAATTGTCTGTATTGACCATTGTCCTCCAGATGGTATTGAGGAAGCTGGTGCTGTTGTCTGTCTGCTCATCTTGTGCTTACCTGTAGAGAGGAAGAGAGAAAAAGGAAAAAAGGAAAAAAAAGGAGTACAGGCAGGTAGTTTCCACTCCAAAAAAAGGGGGGAGGGGAAATCTTCAGGCACTTATGTACCTTAATCCGATTATTTCTCTTAATAAAAAAGAGAAAAGGAAGAAGATTAAAAAAAAGTTTAAAAATTATTACGTTCTAGTTTCTGGAATAGAAGGTTAAAATCCAAACATAAAAATCCAAAGGGGGTGGGGGGAGTAGAAAAGGAGATAGAAAATAATCTAGAGTTAAGCCAGCTGCTGCCACTAAGTATCCAAGGCTCTTTAATAAATCAAACTCAATATTTCTGGTTCTGGTATTTTCAAGGTCACTTCAATCTTCTTTCTTTCAACTTCAGCTCAAAGCTCTAATTATTTAGTTTCACAGATGAGCACCTGTATAAACAATCTACCATGCTCATCCCACTACCTTTTCCATTGCAAAGCTCAGAGTCCTTGAGTATAGCAAGTACATAAACAAACTGAGAAAGAAAGAAACAATATGTCCAAGCCTCTAAATGGCAGTGCTACTTTCCCCCCGCTTCACTTTCACTCCCCCCTCTTGTATCCAATACCAGAAACAAAAAGAGAAAATGGAATCCTTCCTTTTAAAAAAAAATACAACTCAAATCCAAAAGAAGAGTCTTAATCAAAACAGACTTTCAAAAAATTATTTAAAAAATAAAAACAAGGATGAAAATTTAAAAGAAACCAGTCCAGTTTAAGTTCAGTAACATTACCAAATTCCAATAAAATAGTTCCAATAAAACGGGAAAAAGAAAAAAACTTTCACTATAACTAGTTTTAATTTCGCTGCTTAAACTCTTTCCTCTTCACTTTTAATTTCACTTTAAATCTTTCAGGATGTTCTCTTCAAGTAATAATAAGTAAAAGTTCATCTCACCAAACCGGCATACTTTTCTTCAATCTCTTCCATTCCAGAGCTGTCCCAGCTTCAGCAGCTTGAATGGCTGCCACCACCGGCAAAAGGGCTTTTCCTGGATCAACCAGAGACTTTGTGATGTCCCTAGGATCGACAGGATGTGCCCTCCTCAGTCACCATCTTTACGGGATGGTTTAGGTCCGGTCAGACTGTCCTGCAATGGAAATATCAGCGATGATCTTGGAGCTTCAATATCACACACTGTACCACTGAGACACCAGCTCTGCCCCCTCCCAGAAACTTTTCTTTTGAAGTAAATGAATAAAGAGCTTGGGGGGGGGGGGTCGAATTTTGATGTTTTATATGCTGGCAGCAGCAAGAATACTTTATATACAAAAATGGAAGGATACTTTGATTCTCAAAATGGATGAAGAGCTGCAAAATTTGATGGAGTTAGTAGAGATGGCTAAATTGACTGCTTTGATTGAAGAAAAGAACACAATTTTGTTTTTGCTCAGATAGTGGATTTTTGAATATAAAGGACTCCACCCCACTTATAAAAGATCAATAAGTTTATCAGCTAATAAAAAGGACATTTAGTGATGGGCATTTAGTTGAAACTATCATTTATTTTATATCTGAACTGGATAGACTTTATATTGTATATTCCATTCTAAGATATTATTAATGTCACAGTAAAAGAGATTTGAGGCTCTTTTGACAATCTCAGATATAGTAATAACCTTCATGCCTTACACTTTACAACAAAGTATATTAAGTAGAAATTCAAATTGAAATATTGTGGAATATTCTTTTGCCAGAGTGGAAAATGTACAGTCACAATGCCAATGCTTGCTATAAACTCAAAGTTCATGACCAAGTATTTTTTATTATAGTTTAAAATATCATTTTAAATTATGAAAATGTCTGTAAACATTTACTCAAATATTATGCAGAAAATCATTTTCATTTTTTATTAGAGTTAATAAGTGGAGTAGTAAATAGCTTATTCCATATTCCTTTCATAAGATAGAAAATTATTTCATTGAATAATTGCCATATAATTTCTTACATGAAAAAGATATGCATGATGCCACCAATTTAGCTGCTGGTAAGGCTTTCAGCCCTTGCTTTCACTTTAAGAATCAAACTCGAAGGAATATCACTTTAAGTGTGGTATATTTTCTCTCAAGTTCCAAATCTCTAAGCATAATATCATATCAAAATATGAGTGAAGAGGACTGAAACTATTTGGAATCTTATCTATGGCCCTTAAAGTCTGCTAATTATTCTTCAGAGATCTTCAGAGATTGATGGCTTTTTTTAGCCGCATTAATGAATAATCAAAGGAAGAGAAAATTAATGACTTATATTCAATAAATGTCACCCCTACAAGGTGGGTCAGATGTTTCCAGTCCCTCAGGGACCCCTCCAACAGGGCAACACGGATCAAAGCTATGCACGATCGCGGTCTCTGCTCTGTCTTTGATGGAAACATCACTGGAAGTCCCTTTTGGAACATATTCAAATTGTTCTTGGCATATTATTTTCACAAAATAAAAATTCATGACATCATGAATTATTTCTCAACAAAATGGTTGCCAAAATGGTCTCTTATGACCTCAACTTTTGTCTTTTTCCATTAGCAGAAGAGCACATTTTTCAAACAAAGCAGTGAGCAGCAGGGGTAGGATTCAAATTTTTTAACAACTGCTTCTGTGGGCGTGGCTTAGTTGGTGGTCATGGTTTGTTGGTCATGTGACTGGCTGGGCATAGCCAACTCAACATCACTCACATCGAGGGGCGCTTCTCCTCGCCTGGTCTCTCATGACAGTGGGGAGGTTGCAACAGTTTTAAGTGTGAAAAATAGTCATAAGTCACTTTTTTCAGTGCCATTGTAACTTTGAATGGTCACTAAATGAACTGTTGTAAGTCAAGGATTACCTGTACAGGAATACAAAAAACTTCTTTGCTTGAAAAAAGCTGCCTTAAATACCAATCATTAGATTAAAAATACCTGCAAGCCAGAGTTACAAATCAGGCAGGTGCCAGAGCACCTTGAGGAATTAAAACAGTTAAAATGCAATGATAACTATCAGTAGCCAACTCTTGCTCATAAAGTTAAACCCTTTAGCAGAGAAGTCATTTAAGCTCTCCAGAAAGAATGCACTCAGGAAAAGCAATCCTCAGATCCCTTTGCACCCTTAAAAGATACCAGCTGATCTTACCTCACAAGATATCCTAAGGAAATCATCCAGATTTAAGGAAAGATCACGTACCGCCCCCCCCCCGAAAGCAGTACAAAATCAATACCAAGCTTGCATCCTGCCTCTTGGAAATATAACCCAAAAGAACAGTGCTGGTAACACTAAAGCAGTGAAGATAGACCGCTTTCCAGATAGAAAAAGAAACTATAAGGCAGGAAAAAATTCAAACACAATACAAATACCATGTTTCTCCAACAATATGGCCCCCAACAATCGGAAGGCCCAGCATGATTTCTAGGCATGAGGTGAAATTAAGCCCCACCCCCAAAATGTAGGCCTATTTAAACCATGCGTTTCCCCACCATTTCTCACATCGTTCGTTAGAACTACATGAGGTGAAGAGAAATGGGGAGGAAGGGGGGGAGAAAACTTGCCTTTAGGAGCGCCCTGCAAGTAGCCTAGGCTAGAATACCCCAATCTACTACCGATAGAACATCGGCTGATAGAAGCTTCCTGAAGTCAGAGTCACCAGCCATTTCTATTGGCTGGTATAAGCGGCCTCGGGGCGAGCAGCCACATGCACCCCCCCTTACCACAAAGCCATTTCTATTGGCTGATGCAAGCTCCCCAAAGGCAGAGTCACCAACTGCTTCTATCGGCCAGTAGAAATGGCCTCTGGACGAGCGCCCATGTGCACTCCCCTCACCACGAAGCTGTTTCTTTCTCTTTTTTTGTAAATTTTATTTGAATTTTCACAAAGAGAAAAAAAATACAAATAAAACATCTTTTTTGAAAGTAGCATAATCCTGGGTTACATTTCTTCGTACAGACACAAATTCAGGTTCATGCTCATTTTTATATTCTATTCCATATCTTATTACTATTTTACATTTTCTGCATTTTCTGCTTCTCCCCTCTTTTAATTTTCTCAATTTTATTTTAATTATCTCCTCTCGATTCAAATCATTGTATCTATATTTTTGTCTGTCCTGTTTCAATTATCTTTTCTCATTAAATGAATGAGATTAAATGAAATTAAATGAAATTTCTCTCATTAAATGAAATTTCTCCTGTAGTTACTGATTGGAGTATGACGCCTTTATATCTTTTCCCTAAAGTTGTAACATTCAATATAATACATAACTTCCATTCGGATTCTGCTAGGTACATTCTTAAAATACACACTGTATTCTTAAAAAAAGAAAAAAATATAAATGTATATAATTAAAACAACATTCCATTCCAATTCAATTCTATCATTAATATTAATATTCATTAAAGTCTTAACATCTTTAACATTACTTTTCAATTAAATATCATACTTCTATGGGAACAACTATAAGCTTTCCATAGTTAATTCCCCCTTCACTTATATTTTATAAAACATTAACTAATTAAAATGTTCCCGTTCCTTCCTAATTCAATTTTCTCATTTATTTTATTTCACTTATTTTATTCACAAACATTCCACTAAATTACACTAACTATTTTATCCCTCATTTTAATCATACGTTGTTTCCAATTTTCTAATGTTATTTCTATTACTAATATAACAATACAATCTTATGTACCTTTACAGAATCCCTTTTTCAGTTAGATTTTCACCCATTATCTCTAAATAGGTCCTGTTTCTCTATATCTTACTCTGGTCCTTTGTAACTTCTTTTCCTTTCCTTCTTCCTCTCTTCTTCTCTCTCCCTTTTTTACCCCCTTGTCTCTCTACCTCTATTTCTCTCTTCTGTATTCCCCTTTTCTGTTGCTTTCCAGTATTATACTTATTTTTTGAATTATTTTTCTTTCCTTTGGTTGTTTTTTAAGTCTTAAATTCTCCATTCTCTTTCCCCGCTTTCCTTTTTCTTCCCCACATAAAATTGCTTGTTCATTAAAGATGGCTTCTTCTTTGTCCCAGTCTTCTTGTTTTGCAGTTGTTTCTTGTTGTTTCTCATAGTTCCAAATCTCCATTTCTAAGAATTGAAAAATGAAGCCAAAAGAACCCTTCCCTTTTTGTGTATCTTCTTTGTACTTTTTAAATTCCATTTTCAATTCATCCAGAAGTGGTGCCATTGTATAAATTTTTAAACAACCACCCGATCGATTTTAGTCATTCAAATATAATAACCAAGAATCCAAAGATCACCAAATAATCCAAATACACGCAAGCTGTTTCTTTTTTGTTCTTTTTTTCCACTTTCTCTTCCTGGGGTTACTATTTAGTTGCAAAGTTTCAGTTAAAATGTATCTTTTAGAAGTCTTACTGAAGTTTTACTGTAGATTCTTTTTAATTCCAGGCAGTCTCCTCCCTCTTCCAGATCCTGCCCTTATTTTTTTTTCTCTCCCTTCCTGCTTAGGAAAAAGAAAAATTTTAATGTCCAGAAATCTTTATTATCCCTTTGGCATTTGTTTTATTTTCAGCTTAATTGCCTATTGATGTCAAAGCGGATTTTTCTGATTTCTTATTTAAGTCTCTTAGTTGTCAGTATAGGGAAGGAGAGGGAAGGGGGGAAAAAGTCAAACCTTTCCCTTTTCATTTTCCTTCGCTGCTTCCAAATCTTCTTTGGGAGCGATGTTATTTTTTGTAAGTTTAAATTCCAGGGTACCTTAGTTGTTGCTTTTACAATTTAACCTGGTCAGCCAAAACTTTCACTTCTTATCTTCCTCCTGCACATTCTTTTCTGGTCGAGTTCTCCTTTGTGGTGGCCATTTCTGACCACTGCTGCAACTGCCTTTGGGAAAGGGAGTAATGGCCAGCTGAGGAGGAGAGATGCGGCTCTCCTCAACCCTGATGGCGGTCTCCCCCCTCTTCACCACCTCTACGGGGTGGCTTAGCCCCGAACCAGCTGGCTCAGGGCGCTCCAGCGGCAAGCCCAGACAGAAACCATGCACGATCGTGATTTCTGTCTGTCGCCGAAGCCCTTCAAACTGGAAGTCCCCACCACGAAGCCATTTCTATCGGCCGATGGAAGCTCCCCAAAGGGAGTTACCAGCCGTTTTGGGGTGATATGTGGCTGCCCACGGAGCACTCCTGACAGGAGCGCCCCATGCGCACTCCCCTTGACACAAGGCCATTTCTATCAGCTGATGGAAGCTCCACAAAGGCAGAGTCACCAGCCACTTTGGGGTGTGGTGTGGCTATGCGTCAGGTTCCCAATTGCAAACTCAATCGCATACATATGCTGTTGTCAGACGACCCCAAGATTCCCACTACATTTCTGTTTCCTGAGTCAGCCACTCTTCTTCGTCCCCTCAGATAGCCCTATTTCCTCCCCCCCATTTCCCACTGCAACCACTTGGGTCGCAGGAGGGTCGCTAAAGAAGCTATTGTCTTCTCCTGTCCCACTCTTTTAAACTTCTCTCTCCAGCCTTGGGAATCCTCTCCTGGGGAATCCATCCCAGCTCCAACCCTGCTTAGCTTCTAGCCTAGACAAGCCCCCCCAGGTGCACTCTGGGAATCCAAGGACCAGTTCTACCACCCATCTCTGACTATTGAGCAGAGCAGGCACTGAGGGGGGGCAGGGAGGGGGCAGAGGGGAGGGGCTCCTGGGTTTCTTGGCTGAGCTAGGTGAAGAGCGTGGGCCCAAAGGCTCTGGGTTGGAGGGTTGGAGCTGGGATTTAAAAGAGCAGGACAGGAGAAAACAGCAACTTCTTTAGCAACCCTCCTGTGGTCCAAGTGGTTGCAGTGGGAAATTGGGGGAGGGGGGAAATAGGGCTATCTGAGGGGATGAAGAAGAATGGCTGGCTCAGGAAACAGAAATGCAGCGGGAATCTTGGGGTCATCTGATATTTACTCTGACAACAGCATATGTACATGATTGAGTTTGCAGTTGGGAACCTGATGCATAGCCATGCCTTGCCCCGAAGCGGCTGGTGACTCTGCCTTTGTGGAGCTTCCATCAGCCGATAGAAATGACTGGTGACTCTGAAAGGGCCTCATTGCGAGGGGAGTGCACGTGGGTGCTCACCCCGAGGCTGCTTCTACCAGCCGATAGAAGCAGCTGGTGACTCTGCCTTTGGGGAGCTTCCAGCGGTCAATAGAAGCTTGTGGAGAGGTGAGTGCACATGGGGCACTCTAGGTAGGGATGCATGTGGAGGAGGAAATTAAGTCACCCCCGAAAAGACATCCTAGCCACTTTTTCAGGGCTCAAAAAAAAAAAAAAGACCTGGCCTTATTTTATGAGAAACACGGTAATTAAATCACAGCAATAGCTGTTGCTTGTTCAACCAATTACAGAACAAATAGACACAGGATTTCTCAACCACTTTCTTTTCAGGAACAGAGATTAATCTTTTTCCTCCCAAACAAAGATGAATAGGGAAAATTATTCCATCAATAAACACAAGATTAAATATAACCAAGCACAGAATTAAACTTCACCAAAAACCAGTTTTAGACCAAAACTCAGAAAGCATATCTAAACTCACATTTGAATGTCAATCTTTTTAGCTAGCCAAGAAACCTTGCTGAATGTCACTCATATTGGTTCCTTGTCATTAAAAAGCTTCTTTCCATTATTCAGTTATTTCTTCAAATCTGTGAGGACACTCCCCTGTTGCTAAGGGTGTCCCAGAAATTGGTGAAGGAATAGAGACAGACCGACAAGTTTTCTTGTTATTGTTGTTGTGTTCCACTGGATTTGGAATGGACCTTCATCAGGGTGGGTCTGGATACCATCTCCACCCAAAGAGAAAGGTTGTATCAGATAAGAACCAATGACCCTTCTCCTTTGTGATGGAGATAGCATCCAGGATTGGAACATGCCAAAGCTGGTTGTCCTATGGGTGGGCCTAGTTGGCTCCAAATCCCCTAGATAGGTTAAACCTTTTGAAGAACTCTGAATCCAAAGGCTGCTTCCGAAGATGCAAAGGAGTCCAGCTTATAATGTTTGATGAATGGAGAAGGCGAAGCCCATGTTGCCGCTGTGCAAACCTCCTCTAAAGAGGCTTGAGTAGCCCGTGCCACCATTGTGGCCACACTTTGTCGAAAGGGCTGTTATTCTTGGAGGAACCGCAAGACCTTGGGATTGGTAGGCTTTGGAGATGCACAGTCTGATCCATCTCCCCACAGTTGTTGGAGTGACTTTGCAACCCATGGTAGAGGGTTGAAAAGATATAAAAAGGGATTCAGACTTCCTGAAGGAAAAGTTCGTTTAAAGTAAATACACAGGGTGCTTCAAATGTCCAGAGTGTGCCACCGTTTTTCTAAAGAATGGACAGGTTTTGGACACACAAATCAGGTAAAATCAGTTTGTAGTCACTGTGGAACCAAGAGTTCACCTTTGGCACGAACAAAGGGTCCAAACTCAACACAACTCATTGGGGTGAAAAATACAAGGGTCCTTCCTGACAGATAAGGCAGCCAAGTCTGAAATCCCCCTGGCAGAGGTGATGGCTACCAGAAAGGCCATCTTGCAAGACAAAAATTGTAGAGAAGTAGATCTCAGTGGTTCAAATGGGGTCTCAGTCAGTGAATGCAGTACTTTAGAGAGGTCCCATGTGGGGTATCGATGAACCACTGGAGGCCTCAGATTTGTAGTCTCCTTAAGAAATCTACAGTAGGATGCCTGGGTAGGGATTCTAAGCCCCCCAATGAAAGTAGTAAAGATAAGGCTGCCACTGCCATCGTAACATGTTGGGTGACAGGCGCTTGTCAAGACCTTCTTGAAAAAAGATGTGGGAGATTAAGGCCTTAGAAGGGTCCATCCCAGATTGTGAGCACCATTCACAGACAGCCTTCCAGGTCATGTTATAGATGCAATTTGTGGAAGGCCTCCTGGAGACCTGAATAGTTTGTATTGCCTTGGAGGAGTAATGGTCCCGGATCAGAGATCCCCACACAAGTGGTCAATTGAAGCCACTGGGGATCCAGATGTAACAAAGATCCCTGGCTGAGTGATGCTCTGTCCGCCGATATCCTCTAAGGGTAGGTCACAGATAGGTTTACTAAGTCTGTCAACCCAGGCCATCTGGGTTGAATGAGCTCTGCTCTTTCTCCCAATAGTTTTTATATCACCCTTGGGATCAGGGGCAGTGGTGGAAAGGCATAGAAGAGTTCCTGTGGCCAAGGGCTAAATAAGGGGTCCATCCCCTCTGCCCCTGGAACCACAAACCTGGAGAAGAATCTCGGCATTGTCCTGAGAATCGAAGAGGTCTACTGCTGTCCGAATCACTGTGACAGCTCCTGAAACAAAGCGGGGTGCAAATGCCACTCTGCATGGTCTATAGTGGCTCTGCTAAGCCAGTCTGCTTCAACACTGGATATACCCGCAATATGCTCAGCTCTGAGCGAGATATGATGCTTTTTAGACCAGAGGCA
Source organism: Pseudonaja textilis (assembly GCF_049901715.1). Taxonomy (NCBI): domain Eukaryota; kingdom Metazoa; phylum Chordata; class Lepidosauria; order Squamata; family Elapidae; genus Pseudonaja; species Pseudonaja textilis. The sequence continues at coordinate 47,982,318 of NC_142008.1, read as the reverse complement.
CAGCTCTAGTATCAGGGACCTTGAATTCCCCCTTGGTGATTTATATGTGCCTTAGCGGTTACATTGCCAGTTAAGACCAGGACATCCCTCTCTGCAATTATGTTTTGGAATTACCTCAGAGTCAGGTGGACTGCCCTGAGTTCTAACTAATTGATGTTGTGGTCCAAATGGGCCTGGGACCACTATCTCTGGACCATCATGGATTGGAGATGAGCTTCCCAGCCATAAAGGCTGGCATCAGTGATCAGAACCAGCTGGTTAGGCTCCTTGAATTTGTTTCCTAAGGAAAGTGCCCCTGATAACCACCACTAAAAGGACTAGATGTCTTCTGGAAGTATCCTGAATTGGGAATGGGAACAATTCCTGCCTGTCCTTTGATAATGAAGGAGAAACCATTGGAGAGCCCTTGCCTGCAGGCATGCCCAGGGGTCTTGAAAGCATAGCCAGGGTTATTCCGCTTTTAGATTTCACTAGAATAATCAATTCTCTGATATTCTCCCGACGCTTCTGGGACAAGAACACCTTGCATGATATGGTATCTATTACAGCTCCCAGATGGAGTAAGCTGGTGGTAGGAGAGAAATGTCTTTTGGCCTTGTTGATAGAAAAGCCATTCTCCTGTAGCACCTGGATGGTGACCCCCAAGTCCTCCGTTGCTTGAGATGCTGAAGAGGACTGGACCAGGATGTCAACCAGATGACACTGGACTCAGCCCTAATGTGAGCTGCTAGTGCTGCTAACAGCTTTGTGAATGTTCTAGGAGCAGATGAAAGACCAAAGGGCAAGGCCCTGCACTGAAATGTCTGCCACTATAGTAGAATCTGAGGAATTGCTTATGGGCATGTAGTATAGGGAAATGTAGATAAACTTCCATTAAATCTATGGAGATGAGGAAGTACCCTTCCCTAATTCCATCCAGAATAGACTGGGGAAAATACATCTTTTTAAGCTACCTGTATCTTAGCTGGAGGTTTAGATGTTTCAGGTCCAGAATTGGCCTCCATCCATCCAAGGTCTTTGATATGACAAACAGGATGGAATAAAATCCCATCTCTTGTTGATTCTCAGGCAACGGCTGGATTGCATGGATTTCCAGCAGATGCTGAATAGCTATTTCCATGAGGACATTTTTCTGCCTATTCTTAGAAACAGGGCAACGAATGAAAAACCTCGGGGATATAGAGAGGAATTGTAGAGAAAGGCCCAATTGGACCATCTCCAGGACCCAGGTGTCTGTGGTACTTCCTCTCAATGCCTGGCAAACAAGGCCAGACATCCCCCAATGGGAGGGTTGACAGCAGATTTATCTAGGGCATCTGAAGGGACGACCCCTCCCCCACCTCGAAAGGGCCGCTTGTTCTGGAACTGGCGGTTTCTGCCTGTCCTGTCCTGCTGTAGTTCCTGTCTGGGGATGAAAGGCCTCTGAGGTCTAAAAATCCCCCCTCCAGCTTCAGTCGCCCTAAGAGAGGGACGGCGAAAATGAGGCATTGAGCGGAATTTGCCCTTTCTTGACCTGTAAGGCAAAATCTTCCCCTTGTTTTTGGAGTTCACCAGAACCTTGTCCAGCGCTTCTCCAAATAATTTCTCCCCCTTGAAGTGGGCAGTGGCCAACCTCCACTTATGCCTCATGTCTGCCCACCATTGCCTGAGCCAGAGCAGACCGCAAGAGGCTACAGGTGATCCTATCACCTTTGAAGCAAACCTGGCCACACTGAGGGTGGCATCAGCCGAGAACTCAACAGCTGCTAGAACTTATTAATGTGCTGATGAGATCTGACAACATTAGTTGGAATTCTCTTCTGCAGTTCATGTAGCCAGATGAGTGATGCCCTATTGGAAAAGGATATTTCACTGCCCAGGCTGCTGACTGATGAGTCCTCTGAAGTATCTGTTCTGCCCTCTTGTCTTCTGCTCTCAGTGAGTCTTTGGGCTCATCAGGAATCTCAGAATTGAACTGCAGAGCATCTACTGGGGCATCTACCATGGTCACTTCCAGGGCTCTGGAAAGATCAGCTCCCACATTAAACAACCTCCTATGCAGAGAAGAAGGGCTTGGACTCCTATCCAGGGAAGAAAGAGAAGACCACTGCCTCTGGATGACTGTTGTAAATATCTTTGGCGCAGGGATGACATCTGCAGTTATGGTCTTATCTGAGAAGAGTGAATCATTGGGGTCCTCAGAGTCATCCTCTGGCTTAGATGGTGGAGGAGCATTACCTTGCCCTGTGGCATTCTTTGCCTTGAAGAGGAGTGATTTAAATAGGTTGAAAAAGCCCTGAAATTACAGGATTCTCAGAATCCAGGCCTTGAATATCCGAGCGGACTCTCACTATCTGATCTTCAACGTCAGAATGGGCAGAGTGACACAAAGAGAGGGAACGTAGGAATCAGCCTCAGAATACATGTACAAGTCATCATGAAATTGAGAAACTTGTCTCAAGTCCTGTCTGGAAGAAGAGCAGGACACTAATGAAGGAGATTGCTTAGATTGCCTTAGGGCTGCAGATACTCCTTGTTTTACTGTCTCCACCAGTAGAACCTGTATGTTGAACTGCCCATTTGGATCTTGTCCCCCTGCTGGACAGAGACCCACAGCTTTGGTAGTGAAAGTGGGCTCTGGAGCCACTCTGGTTCTCTATATACTTTCTGCTAGCTGCTCTATTGCTGGGCAGACAGAGAAAAAGTCTCTTTCTTCAGAGATGTCAAAAGGAATTTCTGGCTCTTGCCATCTAATCTGCTCTTAAGCCCCCCCTGTGGCCAGTTCCTGCAATTTCTTCCTGTCAGTCTGGCGAGACCTGGCTCTACTTTCAAATGGTCACTCCTCATTTTGGCAGAAATCTATGCTAGTTCTGTTAGGAACAGCTTCCAGGCTTTCCCGGGCTGCTTCTTGCTGTCCCTTTGCCCACAGCCTGTTCAGCGCCCTGTCCCTGCAATGTTCATCCCGCTCTGCTGACTTGGAATTCTTTCGAGCCTCTGCAGCTTTGTTCTTAGGCTTGAGGTTTTCAGAAGAGGCTGAAGCCTTTTGGGCTGTGGGGCTGGGAGAGCCTGATAGCCTGCGAGCCATCTCCTCCACTCTCCTGGTCATAGGGCCTGCATTTTGAGTAGAATCTGCCATTTTGCTGACTGAGCTGTGAGGGAGCCTGTGCTCCTTCAGATTTACTCCTTGCTCAGGGATCAACTCTAAATTCAAAAAATCTTCTAAGGCCTTTCAAATTAACAATCTGTCCGTCGCTGACCATTCTTGTCATGCCCCTTTGCCAGAAAACACTGAATCAAATGGCCACAAAAACGGTATTTTAAAAGCGCTCAAAAGGGTAAGAAAACCCCTCTTTCAAGCCTCAGATGGTCTATGGTGGAGGTTCTCTCAGTCACACCAACAGTCAACAATCCACCTTGCTTGAATCTGATCGGTCCTTAGCCGATCAGCAGCCTCCGAAACGGCCGAAGTCTGGCCTGACGATCTTTTGACAGTTGGCAGACCAGTACCCAGCTGTCATCCTTAAAGCATTCAGGATTGGTTTTGTCTGTTTTCTGCTGTTAAATGTTCTAATTTGCAGAACAATGGAAAACATGTCCTAGCTGTTTGACTTAGTCAATTTCTGGGGCACCCTTAGCAAAGGGGAGTGTCCTCACAGATCTGACAGACTAAGTCCAATCAGCAGCAGTGACTGACAACCCAATCCTGGATGCTATCTCCACCACAATGGAGAACTTGCTATTCTTCTCCTCACCACTTCTTTACATTTAAAGAACTTAAATAATTACACCACATTGGATTTAGCAGGTAATTTTATGGGAATTTAGAGATGTATCAAAGATACACTGCTAGTTAGAATAAAATGTGATCTTAACTAGATTAAGGATAGGAGATAGAAAGAACAAAGCTTTCTATGGCTAGAAAGGCCATAGTGGGAAAAAGAAGGACTGCTGTTTAACTGGGATTTCTGTGCATTTTAAAAAGAATTATTACCACAGACAGTGGCTTTCCAGTATAGGCAGTCTCATTTAACAACTGACTGCCTCATTTAACAATCATTATTAGTTCTGACACTGATGAGAAGTAACCAGTCCTGGCATTTATGATGTTGACATGTCTCTAAAGCAAAGGAAAATTGTTGCTGTTTTGCCTAATGATTGAGTTGCCTCTCCCAATTATGGTTACTAAACAAGGACTTTCTGTAGATCAAGCCATCTTCTCCTGTCTTTTCCTTCTACCAATGGCAAAATATCAATAACAGCAATTTCCATTGGCAGAAAGAGTAGATAAGAACAAAATTATGTCAATAACAGAACATGTCATTATTGATTAACATCAATAACAGCATCTGTCTCAGCCTTTCTTCCTCTCTCCTTCCTTTCCCCCCATTTTTTTTAAATCAGATTAACTATTTAAAAATAAAGAAAGTAAAAAAGTAAAAGAAAAGTAAAAAAGAAAGAAGAGATATAAAGAAGAACTTGCTTATTTACAACCATTTTAAATACCAGAATAATTTTACCTCTTACTTTAGCCTACATTTGTCTTCTTTCTATAATCTGTTCTGTCTACTCATCAAAAGTACAAATCATAAGTTCATTTTTATGAACTTTTATGATTCATAGATCATGTCTGTAAAGATTTTCCAATCAGCAATAAACATAGGTATTGTTTTCTCTAAACAAAGAAGTCATTTAATTATTTCAGCAATTTCCATCATCTTTTCCAATCCCTCCAATATTTATAAATATATAAATATTTAGCATACAATAATCTTGCTGAAGTTATCATACATAAAACAAAGTTACAAGATATATTTGACAACTTTTAGTCCATCAATTCCTCCTCCCAAGCGCTCCAGTTTCGATTTTATTTTATTTTTCTTCCATACAGTTGGGTTTGATTCACAGAAACTGCCAGAACATATCCCAGCATTTTTTGTAAGGTTTTCCAGAAGTGGTTTGCCATTTCCTACTTCCTAAGGCTCAGAAAAAGTGACTAATCCAGCAGATTTTTTGCTTGAAGCAAGATTAGAACTGAAAATCTCCCAGTTTTAGTGTATACACTAAACTGTATAACAATCTTTAAAATCCTCTGATTAAGGGTATGCATTTGAATCTGAAATATTCTAACTTTTTTGCATGTCCACTAAACATTATTAAATGTTCCTTCTTGTTCACATTTCCAACATAAATTTGAAATCCCTTTATACATTCTAGTGTATTCTCTGGTGACATATATCTCATCCTTCTTCTATGAGCACTGTTTTATTAATTTAGTTTATGTATATTAATAGCAAAATAAATGATGACAGAAACAATTAAAATGTAAGAAAAACAAAACAAGAAACACAGAAAAAAGCAAGAAATAAACAATACGTACTTCATAGAATATATACCTAATTTAGTATTTATTCAACAAATTAAACTTTAAATATGCAGAAAAATATTGGTCTATTTTTCCTAAAACAAGCATATGGGTAGGAAGTGACTCTTGCTAAGATAGCACAGGCAACAGTAGATTTCTGAGAGCTGGACTTTTCCGCAGTAGGAATGCTAGTGGAAAATAGTGACTTAGCATCAAGACTGACAAATGTAAAGCAAGGTATCTGTTAAAGCTTCCTGAAAGCAGAAAAAAGTCATGCCACAGTTAAACTGCGGAAGATACAAGAGGAAAATACACACTCTTGTTGACAGAGGGCAATCAACTGCTTAAAATAACTTCATTCTAGCATGCAATAAAAATTCTTATCAGGTCATACCTAGGTAGTTTCTTTTGCATTCAAAAGTCTGAAAACACGAATGTTATCTCAGCCTAACTCCCACACTACCCTAGTGTTGTTTTCTTATGATGATAGATGAAGGCTTTCTATTTCTAAGGCATGAGCTTCCGGACTGAATCATAGTTTCTGAGAAGTTAAAAAGATAAGGAAAATATTTTACAATTAGCTTCTGATCTCAAAATCCGCTTATTTTCTTCCATCTGCCTATTACTGACTATTAATAGTTTTAATGTGTCATCCTTTTACATAGCCCCAAATTTCAGTTTTTTAATGTTTTGTCCTTAGCATTCTAGTTTAAAGAATTATATAACTTTTACAATTACATATGGTGGGAATGATGGGAAAAATCTGTGCTGGACCCTTGGGAAGGTTACTGTTAGTCATGATACAGAGATCAATGGATAAATGGTTAACCTGGTATAAATAATTGCTTATCTTTTTCATCAAATGGCATAAAATACATTGGATTATTGGTCCCTTGAAAATCAAGAGTTCATCAATGATGGTAAATACTGATGCACTATCTTCTGGATTTACAATTTAATTAATGACACACTTAAATCAAAATACCTGGACTGCAACCAAATTAGGTGAGTTAAAAATAATCTAAAATAATTTCAAATATGAGCATTCTGATGCTATTGGCCTCAGACAAATTAGGGAAGGAAACAATACCATTTTCACTAACTTTCTCTTCAGAACAGTTTTTCCATCTCACATTGAGCTTTTCTATGCATAATGCACATAATTTTTATTAAAGATTTTAATATGTTTCATATTATGTATATTTATGTAATGCAAACTTGTAAAATTTCTCTGGCATAACTCCATTTTTAAATAATTATCTGTTCCCTTTTACGCATTTTTTAGAAATGTACATTCTTTTTGAAATGTGTCTTTCGCAAATAAATAGTTTATTTTCTCTTGTAGATTTCTGATCAGACGCTAGTAAATTCCAGTCAACGTGGCTCCTCATGCCACAGCAAAATTATGCTGGCAAATTACACAAATTTACAGCCTTCAAAATTCATGGCCCCAGTTAAATCTTTGTAACCTGTATCCTCATTGGAAGACATTAATTTGTTCTTTGTCAAGCCTGTCAGCCCTTGGCTACTAAATTTTGGAAGAATCTATTTGTGCATATTGAAGCATGGTCTAAAGGGCTCTTACTTTTGGGGCAACATGCTCAGAATGCATACAAACTTTGTGTTTGTCATTGGTCATGCTAAGCAGGCAGGCCTCTCCTTTCTAATCTCATCAATGTCAGAGTGATGGTGAAACCAACAGCTGTGTCAGGGTAATTGGAAAAATAGATTCAGAACAAAGAGGAAGATCTATCAAAAGAGGGTTTCTCCCTCTAGAACATAAGCTGAGTTTCAGCAGAATGCATAAATATTTGATTCACTATTTTGTACTCTTATCACTCTTGTGCTTTTTTTTACTGCCCTCCTCCCAGCCATCAGAAGGACTAAATGGGCTCCCCTATTTAACAAGCTGTCAGAGATTAGCTGCTTAATAAAAAAAATGTACTTCCTCAAAAGCCACAGTCACCCTGATTCCAATATATTTATTTTCAAATGGGAAACATGTGATTTCCAGAAAAAAATACTGTTGTATTCACAGAACTGACGGAGGTCCCCACTCTGGTCCGCCATTCTGGTGGGAGCGCCAATCGCTCCCATTGGCTGATGCCATTTGACAGCCAGCTATAAAAGGAGCTGTCAAACGGCATCAGCTGTTGCCACCAGCTGATCTGCCTGTTAGCCCCGACAGCCGCGGCAACCCTTTATTCTTGGAATAAAGCCTTTTACTGTTAGCTCTGTGTCTGCCTCGTATCTTCTGCCACTCCACAACACTGGTGACGAGGGTGGGATACAATAAGAGGCAACCAGACATAAAACAGCTGAGCTCAGTCACTACAAAAAGAGCCGGAGCCACCGAGAGTTGATTAGTCGCAGCTGCCGACGCTCTCTGCAAGCGCGAAGTTTAAAACCTTCCCAGCTGAGGAGATAGATGCTGCCACCTCACAATGACTTCTAACCCAGCATTCCCACCATTCAAGCCGACGGCCGAGACGTGGGAATCATATAAAAATCATTTTTTCTGCTTCTTAGATGCGATAGACCTCACGGACGCCACAGACCATAGAAAGAAATCCTATTTCCTTAGTTTCTGCAGAGCTGTGGGTTTTGACACCACCACGGCACTGGTCGTTCTGTGTTCTGTTAGGACTATCCCCTGGGAGGAGCTACAAGAGATCCTCTCCAACCACTACTCCCCTAAGCCTTCCCAAATCGCTAGGAGACATGCCTTTAGGAATAGAAAGCAGTCTGAGAAGGAGTCAGTTAGTGAGTATGTGGCAGCCTTACGATCAGCTGCCCTACAATGTGGTTTCAGGGATTACCTAGAGGATATGCTCCTAGATCAAATTGTCTGTGGGGTCAAGGACCTAAGACTTCAAAGACGTTTACTAGCAAAAACAAGACCTGACCCTAGCTATAGCCATAGAGGAATCCCAAGCTGTTGAGCTATCTGCTCTATCAGCAGCTGAAATACAAGGGAACCCCATTAGACAAGGCAGCTCAACTATTCATTCTGAGGAAGTCTCCCTAGACGAAAATTCTGAGGACCCAATTGAGGTAAACCGCCTCAGGCAACAGAAGCCCCCTCTAGAAGGACCTAGACAAAAAACCACCAGGCAGCAACCCATCTGCCTGAGCTGTGGAGGAACCCATCTCAGGGCATCCTGCAGATTCAGGAATGCAATTTGCCTGAACTGTCAAAAAAAGGCCACCTAGTTAGAGTCTGCCAAGCAGGGAGAACTTTTCCAAAAAGACCTCCACATACTCTTATTTTCCAAAGGCAAGTTGAGGATTGCTATACCTGCTACCACTCAGATCATACTACAACAGGCTCTAACAAAATAAGTATCTTTGGTTTCTAGAAGGTAAGCCTTGCAAGATGGAGGTGGACACGGGATCTGCACTTTCTATCATCTCCTGGGAAACTCTAAAGAAGATGCATCCTAGAATGTCCAAGAAGAAGCTCCTGAGCTGCCACCTGACTCTGCGTGATTACCAAGGCAAGAACATCCCTATCCTCTGGAAAGGCAAGTTTTTAGTCCAATTCCAAAACTTCAAAGGCCACTTGCCTTTAGTAGTGGTAGATGGTGCCCTCCCTAGTTTACTAGGATTAGACTGGTTCCCTGCTCTTGGCCTCAGCATAACTGGTATCCACGCTGTTTCAACCTCTGAAGTAGACACCCTATTCAGAGACTATTCTGACGTATTTAGCAAAGATTTAGAGTGTTACTCTGGTACCCCTATTTCATTCAATGTAGACCCACAGGCAACTCCCATCCGCCTTAAACCACGTAGGGTACCTTTTGCTATCTGCCCCAAATTGGATATAGAGATAGATAAATTCCTAAAGCAAGGGGTATTAGAACCAGTAGATTTTGCGAGATGGGAGACCCCATTAGTAACCCCACTTAAAAAAAGATGGCAGTGTGAGAATCTGGGCTGACTACAAGACTTCCCTGAATAGATTCCTACAAATCAGTGCCTACCCTGTTCCTGTCATCCAACATCTCTTACACACCTTTGAGCCTGGGACTATTTTTGAAAAATTAGATATGTCCCAGGCCTACCAACAGTTCCCTGTAGATGACCAAACTGCAGAATTACAAACCATAGTCACCCATAGGGGTGCATTTAAGTGTAAGTGTCTCCAATTTGGTGTAAGTGTAGCCCCTGGGATTTTTCAATCCCTAATGGAGAGGCTTCTCCAAGGACTCCCAGGCATAGTCCCCTATTTTGACAACATTTTGGTTGCGGCTATGGATAAAACACAACTAATACATAGAGTCAGAGCATGGCCTCCCTGACTCTCTGGTATCCGACAATGGCCCTCAGTTCACCTCTTGTGAATTTGAAGTTTTCACAGCCAATCTGGGCATCAGGCAGGTCCTCACAGCCCCTTTTCACCCTGCAAGCAATGGGATGGCTGAAAGGGCAGTTAGGTCAGTAAAGGAGGCCTTGGCAAGGTTTGGCCAAATTGATTGGCACTCCAAACTGTCCAGATACCTTCTGACCCAGCATACAACCCCCTGTACCATGACCAACAAATCACCTGCAGAGTTACTAATGGGCAGGCGCCTAAGAACCACCCTGGATAGGTTGCACCCCCATTATGCCCCTGGCACCCCTTTGGGCTCTGACAGCCACGCCAGGGAATTCACCCTGCATGACCTGGTCTATGCCAGGAATTATGCAGGGGACCCATTATGGGTACCAGGACAAGTTGTATCAGTTACAGGGCCTAAGTCCTCCTGGATGATGGTCGTATGTGGTGCCGACACATAGACCAGCTGAGGAGGCATTGGAGAAGGACTACAGATGACCCCTGTTTCCCGCCAAGTGACCTGGTCTACCCAGCGAATGCCGGGAGTCCCCAGCCAAGAGAACCGGTCTACCCAGCAAACGCCGAGGGTTTCCAGCCAAGTGAACCGGTCTACCCAGTGAATGCCGAGGGTCCCCAGCCAAGCGAACCGGTCTACCCAGCAAATGCCAAGGGTTCCCAGCCAAACGACTCGGTCTACCCACCTAATCGAAAGACGTTCCCAAAGAAAGTTGAACGATGGAACCTACCTGGACCACCGCCGGACACTCAGACAAAGGCACCTGTTGGTCGAACTCATGCTCCCACAGCCTCCAGCACGACCCAGGGGGCGAAGGACTCTGTCCTAGCAGGAGATCCTCCAGGACTAAGACGATCCGGCCGCCTGTGCAGGCAGCTGGCCTATTTGCAGGACTACGCATGCTCCTGGCCAGGGGAAAGGAGTGTTGTATTCACAGAACTGATGGAAGTCCCCACTTTGTTCCACCGTTCTGGTGGGAGCGCCAATCGCTCCCAATGGCTGATGCCGTTTGACAGCCGGCTATAAAAGAAGCTGTCAAACAGCATCAGCTGTTGCCACCAGCTGATCTGCCTGTTAGCCCCGGCAGCCGCAGCAACCCTTTATTCTTGGAATAAAGCCTTTTACCGTTAGCTCTGTGTCTGCCTCATATCTTCCGCCACTCCACAACAAATACATTGCGACATTCCAGCTTTTCTTCCTTCCTTAATCATGTGCATATCCTACAGTGATAAAGAAATGCACCACAAATGTTGCGGATAAAAACATCCAAGGAAACATAACCTCTTGAGGTTGTGGGTCTGCATTTGCATCTAAATGCTGAAAGATAGAAATTGTTCTAAAACTTTGGTTTTCATCAAAGTAGAATTGCTGTTGGGGAAAAATACCAGTTGCAGCACTCCAAAGCAAATGCAACCTCAGACTCCCTCTAGCATCACTAGTAATTGCCAAATGTGGGCACATTTTAGTTGGCACCCAGGATCTCACTGATGATGAGTTACATACTTGTTTTCGTTTGGACTGAGCTTTGCCAAAATGAGCCATTAAAAATAATGAAAACTAATACTGTTAATTTAAGATCCATCTCATCCTGGGAACCCTTTTTTTGAACTATTACCATCTGGCAGACAGTACAGAATAATAAAAACAAGGACAAATAGCCTGAAAAACATCTTCTATCCCAGGGCAGTGGGTCTTTTGAATTCTGCTGTATAGTGCAGTGTTGGTGTAGTGTCAGGGATTTTCGGTTCAATGTGTGAAGGGTGAAGGATGTGTGTTTGTGTTTATTTTCATGGTCATGGTCATGATGTGCACTGAAGATGGTGTTCGATTTCGTGTATGAGGTGCAATGACAATAAAAGTAAAAGTAAAGTAAAATCCAAGGAGTGGTTGCATGTTTGATAATTACATCACCCATTATCTTGATCACAGCCTACAATCCCAACTGTGAACCCCTAACTTTTCCATCAAATCACTGGGTAATATTTGTAACTTGAAGGTTGCATTTACATTATAAATGGCACATTGGAACCAAATTCTAAACCCTAATAGATGAAGTCAGAAAAGAAGCTAAATTTGAAAAGAAATTTAATTTCATTGACTTCTTCACTTAAATTAACATGAAATATGATTAACATAATTATTATCAAATCATGTATTTAATACATTTCTCCTGTTGTATGTTAAAAATATGATTCATTGGTATATCTTTTTCTAGTATATTGTTTAAATATATTGCTTAGTTGAGTCCCTAAGTAGCAAAAGGTTGCTTTTTGGAGAAAAATAACTGGGGAATATAGCAGAAAGAAAGTTAATTTTTGAGGTTCTGAATAATCTCAATTGCTTAAATTTATGGACTTAGACAAGATCTCTATGCATTAATTCAAACTATAAATGCTAGTTCCTTGCCAAACACCGTTTATCTTGCTTGAGGAGTCTAGGTAAATTTAGGAATCAATAATTGTTTTTTAATCTAATTTAAATTTCAGTGAGGCTGTTGTAAAACCAATACATAAAAAGGATACTTTGAATGACTCTTACCACAAAATGGGAGATCAATTATTAATGATTTAGAAGTGATAGATGGTTTGTGAAGGTTGGACTGCAAATTCCACTAGAAAAATCAATGCTTTATGACTCCATTTCAATATGGCTTCAGACTGATTCTGAGACAGAAATTACCTTGATTAATGTGATAAATAACTTGCACTTGGAGACAGAGGAAAAAAAGTTGCTGAATGAAAAAACTACTTTAAGTAATTGAAAAACCCGTATTTCTGAAAAACTTAAATACCACTCCACCTAGCTTCTAGATTATCTAGCAGGATTGGAAATGAGTGTCATGGTTTTAGAATAATACTTCTGATAGGTACATGAGAGATCATACAGTGGCATTTCTTTTCTATTCAATGGAGCTTCTGTCTTTTTCACCATTTATAATATTGATGGATAATATATCCTCTGGGAAGTCAAAATGGTGTCCCAGATCTTTCTTTTACTATGGTTATCCAAAATGAAACAATTCTTGCCTCTTCTCATTGTTTTTGCTGCCTTGATTTTAAAACATTCTATGGCTTTTAGATCTTAAAACTGTATTACTTTAACCTTATCTTGTATCCCATTTAATGTTCTTTATGATGGCAATATAATCAGAAAATAAATAAATAACTCCTGACAGATGAGTGGGCCTAACAGACAACAATTGTCCTAAAGTAACTCTATGTTTTTTTAAAAAAAAATCCATAGATGTCATAATTTTTGAAATAGCTGATGTAGTAAATAGGACATGGGAATGATTTGTTTAATCTCACAATTTATGTTATCTAATTAACATTTCCAAAACCAATGTAATAATATAAATGGGGTTATACTTCAATAGTAATAGTTCTTTACATGTTTCAGTTCAATTTATCAATAAACAATATATGCAAAATGCATAAATTATATCAAATACTTGAAAATAGCATATAGAAATGCATTATATTAAAACCAACACTTGCAGATTGCTTTTATCTGTGTAATTAAACATTAGTGATGCATTTAGTGATAAGTAGCAATAACATTTCAGAAAGAACTACAAAATGCAGTTTTAAGTGTATCACTTTTTATCATGAGAAAATGTTCCTATCTTTTGTTTGTTTTTACGCTGTGGATGGTGGAAAAAAGATTAACACTGATTCAGTTAAAAACACCATAGACATCAGCTAGTGTGAAATTTTGCATTAATGTATAAGGCTTTCCAAAAGGAAAGAAGAGAAAGAAAACTCCATTTGCCTTCTAGGATGTTATTTATTGCAGACAATACATTATGAGCTAAATGAGTCTGGGGAACATTTTCATCTGACCTATTTAAAGAAAGAATTACTAGGAAGAGGGCAGTGGAAGCCATGGCAAAGAGATGTGTATGAGCGGAGCTCCACGAAGTCTCATCTATTTCTCCCGCTTGGAGAAGCCCTACAGGGCCAAGTCACTTTGGAGAGATGACAAAGAAAGAGGGGATGCTTTCAAAGTCATGAGGAGAGCACAGTTTCCTTGCTTGACCCAAAGAAAACCACTTTATCAGGTGGAAGAGAGAGTGGCCATTATGGCTGAACTGAAACCGTACAGCTGAAAAGGAAGAGAAGGAAAAGAAATTGCAACAGTGTGTATGATATGAGTGAGAAATCTCTAATTTTTGCTATAAAATATTTCCTAAAGCACCCCCTAAGGAGAGTGGGACTCAACTGAAGCAGTAGTAGGGTTTTTCCCAAACACAAAGAAAAGCGGCAACTAAAAAGAATGAACAGAAAATGTTAAAAAATTTAAAGACAAGAAATAGACTGGATTGGCTAGTTTTTCAGCAAACTAAACTGTTTTAGAATATTGCACTATATCTGTGATGACCCGTGCTGGGGCACAAAAGCAACAAAGTCACAAAAGTAGGTAAAGTCTCTTTAATACCTCCAACTTGGCCCCCAATGCCCAGTTATCATCGGCTGGAGAAAAAACTCTCCCAAGAACAGTCTTTAAAGGGAATAAATTCAATCCAAGGACACCATAACCCAGATAAGCCTCGACAAACAGAGATAATGCACACTTTGCTTCCACAACTTAGTTTGTGTAGTTTGCCTTTTTAAACAGTTTTCCTAGCTGCAGCTAATAAAGGGGATCAGGGCCCTTTCCTCCCCGTAAACCAAATAATTCATGTTGTTCCCTTCTCCGTTCCTTCCTGCGTGCCCTAGGATGAAGAGGGAGTCTTCCTCTGAATGTCCAGCTGAACCTTCCCCAGTTTCTTCCACAGCCACCGGAGCCACACTCTCACTCCCTGTCAGCTGCTCAACCTCCCCCTCAGAATCAGATTCCAATAGGGGCATGACAATATCTTGGTTGTCATCTTGAATTTGGAAAAATGATTAACACAAGAAAATAAAAAGAAAATAGTGTTGGGGCCATATTTGTTGCTGAACCGGAGAAAAAAGACTAAGACCGACACCTACTGGCCAGGGAAGGCCAGAGTCAGCGATGTGATCTATTATGTCTAAAAGAGAAGCTGACGACATCTGCAATTTATTATACTTGCTGTTTGGAGACAGACTGCTAGAACATTTAACTGCTAGAAACTTGAGGATTACAAATTTACAAATCTGGTGGGTAGTGTGTGAGTGTGAAAACAGTTTGGACTTACTTTGAAACTAAGAAGAGACCATTCAACAGAGTGATCTATGAACTGTTGGAATATTGGCTCTTTTCCTCCCCTCTTAGTATGATAGATAATGAAGAAATTGGGATTTTGAAAAACTTTGGGTAAAACTTTAAAGTAAAGTAAACTTTTAGACTACTAAAACAAGGCAAAATGTCACAACAAGGATAAATAAATGTATTATTAAAAGGAATCTTATTAAAGTCCCAAAATATGCAGGAAGAGATGTCAAGAAACCATAGGGAGATAAAACAATTGATTCAAGATATAATTGTGAGACCAGAGAATGATGAACAAATGGCACTGAATAAAGAACAGAAATCCGAGGAAATAGAGGAGAAAATAGAAAAGAAAAAAGAAAAGATAGGGGGAAAAATACAACAAATGTTACAAAAAAAAGGAGATAGTAAAAATATATGAAATAGAAAAAGCAAATTATACTTTAGATATTTTTCATATTTCAAGAGACCAAAACATAAAAGAGATTACACAGAAAGATTCTCACAAAGTGAGGAAAGAATCAGTAAAAGGCTTTCTGCAGTCAAAAGTGTGAAGAAGTGTGCAGAGATAGAGGAAATACCTAGGTTAAATGCGAATGAGGCAAGAGGAGACAAAATCTCAGGGAAAGAGCGAAGGAGATGTGCCAAGAGTTAATAAGAGTGTGGGAGGGGAACAGGCAGGAGTTGAGGGATAGATATAGAATACCTTTTAAGTCAGGAGTTGTGTGTAGGAGAACTAGGATAGAGGTAGAACTGAGAAATGGGGAAAATATCACTACGCATATCTCTATATAATAACATTCAAGTATTAAATAGATTAGAAACTGAAAGATGACTATATGTATCGATCAATAGTTAAATAATAGAAGCAAAAGATAGAAATAAAAAGGTTGAGAGAATTATTAATCAAATAATAAAAATAGTAATATTATTAATATTATTATTAACAATGATGATGATGAAGATGATGATGATGATGATAATGTTATTATAACTATGATTAATACTGCTATCACTATGGTAATAGATTTGCTATATAACAACACCCAAGCATTAAGTAGATTAGAAATTGAAAGATGACAGCATGTGTCTATCAATAGCTAGACAATAGAAGTAAAAGTTAGAAAATAAAAGGTTAAGAGAATGAGTAATTAAATACTGAAAAATTATTAATGTGAAAAACAAATATTACTATAATGTTACTATAATGATGATTGTTATTGCCATCATCACACTTTTCATGTAGATATTAAGTTAGTTTTTTTCTAACGTAATTTCAAGAAAATGTATAGTTATTTTTGAAAGAGACAATACCTGGAAAATACACTGTACTTTGTAGGGAAATGGAAATTTATATACAACAATGAAAAGAAAAGATGGAAAGAAAGAGAAATGAAGATATGGAGAGAGGGAAGTGGAGTGAAGTGGAGGAAAGGAGGGGAGAAAGGTCAAGGGAAGAAGAGAAGGAAGAAGACAAAAGAAGAGGGAAGGAGAAAGGGGAATGGAGAGAGGGAAGTGGATGGGAGGAGAGGAGGAGAAGAAGGGGAAGGAGTGGGAAGAGGAGAAGAGGAGAGGGAAGTAGAGAGGGGAGAGGACAAAGAGAAGAAAGGAGAGGGAAGCGGAGGGGACAAGGGAAGGTAGGGAAAGAGAAGGAAAGAGACAGAAAGAGATGGACTGTTAATGTAAAATTGAAAATATGATGTATCATAAAGGAAAATGCATAATAAAAACATTTAAAAAATAAAAATAAAATAGGAATTGCTAGATTAAGGATCCTCTAGATATTTCTCTTTTATTTAAAATAAAATTAGCAAGCTCTAAACATACTTTAAAAATAAAATAAAAATATATTTGAAATTGGCAGCCCCTCCCTTGGTCGAATTAATCTATAAAGTAAAAGTTTTCTGATAGTATTCTCATGGTCTAATTTACTCAGAGCTCTTGGATTTTCTTCTTCTAACAGAGATGTAGCCTTTGTACATATTGCCTCACTCTTCTGGACATGTCTGAAAGTCTTTCAAAATCTGATCACCTTTGATACATTTCACACAGAAAGTTACAACAAAAATTCACTTAGTATAGTCATTCAGAGGTCGCATTGAAGTGGTGCGCAAACGACTAATGATAGAAAATTGTGCAGCCATACTTAAAGTGTGAGGTCTGAGTTTTGTTTTAAAAACATATTACTTTTAAATGAATAGGAATAAAATAAAACTCAGTGCACCAATAGCCACAATAGTAAATAAAAATCCCAACACAAACTATTATAGGTTGCAAAATAACCTTTGACACTAAGTTTTGGGAGCAAACTACAGAGTCAAACTCTGGGAACCTGATGAAGAGTTTCAAGGAATATATATTTGGCAATGCGTTACGTATCCCTGACCTTAGACCTTAACTTGATTATGGATTATATTTATTATGGAAAAATCTAGCAGACGCAACTATTTCACACATGCGAAGTACTTAAGTATCATATGTAATGGAAATTAAAATACAAGATTTGCCAAGAATTTTCACTACCTTTTTCAAAGAAAAAAAATCAGTGGAAAATCTGTTCAACCCCATTTCTCCTAAACTATGGATTTTAAACATGGTGCCCATTTAACCATCAAATTCACAAATTTTGAAAAAAAAATCTGTATATATTTTGGTTTTGTTGGGGTCAACAGCAGTGAAAGATTAAATGGAGGGTTTGAATTTGTATATTTTGGGACACCAATAGAAGCATGGGGGGACACGTCTAATATTGAGAGAAAAGGAATATATGGAATATATGGAAAGGGAATTAAAGTTTTTGTTTGAACAAATAAAGAAGAAGAAAATTACAAAATGTGTGGGATACAGCTAAAGCTTATATAAGAAGACTAACAATAACATATACTGGAAAGAGAAATAGAAAAGACAGGCACAAAAACTGTTAGAAGAAGAATATAAGAAACTGGAAGAAGAACTACAAAAAATCTGCAATTTTGATTTCTTTTGAATCAGATAGTTCTGTTGACATTCGTATCATATCTATTCTAGACCATGATGCATGTCTATTTAAATAAAAAGTATATTGTTTATTTTCTTTTTTAAAAACAAGTTTTTATTCATTTTTTCCAAAACAACATAAAAAAAGCTCTTTTCAGTGTACAACATAATTCCGAGTTACCACTTTTACATGCAAATATGATAATAATTATATATATTCATTTTTACATTCAACATTCTGTCTTGTCCATTTTTAACTTAATTCTATTATTACTTCTCCATTTCAACTTTTACATAAGAAGAAAACCAAACACAATTCTGTTAAGTGATATTACTTTCATTCTAAGCATCTCAATTCATTTCAATTTATTTCAAATATATTTTTTAAACATTAACATTTCTTTTTTTTTTGAAAACAATTTTATTGGTTTTTTAACAAACAAACAAAACAGACAAAACATAAAAGCATCAGCTCTCTTCCGTACTTATATACAAACAGTGTGTCGGTTGGTTCATCAGTATTGTGCATTCATTTCGTAGTCTCGATTACAGTTATGTTACATAATAACTCTTATTATCAATCCTAACTTATATATCCTCATATCATTATTAAAAAAATCATTTGACTATACTTTTATTCATTCATACTTTATGAGATAACTATAATTTAGGTAATTTGTTCTATAACAAATCATATAATCATACCAATTCTATCCTAGAAAAAACACTTTATAGATGTAGTGTCAAATAGCAAGAGAAAAAGAAAAAACAAAGATATTTCTTATTATCTAACATTCTAAATATTCTATTGTTGTATTTCATCATCCAACCATTGATAGAAAAGGTCCCAAATTTTATAAAATTGTTTATCTTCTTGCTCTCTAATTTCAAATGTCAATCTACTCATCTCAGCACATTCCAATATTTTCTTAATAATTTCTTCCTGCAATGGAATTTTCTCATTTTTCCAATTTTTAGCAAATACAATTCTAGCCGCAGTTAATACATTTACAATCAAATATTTCAAGTCTTTACTGTATACATCTGGTAGGATTCCCAATAAAAAGAGCTCCGGTTTCAAATCTATGTGTTTCTTTGTCATTTTTTCCAACCACATGTGGATTTTAGTCCAGTATTTTCTAGCGTCCTCACAAGTCCACCACATATGGTAATATGAACCAGGTATCTGATGACATTTCCAACATTTTTCAGATTTATTCTTAAACATTCTTGCTATCCTTGTCGGGGGGAAATGCCACCTGTAAAACATCTTATACAGATTTTCTTTATAAGCTGTAGACATTGTCATTTTATAATTTTGCGACCATAGTTTCTGCCATTTCTCTAAATCAATCCCATATCCAAAATTCCTCCCACAAGCAATCATAGTTTCTTTAACTTGTTCTTCCTCTAGCTTAATTCCCAATAAATAACCATATAGTTTTTTAATCACCTTTTCATCAGTACCTGTCAAAATCTTATCTAAATCAGTCTGTTTATCATAAAATCCCTCTTCATCATACCTTGAATGTATTTGCACATATGAAAACCAATTCATCTTTATACCTTGTTCCTCTAGATTTTGTATCGATTTAAGTTCACCCTTTTCATCTAATAATTCCCCATATCTAACTGTTTGTTCCTTCTTGTAAATTATAGGATAGGAAAATGCTTCTATCGTCGATAACCAAACTGGAATTTTTAAATAACATTGTTTTTTTATCTTCTCCCAATTTAGCCACAAAGACTCCCGTATATAATGTCTTTGAAAATAGCCCTGTGTTTTGGTTCCCTTGTACCATAAAAAAGCATGCCAACCCAACAACAACCTTCTAGTGTCAACAATCTAGTCTTCCTTAATGTTATCCATTCCTTAACCCACATCAAATTTGCAGCTTGGTAGTACAGCTCCCAATTAGGCAGGCCAAAACCTCCTCTAGTTCTAGCATCTTGCAAAAGCTTTAGCTTTATCCTCGCTTTCTTGTCTTGCCATATATACTTCAACACAATTTTATTTAAGTCCTCAAAATAGTCTTTCCCGAGCCTAATTGGTATTGTTTGAAACAAAAATAGGATTCTGGGTAAAATATTCATCTTGATTGTTGAAATCCTCCCTATTAATGACAGTTGTAAATTTTCCCATTTCTTCAAATCTAAGGCTATCTGTTGTTTAAGTTTAATATAATTATTCTCTTTTAATGTCAAATATATCCCCAAATACTTAACCTTGTTCGTAACTTGGATTTTCAACAGATCCGCCAATTCTTCTCTTTGTCTTAGTAGCATGTTCTTTGACAAAATCTTTGTTTTATCTTTATTTATTTTCAAACCAGCCACCTCACCATATGTCTCTATCTTTTCCAATAGCTTCGAAGCTGTTTCTACAGGATCTTCCAAAATAAAGACTAAGTCATCTGTGAAGGCTTGTAATTTAAATTCTTCCTTTTTAATTTTCATTCCTTTTATAGTTTTATCTTCTCTAATGTTTCTATTCAACACTTCCAGAGTCAATACAAATAGCAAAGGAGAAAGGGGACATCCTTGTCTTGTGCCTTTTCTTATGTTAATAGAGTCTGTAAGTTCTCCCTCCATCATTACCTTTGCTGTTTGTTCATGGTAGATTGCTTCTATTGCTTGAATAAATCTTCTAGCAAAACCCATCTGTTCCAATAAGAGTAACATAAATCTCCAGTTCACATTGTCAAATGCCTTTTGGGCATCTAAGAATATCAGAGCCATTTGCTTTTCAGGGTGTGCCTCATAATATTCCAAAGTGTCCAGAATTACTCTCATATTGTCTCTAATTTGCCTCTTTGGCAGAAATCCATTTTGATCTGGATGGATAAAATTATTCAAATATTTTTTAAGTCTTTCTGCTAATATCAAAGCAAAGATTTTATAGTCTGCATTTAATAAAGAAATCGATCTATAGTTCTTAATTTGCAGTGGATCAGCCTCCTCTTTTGGAATAAGTGTAATATAAGCCTCTGACCATGTTTTAGGTATCGTCTTCTTTGACATAGCTTCATTCATAACTTCTAACAGTGGAATGCTCAGTGATTCTTGTAATATTTTGTAGAATTCTGCAGGCAGCCTATCTGGACCTGGTGCTTTCCCATTATTTTGTTTCTTAAGTGCTTGGCTTAATATATTACTTTCTAACATTTCTTCAGTCTCTTTGGATATCTTAGGCAAGTTTGCATTCTGCAAGTACTGTTGGACTTTTTCCTCATCAATATTCTCTTTCTTGTATAGTTGTCCATAGAAATCTCGGATAATTTCCTTTTTCTCTTTATTGCCATAACAAACTTGACCTTGGTCATCTATTAGCTGCGATATTTTCCTCGACTCTTTCTCCTTTCTCAGCTTATATGCTAACCATCTACCTGGCTTGTTTGTATCTTCAAAGTAATTCTGCTTAGCATTCCTAATTTTCTGTGCCAGTTCTTCTTTCTCTATTAAGTCCATTTATGTTTAGTTATGTCAGTTTCAGTTTGATATCTTTTTTCTGTGGCGTTTTCTGTAATTCTTTTTCAAGTCTTTTATACTCATCTTCCAAGGCTTTAGTGGCTTGCCTTTTCCTAATATTCTTTTTTCTTATGTAGTCTATTATCAAGCCTCTAGCATATGCCTTCATTGTATCCCAAACATTCTGCATTGAAGTATCTTCTTTTCTATTTTTTTTAAAGAAGGCCAGTTCTTTCTCGATCCATTGTATAAAGTCCTTCTCCTTTAAAATAGTATTATTTAACATCCATCTCGATCTTTTTTTTGGTTCCTTCCATTTAATTGTCAATGGGTTATGGTCTGCCCAAGTACTTGTTTCAATGTTTATTTCTTGAACACTAGATATTAATTCTGTTGAAATCCAGATCATATCTAATCTGGACCATGATAAATGTCTATTTGAATAGAAAGTATATTGCTTGGTTTTAGCATTTCTTTCTCTCCATATATCTTTTAAAATTAGTTCATCTGTCATTTAAAAAAGATTTAGGAAGAGTCTTTCTATTGTGCTTTGCTGTTGTTGCTATATAGTCCAGTTTGTT